>NC_133311.1:7240798-7256718 GCF_012295235.1 Primulina huaijiensis
CATGTGAAGAAGAAAGCATTCTTGGCTGAACAAGTAAGTTCTATTCTTCAAAATAATTCTAGTTTAAAATATAAAGATCCTGGTTGTCCAACAATTTCATGTATTATTGGAGAAAATAAAATTAAAAAAGCTTTGTTAGATTTGGGAGCAAGTGTGAATTTATTTCCTTATTCAGTTTATGAAAAACTTAATTTAGGAGAATTAAAACTCACTTCTGTTACTCTCTTACTGGCGGATAGGTCAATCAAAATACCTAGAGGTATTGTAGAAGATGTGTTGGTTCAAGTTGATAAATTCATATATCTTGTAGATTTTATTGTTTTGGATACACAACCAATAGAAGTACATAATGAAATTCCAGTAATATTGGGACAACCATTTCTAGCAACTTCAAATGCTTTAATTAATTGTCGAAATGGAATAATGAAATTTTCTTTTGGAAATATGACTCTAAAACTTAATGTGTTCAATTTATGTAAACAACCAAGTATTAATGAAAATGAATATGATAGTGAAATTGAAACAATAGTGGAAGAAAATATATAAGAAAAAAACTTAAATCAACAATCTGAACTTTTTTCAATAGAAAGTTTTGAGTCTGAAAATAATTTTAAAGAAGATGATAATACAAAACTTGAATTAAAATTTTTACCATTCGAATTGAAATATGTATTTCTTGGTGAAAATAAAACATTTCTTGTTGTAATTTCTTCCACTCTTCTACCAAATCAAAAAGAAGATTTAATTAAATTACTTAAAAATATAAAAATGCAATTGGATGGACTTTGAAAGATATAAAAGGTATAAATCCTTTAATTTGCACGCATTAAATTCATTTGGAAGAAAATGTTAAAACATATCAACAACCACAAAGAAGATTAAATCCACATATGAAAGAAGTTGTTAAGAATAAAGTATTAAAATTATTAGACGCTGGAATTATTTATCCAATCTCAGATAGTAAATGGGTAAGACCAACACAAGTAGTACCTAAAAATTCAAGCATCACTGTTATAAAAAATGAAGAGAGAGAGTTATTACAAGCTAGGATTCCATCTAGTTGGCGTATGTGTATTGATTATAGAAAATTAAATGATGCAACTAGAAAAGATCATTTCCCACTACCATTTTTAGATCAAATTCTAGAAAAAATAGCAGGAAATTCTTATTATTGCTTTCTTGATGGGTATTCGAGGTATTATCAAATACCTATATCATTAGAAGATCAAGAAAAAAATACTTTCACTTGTCCTTTCGGAACTTTTTCATTTAAAAGAATGCCATTTGGTTTATGTAATGCTCCGGCTACTTTTCAAAGATGCATGTTAAGTATTTTCAGTGATATGATTGAAGAATTTGTAGGAGTTTTTATGGATGATATAACTCTTTTTGGAAACTCATTTGAAAATTGTCTTAAGAACCTAGAAGAAGTATTAAAACGATGTGAAGAAAAAAATCTTGTTTTAAATTGGGAAAAATGTCATTATATGGTTAAATTTGGGAATGTGTTAGGTCATGTGATACCTGAAAAAGGAATTGAAGTTGATAAAGCCAAAGTTGATGTTATTGCTAATTTAACATCTCCAAAAACGGTCAAAGAAGTTCGATCATTCTTGGGTCATGCAGGTTTTTATAGAAGGTTTATAAAAAATTTCAGCATAATATCTAAACTAATTTCGAATCTTTTAAAAAAAGATACACAATTTGAATGGACTCATAAATGTGAAAATGCTTTTAAAAAAATAATTAATCTTTTAATTACATCACATATTTTACAACCTCCAGATTGATCTTTACCATTTGAATTAATGTGTGATGCAAGTGATTATGCTATAAGAGCTGTGTTAGGACAAAGAAAAGAAGGAAAACCGTATGCAATCTATTATGCTAGTAGAACCTTAAATAGTGCCAAATAAATTATTCAACTACTGAAAAAGAATTACTTTCAGTAGTATTTGCATTAGATAAGTTTCGATCTTATTTAATTGGTTCTACTACTATTGTGTACACTGATCATTCTGCCGTAAAATATTTATCAAATAAACAAGATGCTAAGCCAAGATTAATACGGTGGATTTTATTGTTACAAGAATTTGATATTATAATTAAAGATAAAAAAGGAAAAGAAAATGTCGTAGCCGATCATTTATCTAGAATAATGACTGAATCATCTCATAATGAAATACCAATAAATGAAAATTTTCCAGATGATCAGTTGTTTTATGCTACTATTATGCCCTGGTTTGCTAACATTGTAAATTTTATTGTGACAAATAAAATGCCTTCTCATTGGAATTCACAGGATAAGAATAAATTCTTGATAGAAGTTAAAAAATTTTATTGGGATGATCCTTACTTGTTTAAGTATTGTCCTGACCAAATTTTTCGACGATGCATACCCGACAATGAAGTAAGTAATGTTATTAAATTTTGTCATTCTGAAGCATGTGGAGGTCATTTTTCATCCAATAAAACAGCTGCAAAAATCTTACAATGTGGATTTTATTGGCCCTCTTTATTCAAAGATACGCATTTATTTTGCAAATCTTGTGAAAACTGTCAGAAGATGGGATCAATTTCAAAACGAAACATGATGCCTTTAAATCCAATCATAATTATTGAAATATTCGATAGTTGGGGGATAGATTTTATGGGTCCATTTCCATTATCTTTTGGATATACGTACATTTTAGTCGCTGTTGATTATGTTTCAAAATGGATTGAAACAATTGCATGTAGAACTAATGATCTTAAAGTTCTTATAAAATTTTTAAAAGAAAATATTTTTAGCCGATTTGGAATACCTAGAGCAATAATAAGTGATGGGAGAAGTCATTTTATAAATAAATCATTTTCTTCTTTGTTAAGAAAATATGGCATTACATATAAAGTTTCTACCCCATATCATCCTCAAAGTAATGGTCAAGTTGAACTTGCAAATAGAGAAATAAAACAAATTTTAGAAAAAACAGTTAATCCAAATCGAAAAGATTGGTCTTTAAGATTAACTGATACATTATGGGCATATAGAACTGCATTTAAGACAACATTAGGGATGTCAACATATAGGTTAGTTTTTGGTAAGCATTGTCATTTACCGGTTGAACTTAAACATAAAGCTTATTGGGCAATTAAACCATTTAATATTAATTCAGATGATGCATCTAAATTAAGAAAATTGCAATTAAATGAACTAGAAGAATTAAGAAATGATGCATATGAAAATTCAAAGAATTATAAAGATAAAACTAAAGCCTTTCATGATAAAAATATTATGAGAAAGTCATTTGAAATTGGACAAAAAGTTTTACTTTATAATTCTCGTTTGAATTTATTTCCAGGAAAACTAAGATCAAGATGGTCAGGACCATTTATAGTTAAATTTGTTTATCCTCATGGTGCTGTTGATATTGAAAATCCTAAAAATAATGACGTGTTTAAAGTTAATGGGCAAAGACTTAAGCCTTTTATAGAAAATGAAATTCTTAATGATAATTTTATGCCTTTATATGATCCACAATAGTTGTTTGATATTTTCAATATTTTTTTTTTGCTGATTCTAGTTCACTTCCCGGTTAAGTGGCGCATAACGGTACTCCGTGACTATCTAAATCGGTTTTTTCAGTTTTCCCAAAATAATTGAAATATATAATAATAATAATAATAATANTGCTTGTATTGGGAATACTCGTAAATATTTTGCTTGTTTACCTGATAATGCGTTGAAAAAAATTTATAAAGCTAGATGTGAGCGACTAAGGTTGATGATGTCATACGGCATACCGAATGATATCCGTTTGATAATTGAAGCAAAAGTCCGATTGGTTGGGGAAGCAAGTGAAATAATAATAAGACATATGCTGTAGCGCCCTTACCCGAGCCACTACTGAACAGACTAATAGGCATGCAACATTAAAACTTAATAACAACAATTAAAGAGCGGAAACCAAATAACTTAATCATCTTACAACCCAAACGAAAACAGAACAAACAACAGCAGTCTTAAACATTAATACAATCATATCGAAAACATAATTATGAACGAGAAAACGATAAACCACACATAAAACCTCCACTGGATCACCACCGAAAACCCAACTGCTCTAGCCACTGCCCTGGTCTTCCGAACCGTCCAACCTAAGACTTGCCCCGTGGAATGGGGTGCTCAAGATGAAAACAAGGACGTGAGCGACAATCGCCCAATACGAGAATGTACGAGTATACAAACTGATATGATGCATGCGAAATGCAATATGCTAGGATATCAAGGATCAAGTCAAGAATCTCATGCTCAGTCTAGAGGAGCCTGAGTGTGCAGTCTCTGATCAGCCCTAGGCATGTTTTGGCTCCCACACTCATCATCAAGACGTGGACCTACAATGTCCAGAGCATCAGAGCCCGCGGGTCCCGTCGGACACTGTAGCTCTCGATGCCCCATCGTCCACAATCCAGAATAGGGCTGAGCGGCCCCAAAAAACAAGGTATATCTCAAAAGATATCAGGCTCAACATGATATGTCATGCATAATATGCCAAAGCAGTAAAACATGTATAATGCAACACATAAATATGCAGCATTTAAATGTGTATACTACGCTTGGATATCTCAGTCAGTACATCACATACCTCACTAAACCAATCTGACAGAAAGCCCTTAACCTAGACAATACCAACAATATGAAATCACTATCAAACCAGATTCTGAATTACCAAACATGCTAGAAAGTTCTTCCTAAAGGCTTTAGGATTATACCTGCGTCTGTCGTCAGCCCGCTGATGATGTCTGGATCTCAGTTCACCGACCCATCTTCGAGTCGACACTAGCTCCGAAACTTCCCGACACCAAAGTGCCCTAGAAACTGGCCAGAAAACCTAAGGTAAAAGACTAGAACTCTCTCTCTGAAGGATGCGGTGTAGGAAACAAAGAATTCGGCTTCCATTTATAGGCTGCATCCGGACTAGTTCGGAAATCCGAATCAATCTTATCTGTCACGTGTCAGAATCTCATTCGTCTGGTTGGGTTTCTCGAGATAACGTAATCGGAATTAGATCGGGTTATCCATTTAAAATTCGGTGGATCCAACAAATTAATCCCAAATTATAAATTCGTTAATAATACTTAATCAACAACTCTTTAATTATCTCTTAATTAATTCTTCATTCAAAATAAGAATTCGGGTCATTACATCCTCCCCTCCTTAAAAAATATTTCGTCCTCGAAATCAGAACTGAAGTACAAAACAACAGAATAAAATACAACTCATGATTACAAAGATACAACTTAAAACAAATGCGGATACTCTGAGCGCATACGACTCTCTAACTCCCAAGTCGCCTCTGCAGTACCTCGACGTTGCCATTTCACTAGAACAAGTGGAATGGTCTTGTTTCTGAGCTTTTTCTCTTTCCTACCCAGGATTAAAAGTGGCTGCTCGACATAAGTCAAGTCGTCTTCAAGTTAAACATCTGTCGGACCAAGAACGTGCGATTCATCTGCTACATACCGTCATAGCAAAGATACATAAAAGACATTATGAATGCTAGACAGATGCGGCGGCAAAGCCAATCGATATGCCAAATTTCCAACACATTCCAAGATCTCAAAAGGTCCGATGAATCTTGGGGCTAATTTTCCCTTGAGTCCAAATCTCATCACCCTGCGAAATGGTGAAACTTTAAGGAAAATGTTTTCCCCTGATTGAAACTGTAGAGGTCTACGCTTGGTATTCGCGTAACTCGATTGACGATCTTGTGCAGCTTTAATTCTCTTCTTAATCAATTCCACTATGTGAATTGCTTGTTGCACTAATTCAGGTCCTTGCACTTGTCGTTCTCCTACTTCGTCCCAAAAAAATGGAGTACGAAAACGTCTACCATATAATGCTTCGAATGGAGCCATACCAATGCTACTGTGGTAGCTATTGTTATATGCAAACTCCACAAGCGGCAGATGATCATGCCATGCTGGTCCAAAACCTAAAGCACAAGCACGCAACATGTCCTCGAGTGTCTGAATAGTCCTCTCAGACTGACCATCGGTCTCTGGATGATAGGCAGTACTCAGACTCAATGTCGTTCCCAACGATTTTTAAAACTTCCCCATAACCTTGAAGTAAAGCGTGGATCTCTGTCACAGACTATACTTGTTGGCACATCATGTTATTTAAGAATCTCTTGGATGTATAGTCTTTCCATACGATTGAAACTATATTCCCGACTATACGTAATGAAATGTGCGGACTTAGTCAATCGGTCTACAATAACCCAAATGGCATCACAATTCTTAGAAGACAACGGCAAGTGGGTGACAAAATCCATCTTCACATGCTTCCACTTCCACTCAAGGATAGAAAGATTCTGAAATCCTCCTGGTCGTCCATGTTCAGCTTTCACTTGCTGACAAACCAAACACTTGGCTACAAACTTGTAAACACTTTTCTTCATACCTTTCCACCAAAACCTGGTCTTCAAATCCTTATACATTTTCATGCTTCCAGGGTGGATACTCAACTTACTCATATGGGCTTGAGATAAAATCTCGTCTCTTAATTCAGAATCTTCTGGAACTACAATTCTTCCTGACAGACACAAGGTCCCATCTGTTTGGAACGCAAAGCCAGATGTATTGTCTCCATTAGCTAACCTTGCTAACTTTTTCACTTTCGGGTTAGAAAACTGAGCTTCTCTAATTTTGACATACAACTTCGGTTCAGATAAAATGCTCGTTACTCGAATGTGTTCCATTCCTTTCTTATGCCGGAAGTGAAATTGCAGAGAACAACAATCTTGTATTACACTTGATATGAAACTTGTCTGAAGTGCAGATAATCTCACCTTTCGACTAAGAGCATCAGCCGTAAGATTCGCTGATTTTGGATGATACTTGATTTCGCAATCATAATCCTTTAACAAGTCCATCCATCTTTTTTGGCGCATTTTCAACTCTTCTTGAGTGAAGATATACTTCAAACTCTTGTGATCTGTAAAAATCTCAAATCTCTCTCCGTAGAGATAATGTCGCCAGATCTTCAAAGCAAACACAATCGCTGCTAATTTCAGATCATGAACTGGATAATTCTCTTCATGTTTCTTCAACTGTCTGGATGCATATGCAATCATATGACCATTCTGGGTTAAAACACATCCAAGTCCTTGAAGTGATGCATCAGTGTACACAATGTACCCTCCTGATCCAGATGGCATAGCTAAAACTTGTGCAGTTGTCAAACGTTGACGCAATTCATTGAAACTATTTTCACAATCATGTGTCCATTTGAACTGCACATTCTTACACGTCAGCTGTGTCAATGATTTGGCAATCTGAGAAAATCCTGATATAAATCTCCGATAATATCCTGCCAAACCTAGAAAACTTCTTATCTCTTGAGCTGATTCCGGCCGTGCCCAACTCAACACTGCTTCGATCTTGCTAGGATCCACTGATATCCCATCTTTGGATATAACATGTCCTAAGAAGACAACTATGTCGAGCAAAAACTCGCACTTGTTCAACTTAGCATACAGTTGGTGATTCCTTAAGGTTAGCAACACAATCCTTAAATGTTGTGCATTCTCTTCAAGACTACCAGAGTATACATGTATGTCATCAATAAAGACAATGACAAACTTGTCAAGATACTCCTGGAATACTCGGTTCATCAAATCCATAAATACTGCTGAAGCATTCGTCAAACCAAACGGCATCACTAGAAACTCGTAATGCTCATACCATGTTCGAAATGCAGTCTTGGGGATATCACGTTGATGAACTCGAAGTTGATTATACCCAGACCGTAAATCGATCTTCGAGTACACTGAAGTTCCTTACAGTTGATCAAACAAGTCATCAATCCGTGATAACGGATATTTATTCTTGATTGTTACTTGGTTCAACTGTCTATAATCTATGCAAAGCCGCATAGACCCATCCTTCTTTTTAACGAACAACACTGGTGCTCCCCAAGGAGAGACACTGGGTCTAATGTACCCCTTGTCAAGAAGATCTTGTAACTGTTGCTTCAACTCTTTCATCTCTGTTGGTGCCAATCTATAAGGCACTCTGGAGATAGGTTCGGTTCCTGGTACCAACTCTATCTCCGCTTCCACTTCCCTCTCCGGAGGAAATCCAGGAATCTCATCGGGGAAAACATCAGGAAATTCATCGACAACTGGAATGTGCTTCACGTCGATCACATCCTTCGATACGTCAACAGCATAAATGAGGTATCCTTCTCCTCTTTTCGCTAAAGCCCGTTGTGCCTTTACAGCAGACTTTACTGGCATTGGAGGTTGAGCTCCCTCATCGAAGAAAAACCAATTCTCGTCTCCTTCTGGACGAAACTGAACGAGACGTTGATAACAATCTACCGTCACTCTATACTTATTCAATAGGTCGATTCCCATAATACAATCGAAATCTTCCATAGCCAATATCATCAAATTGGCAGACAAGTATTTTTCCTCAAACTCTAACAAACAGTCTACTACAAGTCGCTTAGCTAAAACCTCTTGTCCCATCGGTGTAGACATCGACATCAAAACATTTAATGACACGTATGGTAGTTTATGCTTCTTAACAAACATTGATGCTATGAATTAATACGATGCCCCAGTGTCAATTAATACATATGCAGTAATACCACATAAAATAAAATTACCTGCAATGACTCTCTCGTTTTGCTCCTCAGCTTGTTCTTGGTTTAGGGCAAACACTTGCCCTTGAACTCGTGGACGTTGCTGAGATCCTTGTGATATTCCACCACGACGAGAACCTTGAGCAGGAAACCTTTCTGTTGCACAGTTGCGTCAGACTCTTTTCCACTGTAAGACCCTGCCATGGAACCTCCGCCTACACCCTGATTCTCCAAATTAGGGCAATCCCTCTACATGTGACAAAAACCACCACAGTTGAAACAAGCACCTGTTACTTTTCGACAATTTTTCGTCTGGTGATTTCCTCCACAGTGGCCACATTGCAGCTTTTTCCTACCAAAGCTGTACACCCCTCCAAAATCAAAAGAAGAGGAAGATGCAGACTTCTTGAAAGACTGACCCCTCGGTCCCAACGAACTAGAGCTTTTGCTAGCTTGCATAGCCTTCCTCCTAGCAATACTGATCTCTGCTTGACGACAACGATTCACTAATCCTTCGTACGAAGTAGGATCGTCACAGACTGAAACCCGATCAAAAATCTCCTGGTTCAAACCATTCAAAAAGTGAGAATATTTGGTTGCATAATTCTCACTGATGTGAGGAGCGTACGGCAACAGATCCATAAAACGCTTTTGGTAATCCTCAATGCTCGAATCTCTTTGCTTAATGGTCAACAGTTCCATCTCCTTCGCTTGACAAAGAGCTGGAGGAAAGTGATGATTGATGAAGGCCTGACGGAAATGTTCCCAACGAATCCGCCCATGCTGCTGAACTAGAATGGCAGAAACAGGTTTCCACCATTTCCGAGCTTTTCCTTGGATCATGAAATCAGCTAACTCCTCGTCCTCGTCATAGTGCAGCACTCGAAAACAATGCTCCATGATATCGACCCAAGCTTCAGCAGCATCAGCATTCTCATCTCCAGTCAACGGTGGAGGTCCAATCTTCACGAAATCCAAAATTTTGACACGGTTCCTGCGTCTCCTTTCATCATGATCTCTGTGACGCCTTCCGTCACGATCTCTATGACGATGTTCTCGGCCAGCCTCATCGTCGCCACAATGACCATGTCCCACACTTCCGTGACTGCTTCCATCTCCTGACTTCTGAAAGGAAACCAAAATCAACCTCTAAATCCTCACAACAAAATTACTAATGTCCCAAAAATCTTCGCATGCTCTGATACCACCAAATGTAGCGCCCTTACCCGAGCCACTACTAAACAGACTAATAGGCATGCAACATTAAAACTTAATAACAAAAATTAAACAGCGGAAACCATAAATTTAATCATCTTACAACCCAAACAAAAACAGAACAAACAACAGCAGTCTTAAACATTAATACAATCATATCGAAAACATAATTCTGAACGAGAAAACGATAAACTACACATAAAAACTCCACTGGATCACCACCGAAAACCCAACTGCTCTAGCCACTGCCCTGGTCTTCCGAACCGTCCAACCTAAGACTTGCCCCGTGGAATGGGGTGCCCAAGATGAAAACAAGGACGTGAGCGACAATCGTCCAATACGAGAATGTACGAGTATACAAACTGATATGATGCATGCGAAATGCAATATGCTCGGATATCAAGGATCAAGTCAAGAATCCCATGCTCAGTCTAGAGGCGCCTGAGTGTGTAGTCTCTGATCAGCCCTAGGCATGTTTTGGCTCCCACACTCATCATCAAGACGTGGACCTACAATGTCCAGAGCATCAGAGCTCGCGGGTCCCGTCGGACACTGTAGCTATCGATGCCCCATCGTCCACAATACAGAATAGGGCTGAGCGACCCCAACAAACGAGGTATATCTCAAAAGATATCAGGCTCAACATGATATGTAATGCATAATATACCAAAGCAGTAAAACATGTATAATGCAACACATAAATATGCAGCATATAAGCGTGTATACTACGCTTAGATATCTCAGTCAATACATCACGTACCTCACTAAAATAATCTGACAGAAAGCTCTTAACCTATACAATACCAACAATATGAAATCACTATCAAACCAGATTCTGAATTACAAAATATGCTATAAAGTTCTTCCTAAAGGCTTTAGGATTATACCTGCGTCCGTCGTCAGCCCGCTGATGATGTCTCAATCTCAGTTCACCGACCCCTCTTCGAGTCAACACTAGCTCCGAAACTTCCCGACACCAAAGTGCCCTAGAAACTGGCTAGAAAACCTAAGGTAAAAGACTAGAACTCTCTCCCTGAAGGATGCGGTGTAGGAAACAAAAGAATTCGGCTTCCATTTATAGGCTGCATCCGGACTAGTTCGGAAATCCGAATCAATCTTATCTGCCACGTGTCAGAATTTCATTCGTCTGGTTGGATTTCTCGAGATAACGTAATCAGAAGTAGATCGGGTTATCCATTTAAAATTCGGTGGATCCAACATATTAATCCCAAATTATCAATTCGTTAATAATACTTAATCAACAACTCTTTAACTATCTCTTAATTAATACTTCATTCAAAATAAGAATTCGGGTCATTACATATGTCAGGATTTGGTAAAAGCACATATGCCAAAAAGCGAAGAGCTAAACGTATAGGTGGATGTCATAAATGTGCAAGGTGGACTTGTAAAGGGAAATGCAAAAATGTTGGAATGATATCAATGAATAGAGAAGATAAAATTTTATTCATTAAGAATGGTCTGAGTAAAGAGCCTTTGGATAATTTTCTAGAGGTTCTTGATACGCATTTTAGTGGGTACGTGCAAAATGAACTTCTTAAATTATGGTGGCAATTTCAACATGAGGAATATCAATATGGACGGTGGAATCAACCTTATAAAGATCCTACTGTAGTAACGCATATCTGTTTAGATAAGTAAATATATATATACAATTTCGTCTCGTGAATCTGACGTTAAAAGACCTTGTTTGCCAATTTATAAGAAAATTGGATGGGAAGCATATCCTCGACTCATAGAAGGCGTTGAAGCTGTTACTGAACGTAAAATCAGAGGAAGATGTGAGCCACAATCACAACTACGCTGTATATATGTGTTTTAATTTATGTCATTTTTATTTTCTTTTAATAATAATAATTTCCTGTTCAAATATTGACTTTTGGCATGTTACGCTTATAAATTCACATGCTGTGATCTAACAATTGCAGAAAACATATTTCTCAACATGCCGACGACCACGGTAAGTAAAATAAAAAATATTTGTTTATTTTGTGGATCTAGTGCAGGAAAATATTCAATTTATGAAGAGGTAGCAGAAAAGATTTGAATAACACTTGCTAAAAAAAGATTCATTTGGTATATGTTGGTGGTGAAGTTGGTCTCATGGGAAAAGTTGCAAAAGCTGCGCATGCAGGTGGAAGTGAAGTCTTAGGCATTATTCCGATTACCTTAGCCAGTTGGTGTGCTGTCGTTATGCCACCAAACTTAAATTCCTACCCTCTAAATAAAATTAGTGTAATGGTGAGCAGGGTCGAATCCACAGGGAACGGGGGATAATTTCTTTCTAGTAAAATGCAAATAAAGGGGGGATTTTGGGATATCAATTTAATAAAATACTAAACTAAATTTATCCAAGAAAGGAAAATAATAAATTTAAATGATAATTAATCAACTAGAATAAAATGAAGAATTTAATACGAGAACGACCTGATTCAAGGGAGTTCTACTATTTAATTATATCACTGTTCATCGGCTAACAAATAATTCATTCAAGTCGTTCCAAGCAATTAACCTTAGAATTATAGGGATAGCCGCTAAAATTCTTGTGTTTTCCTAAAATAATTGACCGAACCCAGCATCCAGTCAAAACTTATTAATAACTAACTGGGCACGATAGCGTTCCATATTAATTAAAAATAACATTTTCGTTTTGTGAAAACAGTTAATCCTAAAATCTAACAACCGAGATAGCTGCAATTGATAGATCGAGTTTCGTTGATTTATTTAGATTAAATATGTTATGATAGCACAACACACCTAATCTATCGCTACTCATGTATCAATAGTTCATGACAATTACGGATCACTGAATTCATGGTTAGCATTAGAAAATCATACATCAAATTAAATTGTCAGATTAATTGACGTATAACATTCATATAATTAAATCATAAATCAATGAATACTTGGGCAAACAAGAATAATAAACTAAAGTGCAAAAAAAACCTCACAGTGATAAAATTAAAATAGTAGACCATCCCTTGAATCAAACTAGAAAATTAGAGAGAAAATCTTTGAGCCCTTTTCTTCTTGTTCTTCACGTGAGATTGGTTGGAGAAATCTCTTTTCTTCTTTCTTGCCGCCTCCTTGTTCTCGTCAGATTGATGGAAAGAAATTGTGTGTGAGATTCTAGAAAATCTGATTTTGCCTCCTCTTGTTTATCCCATGAATAGTAGGCTCTCAAGAGAAAGAAAATGGGCCCAAAACATAAAAAAAAACCAATAACCTAAAAAATAAAATCTAATCCCTAAAAATTAAAAGTTAGTAGAAAATATCCTCCAGAAATATAGAGTTTTTTTTATGGAAAAAAACTCTATCTTCTATTTCTTGATATGAAAATTCCTCAACTCTCACTAGGCAGCCGAGGAGTAGTCATAAGGCGTGGTCACGCCTTATCCAAAAACATCTCCTAAATTTTTCTGCTCTACGTCTTACACTAAGATCAAATCGGAAACTTTAATTGTGATATAAAATCATCCTTTTTAGCCCAGATTTATTGCAAGAGCAGAAAACTTTCACCTACAATAAAATCACACAAAATTGTGTCAATTAAGCACGTTTGAAGTGGTAACAATGAGAGATATGACAACAAAAAAATACAACTATTATGAGCCTATCACCAGTCTTACTGGACCAACAATAGGAGAAGAAATGAAAGTGGACAACGTGTATGAACAAATTACTCAAATGATTGAACATTCAGATGCTTTCATTGCTTTGCCAGGAAGTTTCGGTACTTTGGAATAAATATTTCATACTGTTTGTTGGGCACAATTAAATATCCACAATAAGCCAATTGGTTTGTTAAATGTTAATAATTATTATGATAAACTGCTATCGTTTCTTGATGATGTTGTGGAACAGGGATTTATTTCATTAGCTTTGTGGGGCCTCGGGTCCGATATCTAATACTAATAATTATAATTGTCACACACCAAATGATTGAGTAAAATACATAATTTGTTGTTCACAAACTTACATAAACATCGTCAAAATAATTTAATTGTCTCAAATGTTTGAAATATAAATTTTCAACATGCCAACATGAAGTAGTGAACCAAAGAAATCCAAACATCATCACATAGCTCCTAAGACCCGAGAATCCCACTCTAACTCGTATCTCCTCGCCTGGAGCTGGACTCTGGCATCCCAAGCCTCGCCTCACCTACCGTCAAGCACATGAAAACAAGAGGTACCGGACATGCCGGTGAGTATAAACCCAGTATGATACAATCAATCACAAATGAGAGTTAAATTTTCAAATATTTCATATAAATTCATAAAGATGCAATATAATGCAATGCATGATCAGAAGCTGTGGGCTATCAATAAATCTCAAGATCAAGTGAATCATCTGGTCATAGGGTACCCAAGGGAATAGAATCACCCAGCAACATCCACCGACTCATCCGCTCGGGGTGGGGTGCTGTGTTCTACAATCCCAGGACTATGGTGCGCCTATAGAGAGTGTTCAGGCCATAGCAGCGACCTCCGCATACACTATGCCAACTCAACTATAGCCCCATACGTCCAACAAATCAATATATCAAGGCGACCTCCGCCATATCAAATCTGAATCAACAAGTGGCTCAATATGCAATGTCATGATGCAAATCAATATCATCATCTCGATATCATAATCAACTCATCTCAATACAACAATCATCATCAAATCACCAATAGTTCATCAAGCCATAGAGTTTTCAATTTAAAATAAAAATGATACTTTTACCTCGTATGTTATCGACCGTAACATACCTTTCAAATATTACCAAAAGAAGATCGAAATGTGTAGATGAGAAGTCTTGAACCTTTGAATTCTACTATAACTCAAGGACTTTGATCATCTATCAAAACAGAGTAATTTCTGTTCAAAATTCATAATTAGTTCAATACTGCTTTGAATCAAGATCCGTAAATTTCTTAACCTTAATATGCCATAAAAACATTCATTGAATCATTTCATCAAACACATAGCATGCGTGCTAAAGAAATTAGCTCCTATACTTTGCCATTGGCTTCAATTCCATTTTAAATTCAAACCAACACAATTTCAACATCTCCAACATCTCAAATATCAACACAAATATCAATTCTAAACTTCATCCCATTTCCAAACTTGAATAAAAATATAACATACTTACACCATCTTGAAGATCTTGGAGAGAGGATCACAAATCTAACTTCATTTCATAATTTCCTTGAACAAATCTCCCATAGATTGAAGAAGAAATTAGAAGATGAAAGGAAAAATGAAGAACCCTAGCTCTAAACCGATGGAGTAGGAAAAAGAGAAGAGAAAATGATACAAAAATCATTCCCCAATCAAATATATACCATCCAAACCTCAAAACACGTTTTTTGTACAAGTGCTGGGCGCCATGGCGCGTGATTTTGGCGCAGCCGCGCGCCCCTTGCTGCCCAAACACCAAAATTTCAGCACTGCGCGCGCTAGGCCAAGAAAACATTTTTAACTTCAGAATTTGCGAAAGTGGTAAACTACAAAGTTGTAGCCCTATGTCTTGGCTTGCATCTCCAATTGGCCTCATGTCATTTGGAGATCTGAATAAAAAGTTATGCTAAATCTCCCAACATGTGTCATTGTAGGAACGACGATACGCACGACACACTTCGGGGCGCTTTTGGCTCGTCTTCTCTAATGATTTGAACAAAACTCAAAACATGAAAGTTATAGCCTTATGTCATATCTTTCTAATGGAAGTAGCCTCACATCAATTGGATCAATATACAAAACATTATGCTAAAAACCACAACTACTGCCACATTTTTCATACCGTTTCTGCACTTCCATCACCTATTTAGCTCAAATTCAACCTTTGATTCTACCCATCAATTATCTATTCCATTCTATAACATTCATTACCATTTATACCATAACATAAAGTCATAAACCATCACAACTAATGCCACAATATTTCAAAATTCGGGCATTACAATTCCTCCCCTCTAAAAATAGATTTCGTCCTCGAAATCAATCATCTCTTTCAAGTCTAACATGTAATAATCAATACTGAAAATAAAAACCGAGAAT
>NC_133311.1:7256818-7300355 GCF_012295235.1 Primulina huaijiensis
TAGTTTTTCATATGTACCAATTTATATATATATATTTTTTATCAATTAATATAAAATGTATAATAGATGTGTTTATATATTAATTATTAAAAAAATAGAAGATAAATAACGGACTGCAAAGTTCTTTGTTCATTGTAATTGTTTTTTTTCTAGATTTGATTGATGTACTATAAATGTGTTCTAAAAAAAACCATCAATCAATATGTTCTAAAAATAAAAAAAAGATTCGTTTGTGTTGGATAAGTTTCAAAGGTAGTCGAAAGTATCCGTTATATAAATGTTTATATACATAGACATTTATGGTATAATATTTGGATAAAAAAATTATGTTATTGTAAAACTTTGCAGTCACGTTAATAAAAAAAAAAAAGAAAAAAAAATAAAAAAAAGAGGAGATTTTATTCTTTGTAAATTTTCCTATTTTGTTTTCAATATTATTTTATTTAATTGTCTGCTTTAATAATTAGCCTTTTTCAATGAGAGTTAATATTCATTCCAAGTCCATGAGTGTAAATCAACTATCCATTAAATATTTTGACCTGAAAGAATATGGAGTTGAGACTTTTACAAAAAAATTCTCGATATTATACATGTTATGGTAGGTGGTGTTAATTATCTTTTTGACTATAATAAAAGCACATCTAATTATATATTATTATATTAAATGAATATATATATATATATAAATCGGTATATGAGTTTTTTTTTAAAATGAATATGTTTGTATATTTGAATATATAAAAGGAATAAAGAATCTTGGTTGTGATTTTCTGATAAATTTTATTTCTAAGGGGCTAGTAATAAGATAGTGTGGGTGTAGAACCCGTTAAATCAGACTACGTATAAACCATGCATAATTTCTAGTATTTTAAATTAAAAATGATTTCTTTATTATTTAAGGCATTTTAAAGTTGTTTTGTCATGAGTATTCATTTTTAATCGCACAAGTTTAGTTTTATCTTTTCAGTTAAATAAGCGAGGTCGGACCGGAGTTGGAGTTTTAAGATAAAATGTAATGATAAGAAAATACTCCTAAATTTAATTTAAGTCAAAGAATAATTTATTTTAATGTAAAAAGAATGTTTAAGAATTTAATTAATTAGAGTTAAGTAGTAAATAAATTCTTCTATGTCCAATAATTTAATTAAAAGCCTAAAATAAAATATGTGACCAATGGAGATAAGTTAATCTAGGCTTATTTTATTTAAGAAATTATAACTTAACATGTTAGTAAATTTAATTTAAAGATTTAGTCATGCATGCAAGAAATAGTCTCCCTAAATTAATTTATTTAATTCACTAAAATACCTAATGGGTAGATAAAACTCTAAAGATTTAAAATACAATATTTAAGCAATATTTTTCAATCCCATTATCTTTGAAAATCGGCCACTTCCTTTAAAAGATTAAAATATTTGGCAACTCTTCATTATTGATCCCTTTCCTTATCCTTTCCTTGGTATGATTAATTCCCTCACATTTAATCATCAACAATTAATAATTAAGCAATATTTTTTACCATTTGATCTTGGTAGAATTTGGCCACCCCACTTTTAAAAGATTTGTTATTTGTTTGACAACTCACCATTTGATATCATTCCTTATTCTTTTCTTGGGAGATGATTCCCCCATCTTTTAATCACCAAGTAATTATTAAATAAGCAATTTCCTACCCTATTTTGAATGAGAAAAATCGGTCATCTCGTCCCTTTAAACCTCCCTCAATCAAACAATATCAAATCATTTCCCTTATCTCTCAAACTCTAGGATAGAAAGATTTCTACCTTGCCATTATATCCCCATATATCTTGCAACCTCCCTATTCATTTCCTTAGACATTCTCCTCTCCATCCATTCGAAAATTTCAGAGCAAACTTCAGAAAAAAATTGTGTGAAACTAGAGGAAAAAGAAGAGAGAAAAGTAGGAAAGAAAAAGAATTCCGTCTCCTCCGTGCCGTATTCGTCGTATCTATTTGTTTTCATTTCAAACAAATCCAAGGCATGTTTCTATCATTCTTTCTCTTCAATCAAGTCATAGTATTATTTTTAAAACATCATATATGCATGAAACTTGAAGCAAAAACCGATTTTTGGACAGCAACATTTTCGAAAATATTGTGCAGATTTTCGGCTCATTCCTTGTGCCTTCACGGGTTTGTGTGATTTTGATGATTTCAGGGGTTTTCTTCGGTTCCAGGCATCCAAGGCTGCACCTAGGCACGTACTAGTGTGTGTTAGGATCGTGTTGGTCCATTAGTTCAAGCCTCATGCACGCAAGGAAGGGAAATGACAGCAACTCTTCCATAATGCCATTTTGAGTCTCGATTTCTTGTTTTGCTTTCAAAAGGGAGGGTTCGGGTCTTGGTTGGCCTAGGGCCTGTAACCATGGTCTGAACTCCTCCTTGACATGTCTAGGACGTGACCAAGATGTCCTTTCATGGCTTGGTTCATAGTCCCATCGGTTTTAAAACAAAACAAGACAAATACCCCCCTTCGATTTTTTGCCCCGGCGCGAGTGAAGCTTCGGCCCTGAAGTTTTGTGTGGATCTTGGTTGGCTTTTTAGCCCTTAGCCATGGTTCACACAATACCTCATGTTGTCTAGATCGAGCCATGGTCAATCATATGACCATTGGAACGACACATGACAGCAAGCGATCCAAACAATCGCATGGTACATAATTTTTCTTTGTGTTCTCGGTTTGAGCTTTGTGTCGTCCTAGGTTTTTGTTTGGATTATGATTGGCCTTGGGCCGTTAGCCATGGTTCAAACCATACCTTAGGATGTTGGTAAGAGGCTCTGGTTAGTGGTTCAAACTCCAATGGCCGATAGTCTCGAAACGAAGCGACGGAAGCTCAAGAGCTGCTGCTGTATTTTCTTGGACAGCAGGTTTTGCTTCGGTTCAGAGGTCACGTACGAGTTCTTGGTTGGATTTTAGTCTATGACCTTGGACTGGACAGTACCTTATTGAGTTAGGAAGGTCATGTTTTTGGTCGTTTGTAATTTGGTTAAGTTTAGAGGTCGTATGAGAATTTACGGTGCAATGTGCCAAAGTGACTTTCGAAAGAGCGTTTCATGTTTTGGCATCCATTCACAAAAATTTCGACTTGTACAAATTTAGGAGCATTATTTCATCATTTTAGGTGTAATTTAATCATGAATAAATGATGTTTCGGTGTTGGTTAGGGTTGACACGGAGTCATGGTTAAATACTAAGTCGTTGAGCGTAATTGTCTCGTTTTTGGGTTCAATTACGATTTGGTAAATTAATACAGGATGTTTAATTATGTTATTTAATTATATTACGTGCATAAAAATATAAAATATTCATTTTTGAGATTTATACGATATTGCTTGTGGCCGTTTCACTATCATGGGATTGCAGCTTATCATGGGATTATTACCTCACCCGGTGGTCACTAACCGGTTCATGTTCATTTATTGGTACGGATATCCAGTCCAAGGGCTGTGATGATCTCTACCGCCCAGTATACTGTGGTTTAGTCTGATCAGGTGATTCAGTTCAGTTCATGGGCCACTTGCGTAGAACATAATCTCAACAGAAGATTTTTACATGCTATTTCATGACAGGGCTCTACGGAGCAAACATTTCACTTACGATTTTTAGTTCAGTTATGCACGTATTTATAATTATTCACGAACGATTTTCATAATACGCTTTATGACACGATATTTCCACGTTACATTTTACGACATGATATCTTTACATGGCATGAAATTTTATGATATATGTACTAGTTATTTACGATATATGAATGCTGAGTCTTTAGACTCACTAGACTTGATTGTTGTAGGTACTGATGAGGTCGGGACCGAGGGCATGGACCAGTGAGCCATCGTGGGTCGGCAGTAGTAGGAACCCGAGGACCTCATTTTCAGCACTTACTATTTTTATTCCAAACTCAGTTTTATTTTGTTGAAATTTTTTTTTGTTACTTTAAAACAAATATTTACTTCCGCTGCTACTTTAAACGTTGAACCATTTTTATCAGTTTATTTTATGAATGAGGCTTTTTATTTAATTAAAGAGAAAATTTTTTTTATTCCGCAAAATTTTCAAGTACAAAACACGGGCTTCTACAGTGGGAGTGTGATGAAACTTAAAATTAATAATTTATTATATGTTAAAACTTATATTTTAAAATTTAGGTTTCATTAAAATTATAAAATTATGTTATTTTAGTATTGTTTGTTTATATTTAAATATCTTACTAAATTTGTTTTATTTCAGGTTTTCTATGTGTTGGTAAAATAATGATAACTCAAGCTAGAAAATTCAAATGAAGATGATTCAAACATGTTTGAAATCCTTGAAAAATTATCTACAACTTTGCAAAAGACATGATTTCCTAAAAAGTTGATTAAGATGATCAAATTTTGAAAATATTAAAAGGAGGACAAATTTACTTTCACCATGACCAGCATATGGTAAAAAAAATCATAACTATTTTAATATTTAACAAAATGAGGTAAACCAAGTGGCCAAATTCATCTACAGACAATTCACCACATGTTTGCTGTTTTGAGCAGAGTCACATTCGGTGATTAAAGTCGTGAAACAAAGCATTGGAAGAAGGGACATGGAATTGAAGTTGGAGGAGATAAAGACTACTATTACAACTAAATGGCATTAATAAAATTTTTGACCCTTTCTCTCATTTGGCCTATAAATAGAGGCCTTGTGCTAGCTTGAGAATTATTCTATCTCTTTGTAAAATATAGTGTGAGTGTGTATAAAAGTTCTAAGTTCCAATATATTTTTCATTTTCTCAATTATGAGTGATGTTTTTAGTGTTGATCAAAAGTAAGCTTATGAAAATCTAAATTTATTATGTCAAGGTGAAGATGAGGAATTCTTGATGAAGTAAGATTGTTTATATTTTGTATATTCTTTCTTTATTTCTTTTCATTTTGCTAATTTCTTTTTATTGTAGATATAAAAATGAATTATTTTTTGTTATCAATTTACATCAAATTCTTGATACCATTAAAGTGGTTATCTTGATTTGTTGTTTAATTTTGATACAATAAATATTTCATCAATTATTATTGTTATATTATACATATATATATANATTTAATTTAACATTTACTTTATGCAGTTATATATTTATATAGTTATATAAATAATCATAGGTACCATATATAAAATATCGGTGAATTCGGTATTTTCTATAGTGGGAACTATATTATATTAGGTGTGTGTTTAAATATTTAATTTTTTTGGAACCATTATTTATGGTGGTTTCCTTTGTTTTACTTTTAGTTAAACAATATTGCATAAACCAAGAATAAATCCTCGAACCTTGACAAAATTTATAATTTGTAAAATTCGTTCTTGCATTTGGTAATCTATAAATTAATAAATTTTAAACTTAAAATAACCTCTCTGTGGATCGATCTCGTATTTACGAAATATATTACTTGCAGACAACCTACACTTGGGTGAATTATAATTTAAGTAGTAGACACGATTATGAAAATGATATTTTAAGTACAAGTATTTTCATTGTTGTATGTGTTCTGTATACATATTATGTTGTTATCAAGATTATGATGTGTTGAGTCTTTAGACTCACTAGGTGTGATTGATGTAGGTGAGTTTGATGATAATGATGTTGGAGGTCTTCATGGTTGAATTTACTGGACTGAAGGTGAACATAACCCGAGGACCAGCGCTAGTTTTCCGCACCAGTGATTTTATGTTTATGTTAAAGATATTTGTACGACTTTCTCTTTATGCTTTCGAGTGGTTTTTGAGAGGTTGATAGTATGAGCTATTCTTTTCAAATAATGCTTTTAGGTTTGATAAAATGTTGGATGATTTGATACTTCAAACTATTTTCCTTTGGATTATTAAATGTTAGTTGGTTGTTTTATTTTAAAAATGGTGTCAAGGTATTTTAATGTATATATATTTATATTTTGAATTATCAAGATTAAGGAGAAAAAAAAATTTATAGTACTTTTCAAGCAAAACGAGTTGTGCACGTTTCAGTTGGTATCAGAGCAATGTTTTTGTAAAAGGTTGTGCCACCATCAGTGCCGTGAAGCTCAGTCGTAAAGCCTCAAAATTTGTAAGTTTACATGCCTTATATGATTTATATGATGATACCTGCATAAGTACATGAAGATTATGTTCACGTCACATGTTTAATAGCTTTATGATAATATAAGATTTATATGCTTTAGAATTTTTATACATGATACGATATGAAATAAGAAATTATATGATTTCAACGCATGTTGGAATTGTGGTGGAATTGGACTTTGTTGATTTTTGAGTTTTTGTATTGACGTTCTACTTTTTGGGCCATAAGTTAATCGTGAATATTATGAATGCTTTTGGGACACGTAGATTTTTCTAAGAAAATACTGATGACTCGTGGGTACTAGTTGAGTTAATTTTGGGAATTAGACATAAGGAATAATGATTCAAACACTTCGATGATCTTTGGAAGTAAGAAAATATATAAATTGAGATTTTAAGTTTTGATGAAAAGTAAGATTGGTTATGGAAATTGATTTTTGGGTAAAAAAGTTTAAAATTATCGAAATTTATGTTATGGAAACCCGTAGAAGGGAATTAAGAATGCCAAGAACTCATGAATCGTAGGATTTTCGAAATTAAGAACCAATTGGATAATTTTTGAGAAAATTAAGAAATAATTTTTGCAATTATTAAAGAATTTGGGGACTAGTCTAATAATAAGTTAGAATTGAATGTGTTAAGAGATAGGAATTTTGATGATGTTATAAAGAATGTTAATCAAGGATTTTGTAGGATGAAACAATATTAGGGAATTGTAAGAAAAGTTGAAATTCGAGGTTATAATAACATAGCACTAAGTCATCATGGGTCATTTTAAGTTGCGATTCGCAAACGAGGATTTAGAAGGTAAATTTAATTGGGATCAAGGAGACGTAAGGACATCTTAAAACTTAAGTTTTATCAGAGTAGCGCAATGGAAGCCTGGATTTTTGGGATACTAGAACTAAGTCTAAACTTTTGATTATCTAGGATAAGCGAATTTCGAGGGCGAAATTCAATTTAAGGGGGGGAGATTGTAACGCCCCGAAAATTTGAAGGACCACATAAGCCACATGCATGCAAGTTATTAAATTCCTTGTGTATTTCAATTAATTGTTAAATTGCATAAATTAATTATGTTGTGCATGTTGACATGTTTAAAATATATTTTTCTACATGGTTGCATTCAAATGTATTTTTAAGGGTTATTCAAGATGCGATTGAAAAACGGAGACCGAAGGCTGAAAAATAGAAAATGTTTTTATTAAATAATTGTTTTTAATTATTTAAAATATGGTTGATGTTTTTTCTTATTTTTTAAAATAAAGAGTTTTAAAGTGATTTTATATGCCGAGACGTAATTTTTATCGGTGTTGGATTTTCAATTAATTACGAACGTTTCGACAACTCGGCTAATAATTTCATAAATTTTATTAAGGCGCAAAATGTTTTAATTAATCACTAATGGACTAACTGGGCCTAATTAACTTTGTTAATGGGTCTAAGCCATGATTAGTGTTTTAATTAACTATTTAAAGTACAAAATCTAACCTTTAATTCCATTATAACCCACGCCCCACACCCCTTAAGCATCACAACTCCTTGTTCTCTCAAAAAAATACACGGCACACACACCAAAGGCAAGGAAAGCATCGAAAATCTTCAAGGGTTTCAAGCCATCGTCTCCTAGTCGTCGTTCTTCGATTTGTCAACGTTAAATCGTGCGTTAAATACGCAAAAGCACGTCATATTCTTCTCTTTACTCATCCATCACACCATAATATTTTTTTAATCATTTTTTGAATGAAAACAAGCCACACATCTTATTATTTTCATACATGCATCTTTTGTGATTTTAAAACATGTGTTTTGAACCCAAAATTATGTTTAACATGTTCCTAAGGGGCTGCCATGATTAGGAAGTGATATGGGATGGTTGTACACGAATTTAAGGAGTCCTAGAACACCCCAATACGCTGGACACACGGAAGAACACAAGCTGGTACCAACTTTCTGTTATGAGGGATCATGGGGCTCGATTGTAAGGGTTATGTGGCTTGGCTTGGTCTCGGCTGGGACCAAGGCTGGAAAGGGTCACGTAGGGGTCAGGGAAGGAGTCCTAGCCACGCTAGGACTCGAACACCAGGGCAGGGAGCTAGGCTCCAACCCGAGAAGCACTTAGCAGCGCGCAGGTGCAGTTGTCACGTGCAGGGTTTGTTGGCTCGGCCAGGGGCTTTGGGTAGGGCTAGGCTAGGTCCTTAGGGTCCCAAGAGGATGCACAGGGGTTATGGTCAAGGGCTAGCTGTTAGAGTAGATGCCCTGTAAACCAACTGTTGGCTACGGATTTTATTGACTCAGTTGTAATAAACAATCTTTATTTTAATATAATTCATTATTTCATAGTTTGTTATATCTTTATCTGTATACCCTTGTGAACAACATAAATAAAGACCTTGATTATACTTTAATACAAATTAATCGTAATTCGATGTTGAAACTCATTTGTAAACACAGTATGATCTAAATTCGTTCCTAGTCGATTCAGCCGCCTAAAACATGGATAAAGTTCGCTTGAGCTCGAGAATAGCATCTGTGATGTTGTGTACCGCATTTCTTGGTAAGGGCATAGAGATGTCCGAACATACAGATGGGTAGTCATATGATGATTATATTGAACAACCCTCCCTCGAACTTTCCAAGGGGTTATCATTCATCGAGAGGATAAGTCTGTGGTTATGATTGTACACCATTAATCCTTACGACCCAGGACAACACTGAGGCTCTATATGCTAGAGTTGTGCTTTGAATTCTTTACCGACTCTAGGAAAGTCATCAGGTGGCGAGATTGGGTACAGTTGCAACACATGTAGGAGCCAGTGCATTGTAGTCGGGAATTCACCGATCACCTACGGTTGTGGATATCTTATGTGATCTGATGAAATAATAGTGCATGGAATCTCTGGCCAGAGTATGAGACGTACGTTGGAGAAAGAGTTCTCCAATAGTACATGTGATGCCACTATTTATATGTGTGACATAGTTATCGAATTATTATGTAACACTCGATGAACCAATGTTTGCAGATTCGATCGGGATATATGAGATGAAGGGATCGTATTGTACGTTAATCATAATCGATTGGTTCTTGCAAGCACTATCAGTGATACCTAGGAAATAATGGGGCGATGCTACTAGACGTTCTTACCATGATTCGATGGGTTTAATCAGAAATATGATTTCTAACATTCTAATGATCAATTGTTGATACATAGAATGAGACAATTTAGGGTAAGCCCGAATAAAATATTATGTCCTGAATCATAATGAGTTGTGAACCCACGGCTAGTTGTATCTCTGAACCATTGAATATCACACAAGCACTAGATCATTTGTTCATGTTCAGAGAATAAATTCAAGTAGTTGAATTTATATAAAATTATGATATAGTAAATTCAAGGAGCTGAATTTATGATAATTAAATTTTGAGAAAATAAATTCAAGGAGTTGAATTTATGATAAATTAAATTCAAGAAGTTGAATTTATGAATTTGTAAAATTTGAGGAGAATAAATTCAAGGAGTTGAATTTATGAATTTGTAAAATTTGAGGAGAATAAATTCAAGGAGTTGAATTTATATTATTTGAGAATTTTAAATTATTAAACTCAAAAGTTGAGTTTATAAAATAAAGTGGGAAGTATGTTTAAATGAACTTGTAGTTGTACAAGTCCAACATACTAAATAATTAAAGTTTTAATAGACTTTGATTAATTAATTAAACTAGTTGGACTAGTCCAATTAATTAATCAAACCAATTAATGTTAATTAAGAGGTCCATGTGTTATTTTATGATAATTAGGTCATGAATACTTTATAAAAGGATGAGACTAATAACCCTAGTCTCCATCCCTTGAAAAATCGAAAATTCCCTCTCCCAAAGCCTCAAATTTTCGGCCACCCTCTTCGCAAAAATAGATTGAGCCGCCTCTCGATTTTTTATCTCAACGTTGAAACTTCTTTCAAATATTCTAGTGCTATTTGGAAGAGGAATAAACGATCTAGTCGTGAACTTGATATGAGAATTAAAGAAAGGAGATTTCAAGAAAGTTCGTAGGGAATTCATCAAGAGTTATCTCCGCTAACCCCGGAATAGTTTGAGCCGTGTGAATCTTTCACCAAAGGTATAAAATTTAAACTCCCCATACGAGTGTCCAAATACATCTTGAATGTCAAGATCTAAAAATTTTAAATCTTCCGCTGAGTTTTGGGTACGAGAAAACCCGAGATCCAACAGTGGTATTAGAGCCAGGTTTTTTAAATCGTATGGTTTTTGATATTGAATAATTTATTTCTAATTACGCAAGAAATTTTTTTTAGATACGTGATTTATTATTTAATTAAATTTATTTAATTAATTGATGTTAGATACGTGATTTATTATTTTTTAGAGCCAGATTCAATTATTATTTAATTAATTGAAAATTAATAAAGGTGTTTATTTAATTTATTAAATTCTTTAATAATTGTGGTGGTTGGTAATAAAATTATTAGATACGTGATTTATTATTTAATTAAATTTGTTTAATTAATTGATGTTAATATTTGATATTAAATGCATGAAGGATGATCGAGAGCATCGACCAATATGTTAGGTGTATGTTAGGATATTTTACTGTTTTATTCATTTTGTTAATATTTGATATTATTAAAGTGGGTCTGGTTTATGGCCTTTTCTCACCTAATCAAATGTATCCCTTATGTGCCATGGCTATTTAAATATAATTATTAGAAATAGTGGGAGATTAAGACTGGAAGATGGTGGGCCCAATGCACAAGATGAAGACATATAAAATATTGGAAGCTCTTGTAATACTTGCATTTTCATCCCTGCATTGTGGGGCCTCGGGTCCTTTATCTAATACTAATAATTATAATTGTAACAAACCAAATGATCGAGTAAAATACATAATTTGTGGTTCACAAATCCACATAAACATCGTCAAAATAATTTAATTGTCTCAATTTCAACCTTTGATTCTACCCATCCATTATCTATTCCATTCTATAACATTCATTACCATTCATACCATAACGTAAAGCCATAAACCATCACAACTACTGCCAAAATTTTATTTTTTTTCAAAATTCGGGCATTACATGCATTCACCTAGGTTTTGGACCTGGATCCATGTCTGGCTCACATGGATCTAATAGTGTTGGCGATCGATCATCTTTATTTATTGTTGAATGTCATATTATGATGTATATGCGATATATAGTAGTATGCATGTATGTATATTATTAAATAATATAGTTGCATGAATCCGGCAAACATACAAAACTCATGGCACGAGTTTTTAAATTAAAATGATGAGACAATTTTTAAACTAAAATCCTCCATTTTGAATAAAATTCAAAATTTATATCAAACCACAAAAGTAAAAATTAAAAGAGTTTAATTTATTCTTGCCTTCCATCAACCGTGGTTGCATGTTGATCGCCACCCGCGGACAGTGTCTGGATCATATTATTTGGAAGGCTTGGACGCCGGAAAGTTGTGACTTCCACCGAACATATGATGTGAATTGAGTGGAACTCCCATGATTTCGGCTCATATTATTGGGAGAACTCATGTCGACCATCCACTACAATTTAATATTGATGGGTCGGTTTGACACGTGAAAATAAACGGCGTCATATTATTGGGTCCTTATTAAACGTGAGGCGAAACACGCGGAGGTTGCATAGGGATGCCATTGGATTCTACCTTATAGAAATTATAATTGGCTGATATTATTCGGGATTATAATTGGGTAATTGGAATTTACGTGCCCACTAAGGAAATACGTTTTCCCTTTTTCATCAGAGGGTCGTGAAAATGTCAAAATAGTGGGAGGAAAATTTATAAAATGAAATCCATATTTTATATCTTATAATTATTTTAAAATTATCAGTAACCATTATATGTTTTCATTTTCAGTATATTTACGATGACTGCTCGTAACCCGCTTTCAATTATTCTCGATCAAAACAAATTGACTGATCCTAACTATCATGACTGGTTTCGAAATTTAAAGATTGTTCTGAACTCAGAAAAGATTGCGTATGTGCTTGATAAGAAGCAACAAAAAGAAGCAGCTGCTAATGTCAGTCAGACTGAGCTAGCTAAGCTTGAGAAATGGTGGGACCATGATCTTCAAGCTAAGAGCTACATGTTAGCTTCTATGTCGGATGAACTTCAGAGGAGGTTCGAGGAGAAGGTGAATGTTGCTTCATCTGAAAGAATTATATTCTGTACAAACTCGTTCAGAGACATGCTAGTGTGAAAGAACTCATGACTACACGCTTGCGAGACGGGGCTTCGGTCCATGAGCATGGTGTTAGAATGATTGGGCTCATCGAGAAGTTGGTGGGACTCGACGTGGTTATTCCTAGTGAGCTCTCGACTGATATTCTCTATCTGTCTCTGCCTGCCTCGTTCGATGGATTTGTGGTTAATTTTAATATGAACAAGCTTGAGGCCAGCTGTAGAGCCCAAAAGTAGTACACGTAAAACCCATGCAATTATTTAAATTGTTAAATTATTTATTTAAGTTTAAAATGATTTTTAACGAAGCATGACTTACGATTTGCATTATTTTAAATTATTTATGTTTATTGATGCATGTTAAAATGTTTTTTTGAGATTCATGTTTCAGGAGAATATTCGATACATGATCGAGAAAAGAGACTGACGACGATTTAGACAATTTACGAAAAATGTGGTATTTTATTTAAATTCAATAAAATTAGTATTTTAAATCATTTTTGAAGTTTTAAGTATTTTAAAGCCTAATTTAATTATTAGGTGATTTTTATGATTTAAAGTTTCAAAGTTATCACTTGAGTATTTTATTCTAAATTATGGGATTTTTAGTAAAGTTAATAGCGGGTTAGTATTCTTAATTAGCAAGTTAATTATCAATTAAACCGTTAATACCCTACTAACCCACTAACCCACAACCCCATTAACACACACACGTTACACTCACACACACATGCAAATATATACACACACACTTGGCCTTTGCACACACACATACATCTCATGCACCCTTTCATTTCTTTTTGGAGAGAATTTGGAGGGTTCTTAGGCTCTTTTATCAGCAGCCCCATATCCACCTTTCTCCTTCAAAATTTCGGCAACCACATGTTGATTTTTGTAGAAAAATCGTGCCTCAAGTCACCCGGATCGCTTCCCACACCGGGTCCCTTGTTATTCACCGTATCGTGAGTTTTAAAGTTCAAAGGCATGTATATTCTTTCGTTTTTGCATCGATAATAGATTGGTTCTTGCAAGCACTATCATTTGATACCTAGGAAATCATGTAAGCGATGCTACTAGTCGTTTAACATGATTGGTTGGGTACTATCAGACTTGAGTTCTGACGTTCTTATTATGAAGGAGTTGATAAGTAAGAATGAAGCAACTGGGTATGCTCATATAAGGACCTGTTTAGTCCCGAATCACATTGAGATATGAACTTACGGCTAGTTGTATCATTGAACCATTGAGGGCCAAACAAGTGCTAACTTTCTAGATCCTGTTGAGAAGTAAAATAGTTCAATGTGTTGAACGGCTTATAAAGGAGTTTATAGGCGTAAATAAAATAAAAGTATGACTTCTCTAAGAAGATTATGGGGAACGTAACTTTTAATTTGTGGAAGTGTTCCTAAATTAAAAGTTGGCCAAATAAATAATGTATTTGAAAATTTTGATTTTCATAAATATTATTATGGACTAAATTAAATTAATTCAAGTGTTGAATTAATTAAATACTAGTAGGCCTAGTAGAGTCTAAATAATTAAATTAATTCAAGTGTTGAATTAATTAAATTATATTGGGCCTTGTAGAGCCCAATTAGAAATAATTATTTAACTAGTGTGCTTGAGTAAATTCAAGTAAAGTTTAAATGGTCTCAAATGTGTTTGAGATATTTAAATAAAAGTCCATGGGCTTTGTAATTGTTACAAGCCCAAATAATTTGCATGCTTGGGAGGTGAAAGGTTGGAGATAACTTTTTCAATAAACAAGGCATGGCATGCACATGCTACTTTTCACTTTTTCAATAAACAAGGCATGGCATGCACATGCTACTTTTCACTTTTTCAATAAACAAGGCATGGCATGCACATGCTTTTCTTGACCGCAGACATGGTGGTCAAGATCCGAGACAGGATGAAGACCGCCCAGAGTCGCCAAAAGGGTTATGCTGACAAGAGAAGAAGGGATCTTGAGTCTGTCGTAGGAGATCACGTATTCGTGATAATTGCACGTATGAAAGGCGTTATGAGGTTTGGAAAGAGAGGCAAGCTGAGTCCGAGATTTATTGAACCATTTGAAATTCTTCACAGAGTTGGGACACTTGCTTATCGTGTAGCCCTGCCTATTAATCTGGCCGGAGTGCACAACGTATTCCACGTCTCGATGTTGAGGAAGTATATAGCAAAACCTTCGCATGTCTTGAGTTTTGAGCCGTTGCAGTTTGCTCCAAATCTGTCGTATGAGGAAAGACCTGTCCAAATTCTAGACAGACAAGAGCGGAGGCTTCGGAAGAAGGTGACCAAGTTGGTAAAAGTCCGATGGCTGAATCAATCAGTGCAGGAGGCCACTTGGAGGCCGAAGTAGACATAAGAAGCCGCTACTCGGAGTTGTTTGGTAAAATTTAATTTCGAGGACGAAATTTATTTAAGTGGGGGATGAATTGTAGAGCCCAAAATCAGTACACGTAAAACCCATGCAATTATTTAAATTTTTAAATTTTTTATTTAAGTTTAAAATGATTTTTTAACGGTGCATGACTTACGATTTGCATTATTTTAAATTATTTATGTTTATTGATGCATGTTAAAATGTTTTCTAGAGTTTCATGTTTCAGGCGAATATTCGATACGGGATCGGGAAAAGAGGCTGGCGACGATTTGGACAATTTACGAAAAATGTGGTATTTTATTTCAAGTCAATAAAATTAGTATTTTAAATGATTTTTTGAATTTTTAAGTATTTTAAAGCCTAATTTAATTATTAGGTTATTTTAAGATTTTAAAGTTTCAAAGTTATCACTTGAGTATTTGATTCTAAATTATGAGATTTTTAGTGAAGTTAATAGTGGGTTAATATTCTTAATTAGCAAGTTAATTATCAATTAAACCCTTAATACCCCACTAACCCACCACCTCATTAACACACACACGTTACACTCACACACAGATGTACATATATACACACAAACTTGGCCTTTGCACACACACATCTCTTGCACCCTTTCATTTTTTTTAAGAGAATTTGGAGGGTTTTAAGGCTCTTTCTTCAGCAGCCCCATCTCCACCTTTCTTCTTCAAAATTTCAGCAAACACACGTTGATTTTAGTAGAAAAATCATGCCTCAAGTCACCCGGATCGCTTCCCGCACCGCGTCGCTTCGGTATTCGTCATATCGTGAGTTTTTAAGATCAAAAACATGTATATTCTTTCGTTTTTGCATGGATCTTGTCATATTTATTATTTTGATGTATATTGTGTGAAAAACATGTGTATGTTATGCAAAAGTTTGAGCAAAAATGTTTGAAACGATTTTGGATCTCAAAAACTGAGTCTGCTGTATTTTCGAATACTGAGAATTTTTTGTCGATTTTTTGGAAATACTTTTAACATATAAAACGTAGGACTTTTTGATACGTTTGATTAGACAGCAAATTCATAATTTTTGGACAGGAAACAAGTGAGTGATGATCATTTTTGTGGTACTGCACAAGCTGTGAAATTTCTGTTTCATAAAATCCGTCACCCTTTGTTATTTCGAATTCTACGACTTATATGTTGGTTTTCTGGAAATGTTTTTGACATATGATTTGTAGTACTTTGTGTTATCTTCGATTTGACAGTAAATTCGTAATTTTTTAATGAGATATGAGAGAGATATGATTTTTATCGTAAACCCGCTCTAGCTGCGAAAATTTGTGCATGATCTTCACGTTTTCACAAGTTGGTTGCAGGCTTCGTTAGAATCTCCTGAATCATTACTGCTTTGGTTAGGGCAGCATGTCCAGAGCATTCCGACAAAGCCCTCGACATTTTTAAGTATGTTCGATGTGCAAAGAAAATATTGTTATATTTTTTAGGTATGCTAAATGTCTTGTGACCATTTATGAACAGGTTTGGAAGTCGGTGAACGTGGTCGAGTACCTCTCCACCCCGGTAAAGCATGACCAGGGACCAATCCACCTGGTAAAGTATGACCGAGGATCTTATGTATGTGGTAGTGGACATCCCTGCCAGCCCAGTACTGTGGTTTAGTCTGATCAGGCGCATTATGTTACGGGTCACTTGCTTTGAAACATATCTCTGCACAAAATGATTATGTTTATGCATGTTCAAGTATGTATGATGCAAGTATGTTTATGAAAAGTTTTACGATATGTTGTCACGTCTATGTTTATGTATGTACGTTCAAGTTTAAGTATGTACGGTCTACTTTAAAATGCATGTGGTTTTATTATGTATTACTTGCTATATCCAGTTTATACGTGTTGAGTCTTTAGACTCACTAGACTTAATCGATGTAGGTGAAGACGAGTTTGAGGAGGCGAGAGGTGGGGACCAGTGAGTCGGCTCGGACTGCGCGGAGGCCAAACCCGAGGACCGCTTATATTTTCAAGAATTTTCAAGAATGTTAATTTAATTACTCTGATTTTATGAAACTATTTCACGATGTTTAAACGAGTACCTTTTTGGCAAACTTTGTTTGTAATCGTTTTTATTTCAAATATTTTAGACGAGCATTTAATTTTAATCACAATTTGAAATATTGTTATTTATTTAAAAAAATTTTTATTTCTCGCAAATTTCAAGTAGTTCAAAATATGGTACGTTTCACCAACCTTGAAGAGTTGGTCAATATACTTACTATTTATGAGGCCACAATTAAAAAGGAAAAGCATGTTCTTCTAGTGGGTTCTTCGTCCTGTACGAAAAAGAGAGCCACAAATAAAGGCAAGAAGCGTTCTGCCCCTCTTAAGAAGAACAAGCCCAACAAGAAGCCATACAAGAAACCTACTCTGGGGCCCACAAAGCCTGACAAGTCAGAACAAGTTTGTTTCCACTGCAACGAGCCGGGACATTGGAGGCGTAATTTCACAGAGTATCTTGCCCATATGAGTTCTGGCCATGTTTTGTTTTATATTGAAGTTAATGTTTCTATTAATTCTTCTTCTTGGGTATTGGATACCGAATGTGGTTCTCATCTATGCAATCATTTGCAGGTGATGGGAAGAAGTAAGAGGCTTAGAGATGGTGAGACCTTTCTAAGACTAGGAAATGGAGCAAGAGTTGCTGCCACTGCCGTTGGAGACGTTACTTTAATTTTGAACAATAATTTAAGTAGTTTTTGTGAGACGTTTTAGTTGTTCTGAATTAGTTAAAAACATTATTTCTATTTTTATGCTTGATAGAGATGGTTATTTTTGTGTTTTTGCAAAAGGTGTTTGCAATTTATACAAGAATGAATGTTTGATTGGAACCGGCGAATTAAGAAACGATCTCTATAACTTAAAATTAAAAGATATTCATTTAAACAATATCCAAGCGCATACGAAAACAACAACAAACAAAAGAAAAATAGAAGATCCAAATCCCGCACAAATATGGCACGCTAGACTAGGTCATATTTCTCAAACAAGGATGCTCAAGCTAGTTGGAGAAGTCATATTTGACTTGTCAGACATAAATTCTCTACCTACTTGTGAGTCTTGTCTAAAATGAAAAATGACTAAGACTCCATTCAATGGAAACGTGGAACGTGTGCATGGTATACTGGATTTGATCCACACGGACGTTTGTGGCCCGCTAAGTGTTAGCACAAAATTTGGGCATTCCTACTTCATTACCTTGACTGACGACCATTCGAGGTATGAGTACGTTTATTTGATGAAACGCAAATCTGAAGAATTTGAAAAGTTCAAAAAATTCAGATTTGAAGTAGAAAACCAGCTAGAAAGAAGTATTAAGACACTTCGATCTGATCGATGTGAGAATACTTAAGTGCTAAATTTTTGGGTTATCTAAAAGAGATTAGGATTCTCTCACAGTGGGCTCCACCAAGAACTCCACAATTGAATGATGTTTCTGAACGTCAAAATTGAACCTTGATGGACATGGTTCAATCCATGATGGGATTCACTAAATTGCCTACATCATTTTGGGGCTTTGCGCTTGAAACTGCGGCAATGTTGTTGAAAAATTTCCATACTAAAGCAGTGGATAAAACACCAAACGACATATGGATGGGAAAAACTCCCAAATATTCTAACATGAGAATATGTGGATGTCCTGCTTACGTGAAACACACAGTGGGAGACAAATTGGATAGTAGATCCACTTTATGCTATTTTGTAGGATATCCAAAGAATTTTGTTGGATATTATTTCTATCATCCCAATAAAGCAAAAAAGTTTGTTTCAATACATACCACCTTTTTGGAATAAGAATTTCTATTAGATAAAAAAGGCAAAATGATAGAACTTGAAGAAATTCAAGATACTCCCTCAACTATAAAAGTTGAACCCAAACCCCAACAACCAGTAGTTGAAGTACAAACTCCTAGAAGGTCTGATAGGGTTATTAAACCACCTGCAAGATATACGATCCTTCATGAACAAAGCCATGATGAGGCTTGTGTTGGATGTGATCCAATGAATTTCAAAGAAGCAATATCTGATACTGGTTCAACCAAATGGCTTGAAGCCATGCAGTCAGAAATGGACTCTATGTATTCAAATCAAGTCTGGACATTGGTGGATCCACCTAAGAGAATCGTTCTCATAGGATGCAAATGGATCTACAAAAGAAATTTTGGGGCAGATGGGAAGGTATTGACCTTCAAAGGCAAGACTGGTTGCAAAAGGTTATACTCAAAGGCAAGGAATTGACTATGAGGAAAAATTTTCACCAGTTGCTATGTTTAAGTCCATCAGAATACTACTAGCCATAGCAGCATGGTATGAATATGAGATATGGCAAATGGATGTAAAGACTGCATTCCTCAACAGATACTGTTAGAGTAGGTGTCCGTTGAGCCAAGTGTTGGCCGAGTGTTCACATTGAAACTCTATGTATAAACAATCTTCATTTTAATTATATTTGAAATTATTGTTTTGGCACATCTTTATCTTTACCCATGCTAGTTGTATAGATAAAGTCCTTGAATATACAAATATTAGAAAGAATATGAGATGCTCATATGATGAGTATCATGAAACTCATAGTTGAAATACTGTATATTCTAAACAGTTCCTAGTCGATTCAGCCGCCGCTAAGAAGGATATAGACCGCTCGAGTTTGAGACTTGTATCTGCGATGTGAGTAACATATTTCATTGGTAGGGTACATTGTGATGTCCGAGCATGCCGATAGGTGCTTCTTGTAGAGTGCACTAAACAACCCTCCATAAAGGACTTTCCAAGTGGTTCTCACTTATCGAGTGGAAACGTCCTAGTTTATGGTTGTACACCATTAGTCCTTATGACCTGGGACAATGAGACTCTATATACTAGCGTTGCACTTTGACTTGTTTACCGTCTCTCATGGGGTTATCAGGTGGCAAGGTTGGGTGTTCTGTTGAAACATATAGGAGTCGATGCATTGTAGTCGGGGATTCACCGCTTACCTTCGGGTATGGATATCCTATGTGTATGTATTATGAAATCTTTGATCACATCGTTGATGGTAATTATGAAAGGGGTTTCATAGATTACACCATCGATGTGACTATGACATGACACATTATCGATTCTTTGACAGCTCTCGATATACCAATAGTTGTCGAATCGGTCGGGATATATGAGATGAAGGGACCGTACTATATGCTAACCATAATAGATCGGTTCTTGCAGGCACTATCATTTGATACCTAGGGAATCATGTAAGCGATGCTGCTAGGCGTTTAACATGATTGGTTGGGTACTATCAGACTTGAGTTCTGACATTCTTATTATGAAGGAGTTGATAAGTAAGAATGGAGCAATTGGAGTATGCTCATATAAGGACATGTTTAGTCCCGAATCACATTGTGATGTGAACCCACGTCTATTTGTATCATTGAACCATTGACGGTCACAAAAGTGCTAACTTTCTAGATACCGTTGAGAAATAAAATAATTCAATGTGTGTAACGGCTTATAAAGGAGTTTATAAGTGTAAAGAAGAAAAAATAGAAGTACGACTTCTATGAGGGGAATGTAACTTTTAATTTGTGGAAGTGTTCCTAAATTAAAAAGTTGGCCAAATAAATAATGTATTTGAAAATTGTGATTTTCATAAACATTATTATGGACTAAATTAAATTAATTTAATTGTTGAATTAATTAAACAATAGTGGGCCTAGTAGAGTCCAAATAATTAAATTATTTCAAGTGTTGAGTTAATTAAATATTATTTGGTCTTTTAGAGCCCAATAGGGAATAATTATTCAACTATTGAGCTTGAGTAAAATCAAGTAAAGTTTAAATGGTCTCAAATAGGTCTGAGATATTTAAATAAAAGTCCACGGGATTTGTAATTGTTAGAAGCCCAAGTAAAAAGAATGCGTGGAAGGTGAAGGGTTGGAGGCTACTTTTTCAACCACCAAGGCATGGCATGAACTAACACACTTTAAATTTTTAAAGCACCAAGAAAGTGATACTCCCTTCTCTTCTCCCACCATCATGGCCGAAACTTGAACCCCATTTTTCTCTAAATTTTGGCTTCTTCAATTGTTGAGGAAATCATTCTCTTCTCAATGAAAATGCCTTACATTTCCTAGTGCAAGTGTAAGGTGGTTCTAGCATAGTTGGTGGCGGACCTAATTTGAAGGAAGGAATCCAAGAGCAAGGAGAAGCTTGTAGATTGTCATCCATTTAAGAGCTAAGTTGTTTACAACTTAGTTGGAGCCAACATCAATCTTGAGAGATTGATAGGTATATTTCTTAAATACTCTATGAATGTCATTTTGTGTTTTATTGTATTTGCTACACATCTTAGTGGTTAAAGGTGCTCGATTTCTCGCTTGAAAAATAATTTTGAAACTTCCGTTGCGCAAGCAAGCACCTTAATTGATCTCTTTTCAAGTGGTATCAGAGCTATGGTCACTATTTTTTGTAGCAAAAACATGATATTATATTGATGTCAATTTCTAACCGCATGAGACAATCAAAACAACAAATCGAAGGTCGGTTTTTGGGGGTATTTCTGGCAGCTTGGGCTGCCTGAGGGGCTTCTTCGAAACGGGCAGCAAGGGAAGCTCGGCAGCCCTTTTAAAAAAAAAAATTGTGTTGGCCGGAATCCAGCGACGGCGATGACGACTAGGGTTTACAGAAGTGTTTTGGATTATCAAAGTATCATGGGCCTTGAAGTTGTTGAGCCATTAGATGACTAACATATTTGTGAAATTTAAATGGGCCAAAATTTTTTTGTTGAAAAATGATTTTTTGGGCCCTTAAGTTTAAATTTACAAAACTTGTACATATTTTCTCATAAAATAAATAATTGAAGTTGGACTTTAATTATTTATAGTAAATGGTGATTTACAAGAAATTCTTTTATAAATAAATTAATTAGAAAGTAGACAAAGGTGTTTGAATACTTTGTTAATTTAGTTTATAATCGTGGCGGTTAGTGATTGGATCAAGATATATAATATTGGATCAATTGATTATTGTGATAATTAACTGATGGTGTATGATATGTGATATTATGCATGAAGGATGATCAAAAGCCCAAGCCCAATTTGCTAGGTGTATGCTAGGATATTTTGTGTTGAATGATTGTAATAATTATCTATTTACAAGTGGGCTTGGTTTATGGCCCGTTCCCACCTCATGAGATGTATCCCTATTTGCCATGGATATTTAATTGTAAATATTAGTATAGTGGAAGATCAAGATTGGAAGATGGTGGCCTTGATGATTATGAAGATCGAAGACATGTAAATATTTGAAGCTTATGTAATAGTTGCATTTGCATCCCATGAATTTCCCTAAGATTGGACCTAGGCCCGTGCTTAGCTCACACGGGCCATTAGTGTTGTTGTAGAGGCCTAAAAATCCGTACTTGAAAATTTGCGGAAAATTTAAAATTTTTCTTTTAAATAAGTAACATTGCCTCATTCATAATTGAACTGATAAATAAAGTTTGATGTTCAAAGTAACAGCGGAAGAAATTAACATTTTTGCGAAATAACAGAAAAAGTTTATCCAACGATATAAAAATTGTTTGAGCAATAAAAATAATAATCAATGCTGAACTGAGGTCCTCGGGTCCTACTACTGCCGACTGGAGCTGGCTCACTGATCCCCGCCCTCGATCCCGACATCATCATCAGCACCTACAACAATCAAGTCTAGTGAGTCTAAAGACTCAACATGCATATATCGTAAATAACAAGTAAATAAATAGTAAAGTTTTGCATGTGATAAAAATTTCATGTCATGAGGCATAATGTGAAAATAACTTGTCGTGAGCAATTATAATACGTGCATAACTTAACTGAAAATCATAATGAAAATGTTTGCTCCTTGGAGCCCTGTCATGAAATAACTGTAATAATTTTCTGGTGAGATGATGTCTACGCAAGTGGTCCCTGAACTGAACTGAACTGACCGGTAACTGGCGACCGGACTTAATAATGTATGTCTGATCAGACTACTGCCACAGTATACTTGGTGAAACAACTGAACTGACCGGTAACTGGCGACCGGACTTAATCATGTTAGTAAAGTGACCACAAGCAATATCGCATAAATCTCAAAATTTGTATTTTTTTGCACGTAATATAATTAATTAACATAATTAAATATCATGTCATAATTTTACTGATTGGATTGGATCGCTCCCAGGCTCGCTGCAACCTAAATGTGTCCTGAAAAATATGCAATAGCTTTATAATGTCCAACTATGCAATTAAATCCGAAAATGCGACAATTACGTCCAACGACTCCGTATTTAATCATGCCCCCGAACCAACCCGAACCAACACTGAACCGTCATATAGTCATGATTAAAATACGCTTAAAATGATGAAATAATGCTCCAAAAATGGTGAGGGCCGAAATCTAGGTGAATGGAGGCCAAAACATGAAACTCTCTTTCGAGAGTCAATTTGGCACATCGCACCGTAAATTCTCGTACGACCTCAAAAATGATCCAAATTGCAAACGGCCAAAAACATGACCTTCCTAACTCTATGAGGCACTGTCCAGTCCAAGGCCATAGGCTAAAAGCCAACCGAGAACTCGAAACACGCCTGAGAACAACAGCACCAATTGCTGTCAAATTACAGCAGCTGTGCAATCGCATATCTTGTGTCGTTTTCGAGACTACTGGCCATTGGGGCTTGAACCACTGACCAGAGACTCTTACCAACATCCCAAGCAATGATTTGAACCATGGCTAAGGGCCCTAGGCCAGCCACAATTCGAAATATTCCAGCAACAATCCGAAAAGTCCTACCCGAGCACCAATTCTGCACGTCGGGCCGTTGCTCTTGTTTTACTGTCACAGATCGTTCCAGTTGCCATTTGATTGACCATGACACAATCTAGACATCTAGGGGCATGGTATGAACCGTGGCTAAGGGCCATAGGCCAACCAAGATCCATACCATTCCACCAAACTCGAACCATACTTGCTGTAAAATGTGAAGCCGAAGGGGGGCTGGGGCTGTTCTTGCACTTTTAATTAAAAACCGATGCACTATGGACCAAGCCTCCAAAAGGGCGACTTAGTCACGTCTTAGACATACTAGGGAAGTGTTATAACCATGGCTATAGGCCCCTAGGGCAGCCATGATCAGATCCATTCCCTTGGACAGCAGCAACAGATTTTTCGAAATCTTAAATGGCCAAGATTGAGGAGTTGCTGTCAATTTCGGATTCTATCATGCATGGTGTAATGCCCGAGATTTTATATCATGACTAAGCTGAAATTATTGATTGTGATTTGATAAGATTATAAACGGATCACTCCGAGATCAGATTTGGGCAAAACATATGAAGTGTGTAAATTTTAGACAGAAAGAGTGGCGCCCGAGCGGTAGAAAATAACCGCCCGAGCGCCAGTGTTCAATAGGATTATGTTTTGGGCGGAAGGTGCGGCCCCTGAGCGGTAGTTTGTGACCGCCCGAGTGCCAGTGCATCCCAAGCCGAGTAACCGGACAGAGTGTTCGGCGCCCAAGCGGTAGTTGTTAACCGCCCGAGCGCCGCTTGGAAATTGTGAAGAATAAGACAAGTATCTTAGCATGCAACATGGATATATATATAGAGATAACAAGTTTCAATTTCATCAGAACGTTGGAAAAGGAATCTAGAAGCTCAGAGAAATATCCTTACGCTTTTTATCGTGTAGATTTGTGATTTACGAAAGATCCGCCCGTTACATTTTGAATCCGACTTCGGTACTGTGTTTCTATCAGCATAGGCTACAACTGGACGTAAGTTTTGTTACGTTTAGATACGATTTGAAATTATGAAATTGTCAGAATCAAATATGAGTCATATATGGTGTTTCTGATATAGTAGACATCGTATAATTGAAGTCAGATCGAAGAACGGACTGTGTATGTAATTATTATGATTTTCAGAACTGATATGATCGAGATTGTATAGATTTGAGACTATGGTCTGTTATCGTTGAGATTATGAGTTATACCGATATCGATTATGAGTTCTGGTATTACATCTGTGATGTTGAGATTGACGGGTTCATTGAGATTGTATTATTATGCCGTCGAAACATCTGTAGATCGATATTGACCAGATTCAGTATTGATTGAAATTGTATTGTTGTATCGTGACATTGATAAGATTGTGTTTTGATTTGAGTATTGATCAGAACAGGTATTGAATAGAATTATATATATTGATATTGTGCCTGTTCGATATTGTCATTGCCAGATTGGGTATGGACAGAGTTGAATTTGAGACTTCGACTTCGTCAAACGAAGAAGAGAAAGGTATAAATTAATTTTGATTCGGGATTGCACAACTCGAGCTAGATTTGACTTGAGTTTCCCTAAATCACATACTTTATTTTATTGCATTGATATTTGCAATTTATGAATTGATATGCTTGCTCTATTGATTTTAGACGAGTAGTAGATGAGTCATCTTGTGACATAAGTGCCTGATAGTGATATAATCGTCACTGGCACATTGCACATTGTCACAGGATAGGAATATGGCTGAAGTGCCATAGTCTTTGATGGATAGGTCAGGACATCGGACGTTTGGTCATATCGAAGTGGATAGAATTGGAGTTGCTTCTATTACTGATGTTCGATATGGAAACGGCCAGAGTCTGTGAATAAGAACGTACCACCACCCCGATCGGGAGGGTAGGTGGGTGTATGTTCTTATTCTGATCGGGATCCCTAGATTAGGACTGAGTCGAGTCTGAGTCTGAGAATCACGGAGAGTGATTCATTGCTTGATATTGAATTATGTTCCTGATTATGGTACATCTTTAGAATATGATTTATTATTGATATTGATTCATGTTCCGGATTTCGATACATGGGATGAATATTTGATTCATGTTTCTGATTTTGATACATGTTATGAATGCCTGTTATATGCTTTTATATTGTCTGTATGATTGCATGTATACATGGTTTATACTGAGAATGTATTTCTCACCGGAGTTATCCGGCTGTTGTCTTGTTTGTATGTGTGCATGACAACAAGTGGGACACGATCAGGGTCAAGAAGAGAACGAGGCTGGACTAGATAGCGTGGAGATCCGGGCTCAGAATTAAATTAGGATTCAACACTGATATGTAGTTGAACCTAGTTGAATCATCGTAGACAATACATGATCTGTATGTTTATATCTATTATGCATTTCAGATTGATTTACATTACGTTTCCGCTTTGCTGTTAAAAAATAATAATTTATGTCCCACATTACTTAATTGTGTATTTGATATTAATAACGATTAAGGAAATGAATTAGTGTCCGGGTCCCCACACATGGGGCTTGTTTGAATGGACCAACATTTTTTTAATGCATCCTAATACATGTCTAAATGTCGCCTAGTGAGCCTGGAGTCGAACCATCCACCTGAAACAACAAAACCAGAGAAACCGTGAAGCTTGAAATGGGAACCAAAAATCTGCATGTTGCATTTTCTGAAATTCCTTGATGTGTTTCGGTTTTAACATGGAAATGATGATCATGAAATGAAAAAAATTTGATAGTAGGACTTGATTGAAGAGTCAAGGAAGAACATATGCATGCCTTGTTTCGTTTGAACGAAAAACGAAAGAATGAGACGACACGGCGCGGAGGAGGTGGAGCACTTTCTTTTCTTGCGTCCTTGCTTTCGATTTTTCTCTCTTCTTTTAAGCTATGAACCTCACTGTTTTATGGCTCTGAAATGGCTCTGAATTTCGGTGGAGAGGGGGGAATAATATTGGTTAGGGGAGTGAGGGAATGGGTGCAAAATATAGGGAACAAATCAAGACCAAGTCTCCACCATTTTGAATTTTGAATTTTTTGATGGCTATTAAACATTTGTTGGGTGTCTTGTTGGAGGTGGTGGCCGATTATTCTAGGCTAGGAATATGTTAGGATATGGCTTATTAATTAATTAATTAGGGTGAATTAATAATTAAAAGGTTAGCATGCTAAACTTAACAAAGAATGGGTCAAAGATAATGAGTTGGCAAGGCAATACTTAATCATCTAGGGGGACAAAATTCAACAATAAAATGAAGGGGAAAATGTTGCTTATTTAGTAAATTTTTATCCCTTAAAAGCCTTACCTATCTTTTAAATAATTTAGTGAATTAACCCCTTAATTATTGGAACTTAAATGAACTAATTTTCTTCTCACCTCAAGTTGTATAAATAATTCCTTAAACCTTCATATTAACTTAAATTAACTTACTTGCTAGCTAAATAAATCCTGCAAATGTTTTCTGAATCTTAAATTTTATCTCAAAGCTTCAACTCTAGTTCGGCCTCACTGAACTAACTGAAATGCTAAAAATTAAACTGCTACGGAAAATAATTAAATTTAAATACTCATGCAATAAATATCATTTTAATTTAAATACTAGAATTATGCATGGCTTATACGTAGTCTAAGTTACGGGCTCTACAGTTGTGGTGATTGATCATCCATGTTTAGTTTATTGTTTATAATATATGCATGATATGTTGTAAATAATGAGTATGTGCGTTATTATTATGATAATAACAAAGTTGCAGGAATCCGGCAAGCATACGATCAGACATGGCGAGCTTTTAAATAAAATTAATGTTGGGATCTTTCAAAATTAAAAAACCCTCATTTTGAATAAGATTCAAAATTAATATCAAGCCCGAAATGGAGAATTATAAAGGTGTTTGTAATTTCCATATCTTCCATTGACATGGTGATGTGAACTACGTGAAACTCCCATGATTTCGGCTCATATTATTGAGGGAAATCATGGCGACCGTCCATTAAGGTTTAATATCAATGGGTAAGGCTTGACACGTAAAGATGAATGACGTCATATTATTGGTGTATAGGCCCGTATTTCGTATTCGCAAATTTGCGAAATTATTTAAAAAAATTTCTCATTAAATAAATAACATGCATCATTCATAAAATAAACTGATAAATGGATTTAATTTATGAAATGACAGCGGAAGTAAATATCGTTTTCAAACCACACTTAAAAATAATTCATCGAAATAAAAACTGCGTTTGAGCGTAGAAATATAAATAAGCTGAAACATGAGGTCATCGGGTTCCTACTACTGCTGGCCCAAGCTAGCTCACTGGTCCCCGCCCTCGGTCTCGACCTCATCAGTACTTGCAACAATCAAGTCTAGCGAGTCTAAAGACTCAACATGCATATATCGTGAATAGCATGTAAATATACCATAAAATCTCATGCAACGTAAAAATATCGTATCGTAAAGCGTAAGGTTAAAATCATGTCGTGAATAATTATAAATACATGCATATCCGAAAACTCGTAAGTAAAATGTTTACTCGATAGAGCCATGACATAAACTAGCATATCATAATTTTTCTGCAGAGATAATGTTCTACGCAAGTGGCCCATAACATAACATGAATCGTCTGATCAGACTAGACCACAGTATACTGGGTGGTAGAGATCATCACAGCCCTTGGACTGGATATCCGTACCCATACATAAACATAAACTGGTCGTAAGTCACCGGATGAAGCAATCCCATAAGCGTAAGGTGGCCACAAGACATATCGCATATATCTAAAAAATAAACATTTAATATTTTATGCACGTAATAAAATTAAAATCCTGTTTTTATTTTACCAATTGAGTTGGATCGTTCCCAGGCTCGCTGCGACCTAATTCTAACATGAGAAACATTCAAATAAACTCAACTTGACCAACACTTCAAAATCGAACTAAAAACGAGACAATTACGCCCAACAAACTTAGTATTCAATCATGGCTTCGTACCAACCCGAACCGACATTGAACCATCGTTTAGCCTTGATTAAAATACACCTAAAATGATTAAATAATGTTCATACTAACTGAAATGCACAAAAATGGTGAATGGAGGCCAAAATCGAAAAACCCTCATTCGAGAGTCACTTTGGCACATTGCACCGTAAAATCTCGTACGACTTCTAAACTTAACCAAATAACAAACGGACAAAAACATGGCCTTCCTAACTCATTGAGGTACTGTCCAGTCCAAGGCCATAGGCTAATAGCCAACCTAGAACTCGCACGATACCTCTGACCCGCAGCAAAGCTGCTGTCCAAAGCCGTGGCAGCGGCCTTTCTGTGCTTTGCGTTGTTTGGGAAACTAAGGCCATTGGGGCTCAAACCACCGACCAGAGTCTCTTCCCAACGTCCTAAGGTGTGGCTTGAACCATGGCTAAGGGCCCTAGGCCAACCACAATCCAAGCAAACAGCTAAGACAACTCAACGCTCCCACCCGAGAACCATGCTGCGCGCGTCGGGTTTATCACGTTTACTTGCTATCTTGGTCATTCCAATGGCCATGTGATTTACCATGGCTTGATCTAGACATCATGAGGTATTGTGTGAACCATGGCTAAGGGCTAGAAGCCAACCAAGATCCACCTAAACCCCACAAAGCCGAAACAACTCACACACAAAAATCAGAAACTGAAACCGAAGTGGCACTTGTGTTGTTTGTTTAAAATTTCGATGGGACCAAGAACCAAGCCTTGAAAAGCCATCTTGGTCACGTCCTAGACATGCTAAAGAAGGGTTCTAACCATGGTTACAGGCCTTAGACCAAACAAGATTCGAACCCTCACCTTAAACAACAAACAAGGAAAATCGAGACTCAAAATTTGCAACTATGGAGAGTTGCTGTCCATTTCGTTTGGCTGTGGTGAATGGACTCGAACCAATGGACCAACACCCACACCCTCCTAACACACTCTATAACATGTCTAGATGCAGCCTTGAGCGCCTGGAACCGACCAACTCCCTGTAATCATAAAAAAACACACAAACCCATGAAGCACAAGGAAGGGCCGAGAAAATCTGTGCAGATTTTGTAAAAAAAAGTGCTGTCATGTTTCGGTTTTGCTCCATGAATCATGAATAAATATGGTTTAAAAGTGTACATATGACTTGATTGAAGAGAAAAAAAACGTATAAACATGCCTGGAAATTTTGTTTTGAAGAAAACAAAAAACACGACGAACACGGCGCGGCGGAGACGGAGTTTTCTTTCTTATTTTCTCTCTTGTTTTCTTGCTGCAACTCACGATTTTTGGCTAGTGCTTTCTCTGAAATTTTCGAAGGTGAGGAGGGAAGGAAGGCTAGGTAATGAAGGGGAAGGTTACCAAGATGAATAAAGAGTCATGCAATGCATTAAGAGGGAAGGTGCAAGTGATGAGTTTGATTGGCAATTCCCTTGATTCATTCCTTCATGCTGCACGAATTGTAAGGGCTTAATGTGCTAAATTAGTGGTTTGATTAGGTGCATAATAGTTCTTAATTATTAATTATCAATGGATTAAATTGAAGGGATTAATCATACCAAGAAATGATTAAAGAATTATATCAAAAAATGAAGGGTTGCCAAAGATGTATGGGTTGATCTAGGAGAGGGCCGAAATTTGCTAAAGAAATGAAGGTAAAATATTGCTTAAATCTTGTATTTTAACTCCTTAAAGTTTTAAACACTTATTATGTATTTTGGTGAATTAATAAATTAATTTGGTATAGTAATTTTTCTTGCATGCATGGCTAATTATTAAAATAAATTTCTAACATGTTAGGTTATAGTTTCTTGAATATATTAGGCCTAGATTAATTTATTTCAATTGGTTACACATTTTAATTTAGGCTTTTAATCAATTATTGAACATAAAAGAATTTATTTACTAACTTAACTCCAATTCATTAAATAAATCCTAAAATATTCTTTAGCATTAAAATAAATTATTCCTTGGCTTAACTTAAATTTAGGGATATTTTCTTATTATTAAATTTTATCTCAATACTCCAACTCCAGTCCGGCCTCGCTTATTTAACCGAAATGATAAAACTAAACTTCTGCGTAAAATAAATGATCATGACTTAACGAAAATTAAAAAAATAAATTTAAACCCTCATGTATAAAAATCATTTTAATTTAAATAATAGTAATTATGCATGGCTTATATGTAGTCTGATTTAACGGGTTCTAAATTGGGTCCTAATCAAACGTGAGACAAAAGTTTACGTAGAGAGTTGCAAGATGATGCAATTGGAAACTACCTTTTAGGAATTATGATTGGCTTGTATTATTCGTGATCATAATTTGCTAATTGGACCTTACGTACCTACTGAGGAAAGGAGTTTCCCGTTTTCACTAGTGGGTAGTGAAAGATGTCAAAACAGTGTGAGTAATTATTTATAAAGTAAAAGTTCATACTTTATATCTTACTAAATATTTTAAAATAGTCATTAACATTTATCTGTTTTACTTTTCAGTACAAATTTGACAATGTCTTCGATTCGCAACCCATTATCTACAATACTCGACAAACATATTTTAACCAAACCTAATTACCTCAATTGGCTAAGAAATCTGAAAATCGTCTTGAATTCGGAAAGTATAGCATATACACTGACTGAGTCGCCCCCTGTTGAGGCTCCGTGTAGAGGCCTGTGTTTCGTACTTGAAAATTTGCCGAATAAAAAAAATTTCTCTTTAATTAAATAAAAAGCCTCATTCATAAAATAAACTGACAAAAATGGTTCAATGTTTAAAGTAGCAGCGGAAGTAAATATTTGTTTTAAAGTAACAACTAAAAAAAATTTCAACAAAATAAAAACTGAGTTTGGAATAAAAATAGTAAGTGCTAAAAATGAGGTCCTCGGGTTCCTACTACTGCCAACCCACGATGGCTCACTGGTCCCCGCCCTCTGTCCCGACCTCATCAGTACCTACAACAATCGAGTTTAGTGAGTCTAAATACTCAGCATGCATATATCGTAAATAACAAGTACCTATATCATAAACTTTCATGCCATGTAAAGATATCATGTCGTAAAATGTAAAGTGGAAATATCGTGTCATAAAGCGTATCATGAAAATCGTGTCATGAATAATTATAAATACGTGCATAACTGAACTAAAAATCGTAAGTGAAATGTTTGCTCCGTAGAGCCCTGTCATGAAATAGCATGTAATAATTTTCTGTTGAGATTATGTTCTACGCAAGTGGCCCATGAACTGAACTGAATCGCCTGATCAGACTAAACCACAGTATACTGGGCGGTAGAGATCATCACAGCCCTTGGACTGGATATCCGTACCAATAAATGAACATGAATCAGTTAGTGACCACCGGGTGAGGTAATAATCCCATGATAAGTTGCAATCCCATGATAGTGAGGTGGCCACAAGCAATATCGCATAAATCTCAAAAATGAATATTTTATATTTTTATGAACGTAATATAATTAAATAACATAATTAAACAACCTGTATTAATTTAACAAATGGGTTGGATCATTTCCAGGCTCACTGCGCCCTAATTCTAACATGAAAAATATGCAAATGATTTAAATTGACCAAAACTTCGTAATTGAACCCAAAAACGAGACAATTACGCTCAACGACTTAGTATTTAACCATGACTCCGTGTCAACCCGAACCAACACCAAACCATCATTTAGTCATGATTAAATTACACCTAAAATGATGAAATAATGCTCCTAAAGTTGTACAATTCGAAATTTTGGTGAATGGAGGCAAAAACATGAAACGCTCTTTCGAGAGTCACTTTGGCACATTACACCGTAAATTCTCGTACGACCTCTAAACTTGACCGAATCACAAACGGCCAAAAACTTGACCTTCCTAACTTGATGAGGTACTATCCAGTCCAAGGCCATAGTCTAGAAGCCAACCAAGAACTCGAAACACACCTCTGAAACCGCAGGTACAGTTGCTGTAAAAAATACATCAGTTGTTGGTGCGTTTCCTTGAGTCGTTTTCGGGACTATTGGCCATTGGGGCTTGAACCACCAACCAGAGTCTCTTACCAACATCCCAAGGTGTGGTTTGAACCATGGCTAAGGGCCCTAGGCCAGCCACAATTCGAACAACACCAGCAACAACTTGAAGCTCCCACCCGAGAACGCATATGCACGCACGGGGTGTCTCGCTTGTTCTTGCTGTCGCGGACCATTCCAGTGGTCATTTGATTGATCATGGCATGATCTAGACATCAAGAGGTATGGTGTGAACCATGGCTAAGGGCCAAGAGCCAGCCAAGATCCACACCAACACCATAAAGCCGAAGTTACACGTGCCGAAAATGAAGGAGATCGAAGGGGCTGTTCTTATTTTATTTGAAAACCGATGCAACCATGGACCAAGCCTTGAAAGGCTAACTTGGTCTCGTCTTAGACATAACAAGGAGATGTTCTAACCATTTCTATAGCCCCTAGGGCAGCCAAGATCAGAAACATCACCCTTGACAGCAATCTGAAAATCGAAACTCAATATGACACTAGAGGGGGGGTGTCGCTGTCGTTTCTCAATTCCAACATGCATGGGGCTTGAACTAATGGACCAACATGGCCTTGACACACCCTAGTACGTGCCTAGGTGCAGCCTTGGGAGCATAGGGTCGAGCCAACCACCTGAAACAACACAAATATGGAACCCGTGAAGGCACAAAGGAAACCATAAAATTCTGTACATAATTTTCGAAAGGTGCTGCTTAAATTTTCGGTTCTTGCTTCATAAACTCATGATCATGAAATGTTTAAAATCATATTATGACTTGATTGAAGAGTGAAAGAAAAATATAGACATGCCTGGAAATCGTTTGAAAGGAAAACGAATTAATACGACGATATGGCGCGACGGAGACGGAGTTGTTTCATTTTCTTGTTTTTCTTTCTTGTTTTCTCCATAGAAAATCTCGATTTTCTCTACTAAAAATGCTCTGAATTTTGGAAAATGGAGAGGGAGAGAATGGCTAGGAATGAGGGGAAAGTTTGCAAGATAAAAGGGAGAAATGAATCTTGCTATCTTCCTAGTTTGTGAGATAAGGAATGATTTGATATCAAAAAATTTTTGAGGGATAATTAAGGGTGCACATGGTCGAATTTTTGGTCTAGGAACAAGGAGAAAATTGCTTAATTATTTAATTGTTGGTGATTTAAAAGTGGGGGAAATTATCTACCTAGAAAAGATTAAGGAAAGATAACAAGGAATGAGTTGTCAAACCAATTTAAATCTTTTCAAGGAAGGGATGACCGAATTTTTGTGGTAAATGGGGATGGAATATTGCTAGATAAACAAGGTAGAAATATTGCTTAAATGTTAATTGGTGGTGAATAAAATTTAGGAGATTATCTAATAAGAAAAAGATTAGGAAAGAATCAAAGGAATGAGTTGTCAAATATTTTTAAGTCTAGAAGGGAGGGGGGCCGATTTTTATCTAGTTAAATGAGGTAGAAAAATTTCTTAATTATTAATTATTGAAGATTTAAAGTTGAAGAAATTATCTATGCCAAAAAAGGATAAAGAAAGATACCCAAAATTGTGAGTTGACAAATTTAATTCCTACGAAAATGAAATGGCCGAAAATTATAATAAAATGGAAGGGAAAATATTTCTTAAATCTTGTATTTTAATTCTTTAGAGTTTTATCTACCCATTAAATAGTTTAGTGAATTAATAAATTACTTAAGGGATAACATTATCTTGCATGCATGACTAAATCTATAAATTAAATTACGAACATGTTAAATTGAAATTTCTTAATTAAAATAAGTCTAGATTAACTTATCTCAATTGGTCAAATATTTTAATTTAGGCTTTTAAATTAATTATTGGACATAATAGAACTTATTTACTACTTATCTCAAATTAATTAAATAAATCCTTAAACCTTCTTTTACATTAAATAAATTATTATTTGTCTTAAATTAAATTTAGAAATATTTTCTTATCATTAAATTTTATCTTAAAACTCCAACTCCGGTCCGGCCTCGCTTATTTAATTAAAAAGGTAAAACTAAGCTCGTGCGATTAAAAATGAATAATCATGACTAAACAACTTTAAAATACCTTAAATAATAAAGAAATCATTTTTAATTTAAAATACTAGAAATTATGCATGGCTTATACTTAGTCTGATTTAACGGGTTCTACATTCCGACTGACTGCACTCCTGAGGAATTGCAGACTTGCAAGGAATGGTGTGACCATGACTTGAAAGCCAAGTGTTATATGCAGGCTTCTATGAATGATGACATTCATTTGCATCTCAAGGAGCTCTTTGGTGAGAAGACTCGACCTCTTAGACATGCTACCGTCAAGGAGCTGATCACTTTGCGCATGCGAGATGGAGCCTCGGTCCATGAGCATGGCATGAAGATGATTGGGCTCGTGGACAAGATCGTTGGCATGGATCTTATGTTTCCTTCGGAGTTGACCACTGACGTGTTGCTGTTGGTGCTGCCTAGCTCATTTGATCCTTTTGTGGTTAATTTCAACATGAACAAGCTGGAGCCTACCCTTGAGGAGTTTGTGAATATGCTTGTTACCTTTGAAGCCACCATCAAGAAAGAGAAGTCGGTTCTTTATGTGGATTCTTCATCTGGTACGAAGACTGGTCCACATGGGAAGGGAAAGAAGCGTTCTTTCCAACGTCCCAAGAAGAACGTGCCCTTGAAGAGGCAATCTCTGAGTCCAGCTGTGGCAGCTACACCAGTTAAAGCTGACAAGACTATTGAAATCTGTCATCACTGCAAGAAGCCTGGACATTGGAGGCGTAACTGCAGAGAATATCTTGCCCAGAAGGGTTCTGGAAACTGTATGTTCTATAATGAGTAAACATTTCAATTAACTCTACTTCTTGGGTATTGGATACCGGCTGTGGCTCACATCTCTGTAATGATTTAGAGGTGATGGGAAGAAGTAGGAGGCTCAGGGAAGGTGAGACCTTCTTGAGGATGAGCAATGGAGCAAGAGTTGCTGCGAAGGCCGTGGGAAAAAAACATACATGGATTTTTACGCATAAAACAACGCAACACATACTATGACATGATCGACGCAGGAAAAAAAATAGAATATACGTGCCTTTAAATCTTTAACGTTACCGAACGACGACACCGAAGCGGGGAAAGATGCGAGGTTTATCCGGGCTTGTGGAACGGTTTTCTTGCAATAAAATCAACAAAATTTTGCTGGAAAGATTCAGAGGAAGGGGCGGCTGCTCTATGGTGGAAGAACCCTAGGTTTCTCTCAAAATAAAAATCTGAATTGTGGAATAAAATGTGTGTGTGTGTGATATCGGTATTAGTGTGTGTAAAAGTGTGTGTGTGCATGAGTTTTATGTTTAATTATGGAATTAAATGGCTTAATTATACCATTAACCATATTAATTGAAAATGCTAATTAAAATGTTAATTCTCACTACTAAGCCTAGTCCCCTAATTTAAATTAAAATGCACACTTGCTAAACTTTAAAAGTTTTAAAAGCCTAAAATCACTTAAATAAATAATTTAGGTTTTTAAAATGCTGAAACTTATTAAATGAATTAATATGCCCCAACCTTAACTTACAAAAATAAAATACCACATTTAAAAATTTCCAAAATCGTCACCGGTCTCTTTTTCTCGATCCCGTATCGAATAATCTCCTGAAACATGAAACTCAAAAAAACGTTTAACGTGCATCACATAAACATAATAAATTTAAAATAATGCATTTGGATAAAGCATGCATCGTTAAAACTCATTTTAAATTAAATAAATAATTTGACAATTAAATAATGCATGGGTTTTACGTATATTGATTTTGGGCTCTACACGATGGGTTTGAAGCATATGGATAGTTGGCTCTAGTGCAAGTGGGAGAGTGTTAGAGTAGGTGCCCGTCGAGGCAAATGTTGGCCGAGTGTTCACAATGAAACTCTATGTATAAACAATCTTTATTTTAATTATATTTGAAATTATTGTTTTGGCACATCTTTATATGTATACTCATGCTAGTTGCATAGATAAAGTCCTTGAATATACAAATAGTAGAAAGAATATGAGATGCTCATATGATGAGCAGCATGAAACTCATATTTGGAATACTGTATATTTTAAACAAGTCCTAGTCGATTCAGCCGCCGCTAAGAAGGATATAGGCCGCTCGAGTTTGATACTATTATCTGCGATGTGAGTACCATGTTTCATTTGTAGGGGACATTGTGATGTCCGAGCATGCAGATAGGTGCTCTTTGTAGAGTGCACTGCACAATCCTCCATAAAGGACTTTCCAAGTGGTTCTCACTTATCGAGTGGAAACGTCCTAGTTTATGGTTGTACACCATTAGTCCTTATGACTCGGGACAACATTGAGACTCTATATGCAAGCGTTGCACTTTGACTTGTTTACCTACTCTCATGGGGTCATCAGGTGGCAAGGTTGGGTGTTTTGTCAAAACATATAGGAGTCTATGCATTGTAGTTGGGGATTCACCGCTTACCTTCGGGTATGGATATCCTATGTGTATGCAGTATGAAATCTATGATCAGAGTGTTGGTGGTAATTATGAAAGGGGTTTCATAGATTACACCATCGATTCGTCTACGACATGACACATAGTATCGATTCTTTGACAGCTCTCGATATACCAATAGTAGTCGAATCGGTCGGGATATATGAGATGAAAGGACCGTACTGTACGCTAACCATAATAGATTGGTTCTTGCAGGCACTATCATTTGATACCTAGGGAATCATGTAAGTGATGCTGCAAGGCGTTTAACATGATTGGTTGGGTACTATCAGACTTCAGTTCTTACGTTCTTATTATCAAGGAGTTGATAAGTAAGAATGGAGCAACTGAGGTGTGCTCATATAAGGACATGTTTATTCTAAAATCACATTGAGATATGAACCCACAGCTAGTTGTATCATTGAACCATTGCGGGTCACACAAGTGCTAACTTTCTAGATCCCGTTGAGAAGTAAAATAGTTCAATGTGTTGAACGGCTTATAAAGGAGTTTATAAGAGTAAAGAAAAAAAATAGAAGTATGACTTCTATGAGGGGAATGTAACTTTTAATTTGTGGAAGTGTTCCTAAATCAAAAGTTGACCAAATAAATAATGTATTTGAAAATTGTGATTTTCATAAACATTATTATGGAATAAATTAAATAATTCAATTGTTGAATTAATTAAACACTAGTGGGCCTAGTAGAGTCCAAATAATTAAATTAATTCAAGTGTTGAATTAATTAAATATCATTGGGTCTTGTAGAGCCCAATAGGGAATAATTATTCAACTAGTGGGATTGAGTAAAATCAAGTAAAGTTTAAATGGTCTCAAATGGGTTTGATATATTTAAATAAAAGTCCACAGGCTTTGTAATTGTTACAAGCCCAAGTAAAAAGCATGCATGAAAGGTGAAGGGTTGGAGGCTACTTTTTCAACCACCAAGGCATGGCATGAACTAACCCAATTTAACTTTTTCAAGCACCAAGAAAGTGATACTATCTTCTCTCCTCCCTCCCTCATGGCCGAAACTTGAACCCCATTTTTCTCCAAATTTTGGCTTCTTCAATTGTTGAGGAAATCATTCTCTTCTCAATGAAAATACCTTACATTTTCTAGTGCAAGTGTGAGGTGGTTCTAGCATAGTTGGTGGTGGACCTAATTTGAAGGAAGGAATCCAAGAGCAAGGAGAAGCTTGTAGATTGTCATCCATTCAAGAGCTAAGTTGTTTACAACTTAGTTGGAGCCAACATCAATCTGGAGAGATTGATAGGTATATTTTTTAAACACTCTATGAATGTAATTTAGTGTTTTATTGTATTGGCTACACATCTTAGTGGTTAAGGGTGCTCGATTTTTTTCTTGAAAAATAATTTTGAAACGTCCGTTGCGCAAGCAAGCACCTTAATCGATCCCCTTTCAGAGACAGCAAAGAAGAAATTTATATGTCTCAACCTGAGGGATACACATCAGTAGGAAGTGGGCATAAGGTATGCAAACTTCATAGATCAATATATGGTTTCAAGCAGGAGTCAAGGAGTTGGAACCTCAGATTTGATAGCAGTATCAAAGAATTTGGTTTTGCTAAGAATCCTGAGGAACCATGCATGTACAAGAAAGTTAGTGGGAGTGCAGTGACATTCCTAATACTTTATGTTGATGACATTTTACTCATTGGGAATGATGTTGGATTACTACAATCAACTAAATTATGGTTAGCAATTAAATTCTCCATGAAAGACATGGGTGAAGCATCCTATGTATTGGGAATAAAAATCTATAGAGATAGATCAAAGAGTATGTTGGGACTCACCCAACCCACCTATATCGATACCATTCTGAACCGATTCACTATGGAAGACTCCAAGAGATTATACTTACCAATGTGTCATGTTGTTACTCTATCTAAAGCTATGTGTCCCAAAACTGATGAAGAGATAGAGATGATGACACGCATTCCATATGCGTTAGCTATTGGTAGAATCATGTACAGTATGATATCGAAACGTCCCGATGTTGCTTACGCTCTGAGTGTTAAGTGCAGATATCAGGCGAACCCTGGTCCAATGCATTGGAAGGCCGTGAAAGATATTTTTAAGTACTTGAGAAGGACTAAGAACTTGTTCATGGTATATGGGGTTGGAAAATTGAAGTTGGAAGACTACACTGATTCTAGCTTCCAATGTGACTTAGATGATTTAAAATCAACCTCTGGCTTTGTATTCATGCTTAAGGGTGCGGTCGTCTCTTGGAAAAGTTCCAAGCAAGACACCGTTGCAGATTCCGCCACTGAAGCTGAATACATTGCTGCATCTGCTGCAGCCAAAGAGGTAGTTTGGATAAGGATTTTGTCCAAGAGTTGGGCGTTATTCATAATGGAGTTGATCCAGTCCCGGTGTACTGCGACAACACTAGTGCCGTTGCACAAGCAAAGGAACCAAGGTCTCATCAGCGATCAAAACATGTACTGAAGAAGTTCCACATCATCCGGGAGATTGTGGGAAGATGAGATATATCAGTCTCCTCTGTAGATAATGTAGTTGATCCACTTACAAAGCCCTTGCCAGGACCATTGTTTGAGAAGTATCGCGAAGCAATGGGATTAAAGTTTATGGGTTGTTGGCTGTTGGGAAAGTGGGAGATTGTTAGAGTAGATGTCCTGTAAGCCAACTGTTGGCTAAAGATTTTATTGACTCAGTTGTAATAAAAAATCTTTATTTTAATATAATTCATTATTTCATGGTTTTTTATATCTTTATCTGTATACCCATGTGAACAACATAGATAAAGACCTTGATTATACTTTAATACAAATGAATCATAATTCGATGTTGAAACTTATTTGTAAACATTGTATGATCTAAATTCGTTCCTAGTCGATTCAGCCGCCTAAAACATAGATAAAGGTCGCTTGAGCTGAAGACTAGCATTTGTGATGTTGTGTACCGCNGAAGACCTTGATTATACTTTGATACAAATGAATCATAATTCGATGTTGAAACTTATTTGTAAACATTGTATGATCTAAATTCGTTCCTAGTCGATTCAGCCGCCTAAAACATAGATAAAGGTCGCTTGAGCTGGAGACTAGCATTTGTGATGTTGTGTACCGCGTTTCTTGGTAAGGGCATAGAGATGTCCAAACATGCATATGGGTAGTCATATGATGATTATACTAAACAACCATCTCTCGGACTTTCCAAGTGGTTATCATTCATCGAGAGGATAAGTCCATGGTTATTATTGTACACCATTAGTTCTTACGACCCGGGACAACACTGAGTCTCTATATGCTAGAGCTGTGCTTTGAATCGTTTACCGACTCCAAGAGAGTCATCAGGTGGCGAGATTGGATACAGTTGCGACACATGTAGGAGCCAGTGCAATGTAGTTGGGAATTCACCGCTCACCTACGTGTGTGGATATCCTATGTGTTCTGATGAAATAATAGTGCATGAAATCTCTGGCCAGAGTATGAGATGAACGTTGGAGAAGGAGTTCTCCAATAGTACATGCGATGCCACTATTTATATGTGTCACATAGTTATCGAATTATTATGCAACTCTCGATGAACCAATGGTTGCAGATTCGATCGGGATATATGAGATGATGGGACCGAACCGTACATTAATCATAATCGACTGTTTCTTGCAGGCACCATCAGTGATACCTAGTGAATCATGGGGCGATGCTATTAGACGCTCTTATCATGATTCATTGGTTTAATCCGAAATATGATTTCTGACATTCTAATTATCAATTGTTGATACATAGAATGGGGCAATTTAGGGTAAGCTCGAATAATGGATTATGTCCTGAATCACAATGAGTTGTGAACCCACAGCTAGCTGTATCTCTGAACTATTGAGGGTCACACAAGCACTGGATCATTTGTTCCCGTTGAGAGAATAAATTTAAGTAGTTTAATTTATATAAAATTATAAAATAGTAAATTCAAGGAATTGAATTTATGATAATTAAATTTTGAGGAAATAAATTCAACGAGTTGAATTTCTGATAAATTAAATTCAAGAAGTTGAATTTATGAATTTTTAAAATTTGAGGAGAGTAAATTCAAGGAGCTGGATTTATATTATTTGGGAATTTTTAATTATTAAACTCAAAATTTGAGTTTATTAAATATAGTGGGAAGTATGTTTAAATGGACTTGTAGGAGTACAAGTCCAACATTCTAAATAATTAAAGTTTTAATGTACTTTGATTAATTAATTAAACTAGTTGGACTAGTCCAATTAATTAATCAAACCCATTAATGTTAATTAAGATGTCCATGTATTATTTTATGATAATTATGTCATGAATACTTTATAAAAGGAGGAGACTAATAACCCTAGCCTACATCCCTTGAAAAATCGAAAATTCCCTCTCCCAAAGCCTCAAATTTTCGGCCACCCTCTTTGAAAAAAGATATTGAGCCGGCTCTCGATTTTTGATCTCAACGTTGAAACTTTTTTCAAATATTCTACTGCTATTTGGAAGTGGAACAAACGATCTAGTCGTGGACTTGATAGGAGGATTAAAAAAAAAAGATTTGAAGAAAGTTTGTAGGGGATTCATCAAGAGCTATCTCCGCTAAACCCGGAATAGTTGGAGCCGTGTGAATCTTTCACCAAAGGTATAAAATTTAAACTCCCTATGAATGTTTAATTATAAAACCATATGAGTGTCCAATTACATCTTGAATGTAAAGATCTAAAAATTTTAAAACTTCCGCTGCGTTTTGGGCTCGAAAAAATCGAGATCCAACACTAGCTCGGTTGGTTAGGCTCCTAGCAAGTTTGAAGAAGTCTACGTCAAGTGGAGTTCACGGCCGAGAGCTGGTCCTGTTCTTGTGCTTCGGTTCAAGCTTAGGGTCGGTTCCTAAGGGTTCTAAGGGTCCAGTAGGGTCCATAGGGGGTCTGGTTCGATGTTGGCTCAGGCCGGCTCGAGCATGGCTAGGTGAAAATTAAAGATGGCTTAAGGGTTCGGTTAGGGTTTTTTCTTGGAAATTAATTGGAAACATAGCTCACAAGGGTCGAGTCATGGTTCACGAGGGCTAAAATAATATAAAAAGTCTAAGTTTTTAATATGGTAATTTTATATTAAAGTTTGGTTTAATTTGACATTAAAAAACCTTAATATGCTATATTTAAAGATTAATTTAAAAGTCCTCGATTTAGGCCAAATAAAAATATGAAAAAATTTATGTAAGCTTAAATAATTATTTGAGATGGTCTAGAGTCGACGGAATTAAGAAAATGTCAAAAACGTGAAATTTTACGTCTAGGAGTAAAAAGTAATTTTACACCCGAAAATTAGTAAACGTCATGGCTGTGCTCTGAATGCTATTTTATATGTTAAAATGTTTATGGATGTTTTTATGATTTAATATGTTAAAATAGTTATTTTAAATGTTTATGGATTTTTACGATTTAATTTGTTAAAACGTTTATTTTAAATGTTTATGAGTTTTTAAGATTTGATATGTTAAAACGTTTATTTTTGTTTATGGAATTTTATGATGAAACGATAACATTAAAAGATATGTTGCATGCTTGGTTTAACAGAAAAATGTTATATGCATGTTTAATTTTTAAAAAATAAAAAAAATACGAAACCTTGAAGGAAGTGAAGTAATTGTGACTAATACATTGATACGATTGGAGATGTCGTGAGGGAAAAGGCCCCAGAGAGAGCCCGTTCACGGGAGAATGCCCCAGAGGGAGACCAACGATCGTATTTCCAATGACATGATATGTTAATACGTAGGCCAAAGCTCAGTTGACTGGTGAGAGTGTCGCTGATGTACCAGCCGCCCAGTACTATGGTTACATGTAGATAGATCCATCACCCAATACGAATACGAGTCACAATTAACGATCGGAATTCAACGAAAACGAATATGAATATGTTGATATGAATATGTTTATGTTAATATGAAAATGTTTAAGAATATGTTTATGAAAATGTTCATGAAGATGTTTGTGAAAATTTTTAGGAAAAATGTTTATGTTTAGGTTATGCGTGATTATGAAAATGATATTTTAAGTACAAATATTTTCACTGTAGTATGTGTTCTGTATACGTATTATGTTGTTATCAAGATTATGGTGTTTTGAGTCTTTAGACTCATAGGCGTGATTGATGCAGTTGAGTTTGATAATAATGATGTTGGAGGTCTTGATGGTTGACTTTGCTGGACTGAAGGTGCACATAACCCGAGGACTAGCGCTAGTTTTCCGCACTAGTGATTTTATTTTTATGTTAAAGATAATTTTACGACTTTTTCTTTATGCTTTCGAGTGGTTTTTGATAATGCCTTTAGGTTTGGTAAAATGTTGGAAGATTTGATACTTCAAACAATTTTCCTTTGGATTTTTAAATGTTAGTTATTTGTTTTATTTTAAAAATGGTGTCAAGTTATTTTAAAAAATATA
>NC_133311.1:7300371-7353135 GCF_012295235.1 Primulina huaijiensis
TATATATATATTTTTTTTTGAATTATCAAGATTAAGGAGAAAAAAAAATTTCTAGTACTTTTCAAGCAAGACGAGTAGTGGACGTTTCAAGCTCATCTTGGTTGCTGAACCCTAAACCAGTTTTATCTGAGACTGATTTTTGCATATCTTGCATTTGAGCGGCTCTTGGCAGGCTTCTAGGTGGAGAGAAATTGAATGAACCGATCTTACACCGGAAGGAGGGGGATTCCGAGACTGTTCAATGTAATGGACTGTACAGTTGAAGAGGGCTTAAAAGATTTGATATGTACTACTCATACCACGGAGAGTATCTTCTTTTCGGTAGCTCATCACATAAGAACTCTTAAGTTAAGCGTGCTTGACTAGGGGCAATTCTTGGATGGGTGACCTCATTGGAAGTTTCCTAGGGTGCGTGTGAGTGAGGACAGAAGTACGCTGGAAAGACTCATCTGGGTACAGTGAGGACAGTCGTCGAATCTGGGCGTTACAGATATAGGCCGCTCGAGTTCGAGACTAGTATCTGCGATGTGAGTACCATGTGTCATTGGTAGGAGACATTGTGATGTCCGAGCATGCAGATAGGTGCTCTTGGTGGAGTGTACTGAACAACCCTCCATATAGGACTTTCCAAGTGGTTCTCACTTATCGAGTGGAAACGTCCTAGTTTATGGTTGTACACCATTAGTCCTTATGACCCGGGAAAACATTGAGACTCTATGTGCTAGCATTGCACTTTGACTTGTTTACCGACTCTCATGGGGTCATCACTTGGCAAGGTTGGGTGTTTTGTCGAAACATATAGGAATCGATGCATTGTAGTCGGGGATTCACCGCTTACCTTCGGGTATGGATATCCTATGTGTATGTAGTATGAAATCTCTGATCAGAGTATGGTGGTAATTATGAAAGGGGTTTCATAGATTACACCATCGATGCAACTACGTCATGACACATAGTATCGATTCATTGACAACTCTCGATATACCAATGGTTGTCGAATCGGTCGGGATATATGAGATGAAGGGACCGTACTGTACGCTAACCATAATTGAATGGTTCTTGCAGGCACTATCATTTGATACCTAGGGAATCATGTAAGCGATGCTGCTAGGCGTTTAACATGATTGGTTGGGTACTATCAGACTTGAGTTCTGACGTTCTTATTATCAAGGAGTTGATAAATAAGAATGGAGCAATTGGGGTATGCTCATATAAGGACATGTTTAGTCCGAATCACATGGAGATGTGAACCCACGGCTAGTTGTATCAATGAACCATTGAGGGCCACACAAGTACTAGCTTTCTAGATCCCGTTGAGAAGTAAAATAGTTCAATGTGTTGAACGGCTTATAAAGGTGTTTATAAGCGTAAGGAAAAATAGAAGTATGACTTCTATAAGGGGAATGTGACTTTTAATTTGTGGAAGTGTTCCTAAATTCAAAGTTGGCCAAATAAATAATGTATTTGAAAATTGTGATTTTCATAAACATTATTATGGACTAAATTAAATTAATTCAAGTGTTGAATTAATTAAACAATAGTGGACCTAGTAGAGTCCAAATAATTAAATTAATTCAAGTGTTGAATTCAGTAAATAACATTGGGCCTTGTAGAACCCAATTGTAAATAATTATTCAACTAGTGGGCTTGAGTTAAATCAAGTAAAGTTTAAATGGTTTCAAATGTGTTTGACATATTTAAATAAAAGTCCATGTGCTTTGTAATTGTTACAAACCCAAATAGAATGCATGCATGGGAGGTGAAGGGTTGGAAGACAAATTTTTCAATATCCAAGGCATGGCATGCACATGCCTAGTCTTACTTTTTCAACAACCAAGAAAACACTCCTCCCTTCTCTACACACTCCTGTTGGACGAAATTTCAAGCATTATTTCTCTCCAATTTGGCTTCTTCAATTGTTGAAGATTCCCTACACTTCTAAAAGAAAAATCCTCTTATTTTTCTAGTGCAAAATAAGAGGGTTTCTAGCTTGTTGGTGGTGGGCTTAATTTTTGAGCAAGGAGTGCTCAAAGGAAGCGTGTAGATTGTGTCTACCATTCAAGAGCTTAGTTGTATATCAACTAAGTTGGAGCCATCATCAATCCATTGTGATTGATAGGTAATATTTCTAAACACACTATGAATGTCATTTTCGTTTTTTCATATTTGCTACACACTTAGTGGGTGCTCGATTTTTCATGTTCTTGTTGAAACAAATTTTAAACTTCCGTTGCGCCACCGGGCACCGTAACCGATCCTCTTTCAAGTGGTATCAGAGCTAAGGATACTATTTTGTGTAGCATATACATAATATTATGTTGATGTCCATTTCTAACCGTATGAGACAATCAAAACAATTTTTCGAAGGCCGATTTTCGGGCACATTTCGGGCAGCTTGTTGCTGCCCATTTTGGGCATCTCGGTCTGCTCGAGGGGCTGCCCATTTGGGGCAGCAAGGGCAGCCCGAACAGCCCCATGTTTTCAAATAAAAAAAAAATTTTAAGTTGGCCGGAATCCGGTGACGGAGCTCCGGCGACGGCGATGACGACTAGAGTTTCCAAAAGTGTTTTGGATTATCTAAGTGTCATGGGCCTTGAAGTTGTTGGGCCATTAGATGACTAATATATTTGTGAAATTTAAATAGGTCAAAATGTTTTTGGTGAAAAATGATTTTTGGGGCCCTTAAGTTTAAATTTACAAAAGTTGCAAATAATTTCTCATGAAATAAATAATTGAAGTTGTACTTTAATTATTTATAGTAAATTGTGATTTACAAGAAATTCGGTTATAAATAAATTAATTAGAAAATAGACAAAGGGGTTTGTATACTTTGTTAATTTAGTTTATAATCGTGGCGGTTAGTGATTGGATCAAGATATATAATATTGGATCAATTGATTATTGTGATAATTAATTGATGGTGTATGATATGTGATATTATGCATGAAGGATGATCAAAAGCCCAAGCCCAATTTGCTAGGTGTATGCTATGATATTTTGTGTTGAATGATTGTAATAATTATCAATTTATAAAGTGGGCTTGGTTTATGGCTCGTTCCCACCCCCATGAGATGTATCCCTATTTGCCATGGATATTTATTTGTAAATATTAGTATAGTGGAAGATCAAGATTGTTAGATGGTGGCCTTGATGATTATGAAGATCGAAAACATGTAAATATTGGAAGCTTATGTAAAAGTTGCATTTGCATCCCATGCATTTCCCTAGGATTGGACCTAGGCTCGTGTTTAGCTCACACGGGCCATTAGTTTGGGCCGATTGATCATCCTTGTTTTGTTTAATGTTTATAATATATGCATGATATGTTATAAATAATGAGTATGTGCGTTATTATTATGATAATAACAAAGTTGCATGAATCCGGCAATCATACGATCAAACATGGCGAGCTTTTAAAATAAAATTAATGATGAGACCTTTCAAAATTAAAAAACCCTCATTTTGAATAAGATTCAAAATTAATATCAAGCCCGAAAAAGGGAATTATAAAGGTGTTTATAATTTCCATGTCTTCCATCGACAATGGGTGCATGATGAACGCTACCCGTGTTTGGGGCTCGGCTCATATTATTGGGGGGACCTTGGACACCGGAAAGCTGTGACATCCATTGACATGGTGATGTGAACTACGTGGAACTCCCATGATTTCGGCTCATATTATCGAGGGAACTCATGGCGACCGTCCATGAAGGTTCAACATCGATGGGTAAGGCTTGACACGTAAAGATGAACGACGTCATATTATTGGGTCCTAATCAAACGTGAGACAAAAGTTTACGTAGAAGGTTGCATGGAGATGCAATTGGAAACTACCTTTTAAGAATTGTGACTGGCTGATATTATTCGGGATCATAATTCGCTAATTGGACCTTGCGTACCTACTGAGGAAAGGAGTTTCCCGTTTTCACTAGAGGGTAGGTAGTGAAAGATGTCAAAAAAGTGGGAGAAATTATTTTTAAAGTAAAAGTCCATATTTTATATCTTACCAAATATTTTAAAATAGTCATTAACATTTATCTGTTTTACTTTTCAGTACAAATTTTGACAATGTCTTCGATTCGCAATCCGTTGTCTGCTATACTCGACAAACATATTTTAACCGGACCTAATTACCTCAATTGGCTAAGAAATCTAAAAATCGTCTTGAATTCGGAAAGGATCGCATATACACTGACTAAGTCGCCCCCTGTTGAGGCTCCAACTGATTGCACTCCTGAGCAATTGCAGACTTACAAGGAATGGTGTGACCATAACTTGAAAGCCAGGTGTTCTATGCAGGCTTCTATGAATGATGAGTTGCAGAGGCGTTTTGAGGATGCAAAGAGTGCTGCTGACATTTATTTGCATCTCAAGGAGCTCTTTGGTGAGCAGACTCAACCTCTTAGGCATGCTACCGTCAAGGAGCTGATCACTTTGCGCATGCGAGATGGGGTCTCGGTCATGAGCATGGCCTGAAGTTGATTGGGCTCGTGGACAAGCTCGTTGGCATGGATTTGATGTTGCCTTCGGAGTTGACCACCGACGTATTGCTCTTGTCACTGCCTAGCTCGTTTGATCCTTTTATGGTGAATTTCAATATGAACAAGATGGAGCCGACCCTTGAGGAGTTGGTGAACATGCTTGTGACCTTTGAGTCCACCATCAAGAAAGAGAAGCCGGTTCTTTTTGTGGGTTCTTCATCTGGCACGAAGATTGATCCACGTGGTAAGGGAAATCAGCGTTCTTTCCAACGTCCCAAGAAGAACGTGCCCTTGAAGAGGCAGACTCCGAGTCCCGCTGTGGCAGCCACACCAGTGAAGGCTGACAAGACTGTTGACATCTGTCATCACTGCAAGAAGCCTGGACATTGGAGGCGTAACTGCAGAGAATATCTTGCCCATAAATGTTCTGGAAATGGTATGTTCTATATCGAAGTAAATATTTCAATTAACTCTACTTCTTGGGTATTAGATACCGGCTGTGGCTCACATCTCTGTAATGAGTTGCAGGTGATGGGAAGAAGTAGGAGGCTTAGGGAAGGTGAGACCTTCTTGAGGATGGGCAATGGAGCAAGAGCTGCTGCCAAGGCCATATGAGATGTTTACTTGCTTTTGAACAATGATTTTAAGTTAATTTTAAGAGATGTTTTGTTTGTACCTGAATTGGTGAAAAACATTGTTTCCATTTCTATGCTTGATAAAGATGGATTTTCTTGTTTATTTAGCAAAGGTGTTTGCAACATTTACAAGAACGAATGTTTAATTGGTACTGGAGAACTTGAAAACGATCTCTACACCTTAAAATTGAAAGATATTCCACTAAACAATGTCCAAGCAATAACAACAACAAACAAGCGAAAACAAGATACTCTAAATTCGGCACAATTATGGCATGCTCGATTAGGACATATTTCCCTAAGAAGGATGAACAAGCTAGTGGGAGTGGGCATGTTTGATATGTCTGATATTAATGCTCTCACGACTTGTGAATCCTGTCTGAAAGGAAAGATGACCAAAATTACCTTTAATGGCCATGTGGAGCAAGCCAAAGGGTTATTGGATTTGATCCATACCGATGTGTACGGTCCGCTTAGCATCAGCACTAAGCATGGACATGCCTACTTCATCACCTTTACCGATGACTTTTCGAGGTATGGGTATGTGTATTTGATGAAATAAAAGTCTGAAGCCTTTGAAAGGTTCAAAGAATTCAGAAGTGAAGTAGAGCAACAGTTGGGACGAAGCATCAAGACACTTAGATCGGATCGAGGTGGTGAGTACTTGAGTGCCGAGTTCCAAGAGTATCTTAGGGAGAATGGGATTCTCTCGCAATGGACTTCGCCCGCTACACCGCAGTTGAATGGTGTTTCGGAGCGTCGTAATCGGACTTTGATGGACATGGTTCGGTCAATGATGGGGTTTACGGAGTTGCCGCCATCCTTTTAGGGATGTGCGCTTGAGACAGCGGCACTATTGTTGAACAATGTCCATTCAAAGGCAGTTGATAAGACACCATATGAGATATGGATGGGTAAGCCTCCCAAATATTCTTATATTAGAATATGGGGGTGCCCTGCTTATGTGAAGCAGGTAGTGAGAGATAAATTGGATAGTCGATCCATTTTATGTTACTTTGTGGGATATCCAAAGAATTCAGTTGGATATTATTTCTATTATCCCCGAGAAACAAAGGTGTTTGTTTCTAGGAATGCAACCTTTTTGGAAAAAGAATTTCTATTGGATAGAAAAGAGGAGATGATAGAACTCGAAGAGGTTCGAGAGACACCCACAATTATAGAACCCACACCCGAAGAGCCAAGAGAGGAGATACAAGCTCCTAGAAGATCCGAGAGAATCTCGAGACCACCTATGAGGTATGGTCTGCTTCTTGAAGAGGGCCATGATGAGCCTAACCATGGATGTGATCCAAGGACCTTCAAGGAAGCGTTATCTGATGCCGATTCATCCAAGTGGCTTGAAACAATGGAATCTGAGATGAATTCCATGCATTCGAACCAAGTGTAGTACCTTGTGGATCCACCCAAGGGAACCGTTCCCATAGGGTGTAAATGGATTTACAAAAGGAAACTTGGGGCAGATGGGAAGGTATTGACCTTCAAGGCGCGGTTGGTGGCAAAAGGATATACTCAAAGACAAGGAGTTGACTTTGAGGAAACCTTTTCTCCAGTTTCAATGTTCAAGTCGATAAGTATATTGCTAGCCATAGCTGCATGATATGACTATGAAATATGGCAGATGGATGTCAAGACAGCCTTTCTTAATGGGGATATTAAGGAAGAGATTTACATGTCTCAACCTGAAGGGTTTACATTTATCGGAAGTGAGCATATGGTATGAAAACTTTAGAGATCTATTTATGGTCTAAAGCCGGCATCTAGGAGTTGGAACCTCAGATTCGACAGTACAATCAAAAAGTTTGGTTTTACTAAGAATCTGAGGAACCCTGTGTGTATAAGAAGGTCAGTGGGAGTGCTGTGACATTCCTGGTGCTTTATGTTGATGGCATTCTACTCATTGGGAATAATGTAGGAATGTTGCAATCAACTAAAATATGGTTATCAAGTAAGTTCTCAATGCAGGACTTGGGTGAAATATCTTTTGTATTGGAATACAGATCTATAGAGATAGATCAAGAAGATTGCTTGGTCTCACCCAGTCCACATACATTGATACCATCGTGAAGCGGTTCTCGATGGATGAGTCCAAAAGAGGACATCTACCAATGTGTCATGGCGTGTCCCTATCCAAGTCTATGTCTCCCAAGACTGATGCAGAGATAGCGGCGATGACAAGCATTCTTTATGCATCTGCGATTGGTAGCATCAGGTATGGGATGATATCTACACGTCCTGACGTGGCTTTCGCACTAAGTGTAGTGAGTAGATATCAATCGAACCCTGGTCTTCCACACTGGAAAGCTGTGAAAGACATCCTCAAGTATTTGAGAAGGACCAATAAGTTGTTCTTGGTCTATGGGGGTGGAGAACTGAAATCGGAAGGCTATACCAACTCTAGCTTCCAAAGCGATATCGATGACTCGAAGTCAACCTCCGGGTTCGTATTCATGCTTAATGGTGCTGTTGTCTCTTGGAAGAGTTCCAAGAAAGACAGTACTGTGGATTCCATCACTGAGGCCGAATACATTGCTGCATCAGCTGCAGCAAAGGAGGCTGTTTGGATAAGGAATTTCTTCCAAGAGTTGGGCATCATTCCTAATGGAGTTGCTCCTGTACCGGTGTTTTGTGAAAACACGAGAGCCATTGCTCAATCAAAGGAGCCAAGGTCTCATCAGAAGTCCAAACACGTATTGAGAAAGTACCACATCCTCCGAGAGATTGTGGAAAGAGAAGAAGTGTCGATTGACAAAGTCGGCTCCGCTGATAATGTTGCTGATCCGCTAACTAAGCCTTTACCTTTACCATTATTCGAGAAGTATCGCGAATCGATGGGTTTGAAGCATATGGTTAGTTGGCTCTAGTGCAAGTGGGAGATTGTTAGAGTTGGTGCACGTCGAGCCAAGTGTTGGCCGAGTGTTCACAATGAAACTCTATGTATAAACAGTCTTTATTTTAATAATATTTGAAATTATTGTTTTGGCACTTCTTTATTTGTATACCCATGCTAGTTGGATAGATAAAGTCCTTGAATATACAATTAGTAGAAAAAATATGAGATGCTCATATGATGAGTATCATGAAACTCATAGTTGGAATACTTTATATTCTAAATAGTTCCTAGTCGATTCAGCAGCCGATAAGAAGGATATAGGCCGCTCGAGTTCGAGACTAGTATCTGCGATGTGAGTACCATGTTTCATTGGTAGGGGACATTGTGATGTCCGAGCATGCAGATAGGTTCTCCTGGTAGAGTGCTCTGAACAACCCTCCATATAGGACTTTCCAAGTGGTTCTTACTTATCGAGTGCAAACGTCCTAGTTTATGGTTGTAAACCATTAGTCCTTATGAACCAGGACAACATTGAGACTCTATGTGCTAGCATTGCACTTTGACTTGTTTACAGACTCTCATGGGGTCATCAGGAGGCAAGGTTGGGTGTTTTGTCGAAACATATAGATGTCGATGCATTGTAGTCTGGGATTCACCGCTTACCTTCGGGTATGAATATCCTATGTGTATGTAGTATGAAATCTCTGATCAGAGTATGGTGGTAATTATGAAAGGGGTTTCATAGATTACTTCATCGAAGCAACTACGTCATGACACATGGTATCGATTCATTGACAACTCTCGATATACCAATGGTTGTCGAATCAGTCGGGATATATGAGATGAAGGGACCGTACTGTACGCTAACCATAATTGAATGGTTCTTGCAGGCACTATCATTTGATACCTAGGGAATCATGTAAGCGATGCTGCTAGGCGTTCAACATGATTGGTTGGGTACTATCAGACTTGAGTTCTGACGTTCTTATTATCAAAGAGTTGATAAGTATGAATGGAGCAACAGGGGTATGCTCAAATAAGGACATGTTTAGTCCGAATCACATGGAGATGTGAACCCACGGCTAGTTGTATCAATGAACCATTGAGGGCCACACAAGTACTAACTTTCTAGATCTCGTTGAGAAGTAAAATAGTTCAATGTGTTGAACGACTTATAAAGGAGTTTATAAGCGTAAGGAAAAATAGAAGTATGACTTCTATAAGGGGAATGTGACTTTTAATTTGTGGAAGTGTTCCTAAATTCAAAGTTGGCCAAATAAATAATGTATTTGAAAATTGTGATTTTCATAAACATTATTATGGACTAAATTAAATTAATTCAAGTGTTGAATTAATTAAAAACTAGTGGACGTAGTAGAGTCCAAATAATTAAATTAATTCAAGTGTTGAATTAAGTAAATAACATTGGGCCTTGTAGAACCCAATTGTAAATAATTATTCAACTAGTGGGCTTGAGTTAAATCAAGTAAAGTTTAAATGGTCTCAAATGTGTTTGAGATATTTAAATAAAAGTCCATGGGCTTTGTAATTGTTACAAACCCAAATAGAATGCATGCATGGGAGGCGAAGGTTTGGGAGACAACTTTTTCAATATCCAAGGCATGGCATGCACATGCCTATTCTTACTTTTTCAACAACAAAGAAAACACTCCTCCCTTCTCTACACACTCATGTTGGATGAAATTTCAAGCATTATTTCTCTCCAATTTGGCTTCTTCAATTGTTGAAGATTCCCTACACCTCTCAAAGAAAAATCTTCTTATTTTTCTAGTGCAAAATAAGAGGGGTTCTAGCTTGTTGATGGTGGGATTAATTTTTGAGCAAGGAGTGCTCAAAGGAAGCTTGTAGATTGTGTCTACCATTCAAGAGCTTAGTTGTATATCAACTAAGTTGGAGCAATCATCAATCCATTGTGATTGATAGGTAATATTTCTAAACACACTATGAATGTTATTTTCGTGTTTTCGTATTTGCTACACACTTAGTGGGTGCTCGTTTTTTCATGTTCTTGTTGAAACAAATTTTAAACTTCCGTTGCACAACCGGGCACCGTAACCGATCCCCTTTCAAGTGGTATCAGAGCTAAGGATACTATTTTGTGTAGCATATACATAATATTATGTTGAGGTCCATTTCTAAGCGAAGAACACTCCGCCTCCTCTGCGTCGCGTCGTCGTTTTCTTTGTTTTCTTCAAAACAAAATATCCAGGCATGCATATACCATCTCTTGCTCTTCAATCAAGTTGTATGTATATTTTTATAAACCGTTATGTGAGCATGAATCATGAAAACCGAAATTTGATAGAAATATTACTACAAATTCTGCACAGATTTTTCGTTCACTTCCCTTGCTACTTCACGGTTTGGCTTGTGTTGCTTGTTTCAGGTGTTGGCTCGTGTCCAAGCTCCCAAGGCTGCTTATGGTCATGTCCTAGGGTGTGTTAGGGTTAAGTTTGATCAAGGGTTTAAGCCCCAAAACCGTGAGTTAAAGGCTCTAATCCGCAAGCATAAGCAAGTGCCACTTTTTGAAACTCTTTTGCTGTCAATGGTTTGTTTGGGGTAGAGTTCGGGCCATGGCTGGCCAAGGGCTGATAGCAATGGCTGGGACCCTTCCCTATCAAGCCTAGGACATGGTCAAGTCGACTTTAAATGGCTTGAGCCACGTCCCAAGATGTTTGGACAGCAACAACACAAATCCCCTTCGGTTCTGTTTGTTTTCTGATTTCGCGTGTTTGAGTTTGGGTTCGGTTTGGTGGTGTTGAGTGGATCTTGGTTGGCATCTGGCCCTTAGCCAGGGTTCATACCATACCCCTTGATGTCTAAATCGAGCCATGGTCAATCTAATGGCCACTGGGATGACCCATGAAAGCAAACGAACGCAAGGACCCACGCGTGCAGCTTGTTGCTCTCGGCGGGGAGTATGGTCGCTTTTCGGGTGTGGCTCAAATTGTGGCTGGCCTAGGGCCCTTAGCCATGGTTCAAACCATTCCTTAGGATGTCGGTAAGAGACTCTGGTTGGTGGTTCAAGCCTCAATGGCCAGTAGCCTTGCAAACGACGCAAAGGTAACGCAAGCATGCTGCTGTAAATTTTGACAGCATGTGTTCTGCGGTTCAAAGGTGAATTTCGGGTTCTTGGTTGGCTTGTAGCCTATGGCCTTGGACTGGACAGTACCTCATTGAATTAGGAAGGTCATGTTTTTGGCCGTTTGTGATTTTGATCATTTTAGAGGTCGTACGAGAATTTACGGTGCAATGTGCCAAAGTGACTCTCGAAAGAGCGTTTCACGTTTTTGGACTCCATTCACTAAATTTCGAGTACTGTAAATTTAGGAGCATTATTTCATCATTTTTAAGAGTATTTTAATCATGAATAAACGTTGATTAAATGTTGGCTCGGGTTGGCTCGGAGTCATGATTAAATACTAAGTCAGTGGGCGTAGTTGTCTCGTTTTTGGATTCAATTACAAAGTTTGGTCAAGTAAATCATTTGCATATTTTTCATGACATAATTAGGTCGCAGCGAGCTGGGAATGGTCCAACCCTTATGGTAAATTTTTACAGGATATTTAATTTTGTATTTAATTATATTACGTGCAAAAAAAATGTAAAATATTCATTTTTGAGATTTATGTGATATTGCTTGGGGCCACTTCGCTGTTATTATTACTTCACCTGGTGGTCACTTACCGGTTCAGTTTAGTTCATCCCGGTGGCTACTTACCGGTCCCACCCAGTATACTGTTGCATTAGTCTGATCAGACGTATATTATTTCACCCGGTCGTCAGTTACCAGTCAGTTCAGTTCAGTTCAGTTCAGTGCAGTTCAGGAGGCCACTTGCGTATAACATAATCTCAACAAAAAATTATTACACGTTATTTTATGACAGGGCTCTACGGAGCAAACATTTCACTTACTACTTTCAGTTCAGTTATGCACGTAATATTAATTATTCATGATCCGATTTTCAATTCAGTTATGCACGTATTACATTTACGCATGACATGATATTTTCACTTTGCATGCGATTTTATTATTATTACTCGTTATTTATGATATATGCATGCTGAGTCTTTAGACTCACTAGACTTGATTATTGTAGGTACTGATGATGTCGGAACCGAGGCGGGGACCAGTGAGCTAGCTTGCGTCGGCAGTAGTGAAACCCGAGGACCTTATTTTTAGCATTTACTATTTTTAGGCTCAAACATTTTTCTCATTGTTGGATTATTTTAAATTATTATTTTGCAAACAAACATTTACTTCCGCTGCTATTTTGAACATCAAATTTTATTTTATCAGTTTATTTATGAAGGAGGCATTTTAATTAATGAAAAAGAAAATTTTTAAATTTTTCCGTAATTTTTCAAGCACGAGTTTAGAGGCCTCTACAGGTGGTATGAGAGCCAGGTTCTTGTAAAGGGTTGCACTACTACTGACCTCGAGGAGCTCACGAAGTCACGTCTTCGGTCTGTAAGTTTTACATTCATGCATTTTATTTAAAGCCAGAATTATTTTAACTGCATGTTCTCATGAAGTATTTTTACGTTCAGATTTTAATTGTTCAGTATTTATTTAAATTTAAATAAATTATGGAATTATGCATTTTGGTTACGTATGGGTTATATATGGAACAGTATGCCTCCTAGACGCCAGGTTGGACGCCCGAGGGGTGATGATGAGCGCCCTCATGAAGACGGTGAGGATGAAGGACAGGGGGGATTCGGACCTCCACCCCCTCCACCCTACATGAATGCCCAGATGCTAGCTGGGATGAATCGGTTCTTCGCACAGTTTGCGGGGAACAATGCCGCGGTGGCAGCTAGGCCGACAGGGGCCGAAGCTATTTATGAGAGATTCATGAAGATGCGTCCTAAGGAGTTATTAGGGACGACGGACCCCATAATTGCCGAGGGATGGATCAAGTCCCTCGAGGTTATCTTCGAGTTTATGGAGCTTGGAGATGCAGACAGAGTTCGTTGTGCCACCTACTTATTCGGAGGAGTTGCCCGCTTATGGTGGGAAGGAGCATCAGTAGCCCTGAACTTGGCTACACTGAGTTGGGCGCATTTCACGGAGGTATTCTACTCCAAAATTTTACTGAGGAAGTGCGCACCAGGTTGACCACGGAATTCATGAGCCTGAGACAGGGAAATTTGACTGTTACGGAGTTCATCCGTAAATTGGAGAGGGGTTGTCATTTTGTACCCCTGATCGCAAATGATGCCAAAGCCAAGTTAATGCATTTCTTGGTGGGTTTACGGCCGAACTTGCGCCGCGATGTTAAGGTGGCAGGCCCTACTACTTTTGAAGTTGCAGTTTCCAGAGCTCTTGCTGCAGAGCAAGATCAGATTGATATAGAGAGGGATCGCCTGGGTAAGCAACCAGTCCAGATGCCGCACCGCCCACCTCCACAGCAGCAACAACATCAGCAACAGAATAAGAGGCCTTTCCACGGCCCACCCAGGAACAAGGGCCAGTAGCAGCAGCAGCAGCGGGGACGCGCAGTCCCTAAGCCTATGGAGCATCCGATATGTCCTAAATGCCCACGCCGCCATCCTGGAGTATGTATGTATGGCTCTGAGAAGTGTTACAACTGCGGTAGCCCAGACCACGTGCTACCGCAGTGCCCTCAGAGGAACCTGCCTACCCAAGGCAGGGTATTTGCTCTCCATGAAGCGAAGACGAACCCCGATACCATGCTTATGATAGGTACCTTTAAGCTTTAAATTTATATTTGGGATTTAATGTTTCAGGTTGAGATTTTGGACCTAGAATTGCGATAAGGTTGCATGCTCTACTCAGTATTATTTTTTTGGGAATTTAAGTTAGAAGAACTTTGGCCTATGCATGTGTATAAGCTTAGCTCTTGTGATTATTGGGTTCAACATAGTGTTCTAACCTTTCAGGGAGAATTTTCATAGTTGGCTCAGCTACAAAAGCCTTAATAGATTCAGGGGCTACTCACTCGTTTATTTCAGAAGTCTTCGTTAATTTTCTCAAGGTTAAGACCATTGGGCTAGATGTAGCCTATTCAGTAGTAATGCCTTCGGGAGAGGAGATGACAGCTACCAATGTGATCCGAGACATAGATCTTGAGCTTCATGGAAACCTCGTTTATGCGGATCTAATCGTATTGCCGATGCCAGAGTTTGACATCATATTAGGCATGGATTGGCTATTGTGGAATAGAGTGTTGATAGACTTCCAGCGGAGATCTATTCTAGTTCGACCGCCTAGGATGACACAGTTCTTATTTGAGCCAGACAGGTACTTTCCTTTACCGCGCATTATTCCTTATGTCCAGGCTAGGAAGCTCATGCATAGAGGGTGTCGAGCGTTTTTAGCAACTTTTATATCTGTCCCTGAGGCACCCAGTCAGTTAGCCTCAGATGTCCTAGTTGTCAGAGATTTTCTAGACGTTTTTCCGGAAGACGTCTCTGGTATGCCACCTGAGCGAGAGGTGGAGTTTTCCATTGAGCTTATGACAGGTACGGTTTTTATCTCAAAAGCACCATACCGACTAGCACCGACAGAGATGACAGAGCTTAAGAAGCAGATTAAGGAACTTCTTGACAAAGAGTTCATTCGCCCATGCTTTTCACCATGGGGCTCGCCAGTATTGTTTGTGAAGAAGAAGGATGGCTCTATGAGACTTTGCATCGATTACCGGGAGTTGAACAGGGTTACAGTGAAGAATAAATACCCACTTCCGAGGATTGAAGATCTATTTGACCAGTTGCAGGGAGCTTCGGTGTTCTCCAAGATTGATCTACTTTCCTGTTATCACCAGTTGAGGGTGAAAGATACAGATGTTTCGAAGACTGCTTTTAGGACTCGTTATGACCACTACGAGTTCCTTGTGATGCCGTTCGGTTTGACGAATGCACCAGCGATCATCATGGATCTCATGAATTGCGTGTTTCAGCCGTATCTTGATCAGTTTGTGATAGTGTTCATAGACGAAATTCTTGTCTACTCGAAGAATCAGGAAGATCACGGCAGACATCTGACCACGGTGTTGCAGACATTGCAGAAGCACAGATTGTTCGCAAAGTTCAGTAAGTGCGAATTCTGGTTGGAGAAGGTGGCGTTCTTAGGCCACATTGTTTCTAGCAGTGGCATTGAGGTAGACCCAGCGAAAGTTGCAGCAGTCAGAGATTGGGTTGTGCCACAGAATGCATCTGAGATTCGCAGTTTTCTTGGCTTAGCAGGATATTATCGGAAGTTCATTCAAAGATTCTCCTCTATCGCAGTTCAACTCACATCATTGACAAAGAAGAATGTGAAATTTGTGTGGAGCGATGAGTACCAGAAGAGCTTCGATACTTTGAAGCAAGCTCTTTTCTCAGCACTAGTTTTGGCCATGCCGTCAGGGCCCGGTGAGTTTGTCTTGTATACCGATGCTTCGAAGCTCGGTCTCGGCGCAGTGTTGATGCAGCATGGGAAGGTGATAGCGTATGTTTCTCGACAGTTGAAAACTCATGAGAAGAACTACCCTACCCATGATCTAGAGTTGGCAGACGTGGTTTTTGCCTTGAAGATTTGGAGGCATTATTTATACGGAGAGAAGTGTCAGATCTTTACCGACCACAAGAGCCTCAAGTACTTCTTTACGCAGAAAGAGCTAAATATGCGTCAGAGGCGTTGGTTGGAGCTTGTGAAAGACTATGATTGTGACATTAGCTACCACTCGGGTAAAACTAATGTAGTTGTGGATGCACTGAGAAGGAAAGTTGCAGTGATGGCCCATCTGACGATTCAGAGACCTTCAGTCTGAGATGCAGAGGTTTGATCTAGAGGCATACCCTCAAGGTAGAGTTCCCCGTCTATCCACCTTGACGATCCAGTCTTCTCTCATTTAATGTATTCGCAGTGGTCAGCCAGCAGATGAGCTGTTGGCAAAGTGGAAGCAGAGAGATGAGGCCAAGGGCAGTGTCTTGTATTCAGTTAGTGATGGTATTGTGAGATACCGGGACAGGATATGGGTTCCTAGCAGTGATTCTATCCAAGCAGATATTCTATCAGAGGCCCATATGTCGCCGTACTCTATTCATCCAGGGAGTACAAAGATGTACAAAGAACTGCAGTTATTGTACTGGTGGCCAGGCATGAAGAAGGATATCAGACGTTTCGTCTCCGAGTGTCTGACTTGTCAGTTATTGAAGGCAGAGCATCAGAGGCCAGCAGGTTTGCTCAAGCCTCTTGCTATTTCCGAGTGGAAGTGGGAGAATGTTACCATGGCTTTTGTGACCGGTTTGCCGAAGTCAATCAGAGGATCAAATTGTATCTGGGTGATTGTTGAGCGTCTTACCAAATCAGCGCACTTCTTGCCTATCAAGACGACTTTCACCATGATTCAGTATGCAGAGTTGTATATCCGGGAGATAGTCCGACTTCATGGTATTCCAGTCTCTATCGTATCTGACAGAGACCCCAGATTTACTTCTTCATTTTGGAAGAGTTTGCATTCGAATATGTGTACGAAATTGTTGTTTAGCACAGCTTTCCATCCTCAGACAGATGGGCAGTCAGAGCGAGTTATTCAGATATTAGAGGATCTTCTCCGTGCTATTGATTTTTCAGGGAGTTGGGAGTCGAACTTGTCATTAGTGGAGTTCACCTATAACAACAGCTTTCAGTAGTCTATAGGAATGGCTCCGTATGAAGCATTGTATGGTCGCAAGTGTAGATCTCCTGTTCATTGGGATGAGGTAGGAGAGAGAACAGAGTTGGGTCCAGTGATTATTCAACAGACTGTCAATGTAGTAGCCCAGATCCGTGACAGGATGAGGACTGCTCAGAGTCGACAGAAGAGTTATGCGGACCAGCGGAGGAGAGATTTATAGTTCGCTGTGGGCGACCATGTCTTTGTGAAAGTGGCACCTATGAAGGGTGTCATGCGATTTGGGAAGAAAGGGAATCTCAGTCCGAGATTCATTGGACCATTTGAGATCCTCGACAAGGTTGGGACGCTAGCTTATCATGTTGCTCTTCCGCCGAATCTGGCCGGAGTACACAAGGTGTTCCACGTCTCCATGCTGAGGAAGTATATGGCAAATCCTTCGCATGTCTTGAATTTTGAGCCGTTGCAGCTTGCTCCGAACCTGTCTTATGAGGAGAGACCAGTGCAGATCCTAGACAGACAGGAAAAGAAGCTTCGGAACAAGCTGGTTAAGCGAGTTAAAGTCAAGTGGCTTAACCATTCAGAGGAGGAAGCTACGTGGGAGTCTGAGCCAGAGATGAGGAGTCGGTTTCCCGAGTTCTTTGGTGAGTTTTAATTTCGAGGACGAAATTTCTTTTAAGGGGGGAAGGGTTGTAGAACCCGTAAATTAGACTACGTATAAGCCATGCATAATTCTTAATATTTAAATTAAAATGATTTTTATGCATGAGGATTTAAATTTTCTACTTTAAATTTATTTATTTTATGCAGTAGTTTAATTATTAGCTTTTCAGTTAAATAAGTGAGGCCGGACAGGAGTTAGAGTAAAGAGATAAAATTTAATATTAAGAAAACATTCCAAAAATTTTTTTAAGATAAATAATAAGTTAAATTAATGTGAAAGAATTTTTAAAGAATTATTTAAGTAAATTAAACATTTAGCCATGCATGCCAGATAAGGTTATATCATAATCAATTTACTAATTCATTAAAATATTTAAGGGGTTGATAAAACTCTAGAGATTTAAAATACAACATTTAGGAATATTTCTCCTCCATTTTTGATGCAATTTTCGGCCCCCTCTTTTATTTTAAGAATAGTTATCAATCCAATTATTTAATATCTTTCCTTATCCATTTTGTTGGGAGATAATTCCATCACACTAAATCATCAATAATTAATAATTAAGTAATATTTTTACCTTTTTTAATCATCAAATTTCGGCCCCTTCATTTAGAAGATTTGGATTATTTTGACAAATCATTTCCTTATTTCTCCTTAACCTTTTCTTGGAGATAATCCTTCACCATTTTAAATCCTCATGAATTATTAAATAAGCAATTTCCCTAACCTAATTTATTTATAAAAATCGGCCCCTCCTTTATATTTTAAAAGATTTTATTAATTGGACAATTCATTTCCTTATTATCTTTCCATAATCTTGTTCTAGGTAGATATCCTTCCCACTTTTAAATCTCTACCAAATAAATAATTAAGCAATTCTTCGCTTGTACCTAGACCCTAAAGTCGAACATGTGCACTTTTGATCATCCCTCAAAAATCTTTCGATATCAATCACCCCTTTTATCTCTCAACTCTAGAATAGAAAAGATTTTATCTTATCTTTCTAATCTCATATTTATTAGTAAACTTTCAATTCATTCCCTAACCATTTTTCCCCCTCCATATTCTCGAAAATCCAGTCCCCTTCAATAGAGAAAAATTGAGTTCTAGCTAGAGGAAATTAGGGAGAAAAATCGAGTAGAAACAAGGAAGCAAAGAACACTCCGCCTCCTCCGCGTCGCGTCGCGTCGCGTCGTCGTTTTCTTTGTTTTCTTCAAAACAAAATATCCAGGCATGCATATGCCATCCCTTGCTCTTCAATCAAGTTGTATGTCTTTTTTATAAACCATTATGTGAGCATGAATCATGAAAACCAAAATTTGATAGAAATCTTACAACAAATTCTGCACAGATTTTTCGTTCACTTCCCTTGCTACTTCACGGTTTGGCTTGTGTTGCTTTTTTTAGGTGTTGGCTCGTGTCCAGGCTCCCAAGGCTGCTTATGGTCATGTCGTAAGGTGTGTTAGGGTCAAGTTTGATCAAGGGTTTAAGCCTCAAAAGCGTGAGTTAAAGGCTCCAATCCGCAAGCATAAACAAGTGCCACTTTTTGAAACTCTTTTGCTGTCAATGGTTTGTTTGGGGTAGAGTTCGAGCCATGGCTGGCCAAGGGCCGGTAGCCATGGTTAAGACCCTTCCCTAGCAAGCCTAGGACGTAGTAAAGTCGACCTTAAATGGCTTGAGCCACGTCCCAAGATGTTTGGACAGCAACAACACAAATCCCCTTCGGTTCTGTTTGTTTTCTGATTTCGGGTGTGTGAGTTTGGGTTCGGTATGGTGGTGTGGAGTGGATCTTGGTTGGCCTCTGGCCCTTAGCCATGGTTCATACCATACTCCTTGATGTCTAAATAGTGCCATGGTCAATCAACTGGCCACTGGGATGACCCATGACAGCAAACGAACGCAATGACCCACGCGTGCAGCTTGTTGCTCTCGGCGGGGAGTATGGTCGCTTTTCGGGTGTGGCTCAAATTGTGGTTGGCCTAGGGCCTTTAGCCATGGTTCAAACCATTCTTTAGGATTTTGGTAAGAGACTCTAATTGGTGGTTCAAGCCCCAATGGCCAATAGCCTCGCAAACGACGCAAAGGTAACGCAAGCATTCTGCTGTAAATTTTGACAGCATGTGTGCTGCGGTTCAGAGGTGAATTTCGGGTTCTTGGTTGGCTTGTAGCCTATGGCCTTCAACTGGACAGTACCTCATTGAGTTAGGAAGGTCATGTTTTTTGCCGTTTGTGATTTGGATCATTTTAGAGGTCGTACGAGAATTTACGGTGCAATGTGCCAAAGTGACTCTCGAAAGAGCGTTTCACGTTTTTGGCCTCCATTCACTAAATTTCGAGTACTGTAAATTTAGGATCATTATTTCATCATTTTTAAGATTATTTTAATCATGACTAAACGTTGGTTTGGTGTTGGCTCGGGTTGGCTCGGAGTCATGATTAAATACTAAGTCAGTGGGCGTAATTGTCTCGTTTTTGGATTCAATTACAAAGTTTGATCAAGTAAATCATTTGCATATTTTTCATTACATAATTAGGTCGCAGCGAGCTGGAAACGGTCCAACCCTTATGGTAAAAGTTATACAGGATATTTAATTTTGTATTTAATTATATTACGTGCAAAAATGTAAAATATTCATTTTGAGATTTATGTGATATTGCTTGGGGCCACTTCGCTGTTATTATTACTTCACCCGGTGCTCACTTACCGGTTCAGTTCAGTTCATCCCGATGGGTACTTACGGGTCCCACCCAGTATACTGTGGCATTAGTCTGATCAGACGTACATTATTTCACCCGGTCGTCAGTTACCGGTCAGTTCAGTTCAGTTCAGTGCAGTTCAGGGGGCCACTTGCGTATAACATAATCTCAACAGAAAATTATTACACGTTATTTTATGACAGGGCTCTACGGAGCAAACATTTCACTTACTACTTTCAGTTCATTTATGCACGTAATATTAATTATTCATGATGCGATTTTCAGTTCAGTTATGCACGTATTACATTTACTCATGACATGATATTTTCAATTTGCATGCGATTTTATTATTATTACTCGTTATTTACGATATATGCATGCTGAGTCTTTAGACTCTCTAGACTTGATTGTTGTAGGTACTGATGATTTCGGAACCGAGGGCGGGGACCAGTGAGCTAGCTTGCGTCGGCAGTAGTGGAACCCGAGGACCTCATTTCTAGCATTTACTATTTTTAGGCTCAAACATTTCTCTCGTTGTTGGATTATTTTAAATTATTATTTTGCAAACAAACATTTACTTCCGCTGCTATTTTGAACATCAAACTTTATTTCATCAGTTTATTTATGAAGGAGACATTTTAATTAATGAAAAAAAATTTTTTTACATTTTTCCGCAAATTTTCAAACACGAGTTTAGAGGCCTCTACATGTGTGCCGTGTATTAGGAGTGAAGAAAGAGTTTGATTGGAGTTGGGAAGTGGGCGTGTGATTGTGATGGTGTAGGATTGGATTTTATATTTTAAATAGTAAACAAAACACTAACCAAAGTCTTGGTCCATTAACAAAATTAATTAGGCCCATTAATCCCATTAGTGTTTAATTAAAATATTTAAAATTATTTTGCTTAATAAAGTTTGTGAATTTATTAGTCGTGTTGCTATAACGTTCGCATTTTTGTTGAAAATCCAACACCGATAAAAATCACATCCCGGCGTACAAAATCACATCAAAAATCCTTATTTTCAAAAATAAGAAATAAACATCACCCTTAATTCAAATAATTAAAAACAATTATTTAATAAAAATATTTTACATTTTTCAGCCCTCGGTCTCCATTACTCGATCGCAACTCGAATAACCTTTAAAAATACATTTTAATGCAACCATGTAAAAAAATATATTTTAAACATGCATATATGCACAACATAATTAATTCATGCAATTAAAACATTTAATTAAAATACGAGAGAATTTAATAATTGCATACATGTGGTTCGCGTGGACTTTTAAATTTTCGGAGTGTTACACCAGTAGCAATGGATTTGGGTTTCAGAGTATCGATCCCATCCGGAGATCAAATGTTCTCCTCCCAGATAGTGAAGAGATTGGAGCTTCAGTTATAGAAGTGTTCGGTGCACGCAGATTTGATAGTGTTACCACTGCCGGAGTTCGACATCATTTTGGGTATGGACTGGCTCTCTTCTCATGGAGCAGTCATAGATTTTTGACAGATGTCAGTTTCTGTCAAACTGCCCAGTGGGAAACCTTTTGTTTTTGAGGCAGCTAGACATCAGCAGTTCCCGCACGTCATTTCCTGCTTGTGTGCGAGGAAGCTTAACAATAGAGGCTGCCAGGCATTCTTAGTCAGCATTGTATCAGTGTCAGAGCCAGTTAGCCAGAGACTGGAGGATGTAGATGTGGTCAGTGAGTTCTCCAGCGTGTTCTCTGACGATGTTTCAGGCATTCCACCAGACAGAGAGGTGAACTTTTCGATTGAGCCCATGCTAGAGACAATGCCGATATCTAAGGCACCCTACCGATTATCACCTGCAGAGATGAAGGAGCTTAAGGATCAGATTCAGTATCTGCTGGACAAGGGTTTTATTCGCCCTAGTTTTCTCCCTGGGACGCAACAGTTCTTTTTGTTAAGAAGAAGGGTGGCAGCATGCGACTGTGCATTGACTACAGAGAGCTGAACAGGGTCACAGTTAAGAATAAGTATCCGTTACGTAGGATCGAGGACATATTTGAACAGCTTCAGGGAGCCTCAATGTTCTCCAAGATAGACCTTCGATCCGGATACCATCAGCTGAAGGTGAGAGAGTCAGATGTGCATAAGACAGCTTTCCGGACGCGTTACGGGCACTATGAGTTCTTGGTGATGCCCTTCGGTTTGACGAACGCGTCAGCGATCTTTATGGATCTTATGAATCGCGTGTTTCAGCCATACTTAGATCAGTTTGTCATAGTCTTGATTGACAATATCCTGATCTATTCTAAGAGCAGAGAGGAGCACAGTCAGCACCTCAGTATTACATACTCTACATGATAGACGATTGTATGCCTAGTTCAGCAAGTGTGAGTTCTGGCTCGACAGAGTGGCATTCTTGGGCCACATTGTATCTCAGGATGGCATAGAGTTTGACCCCAGCAAAGTAGAGGCTGTCAGAGATTGGCCTGTTCCGAAGAACGTGACAGAGATTCGTAGTTTCTTGCGATTGGCAGGTTACTACAGGAAGTTTATCCAGGGCTTCTCTTCTATTGTTGTATCTATGACCGCCTTGACGAAGAAGAATGCCAAGTTCATCTGGAGATCTGAGTGTTAGACAGTTTTGACAGGTTGAAGCAGGCCTTGACCATAGCACCAGTACTAGCTATGCCATCAGGGCAAGGAGAGTTTGTAATATATGTAGATGCATCGAAGCTTGGGTTGGGCGCAGTTCTGATGCAGCAGGACAGAGTGATAGCCTATGCGTCCAGACAGCTGAAGGTTCATGAGAAGAATTATCCGACTCATGACCTCGAGCTAGCAGCAGTGGTATTTGCCCTGAAGATCTTGAGACACTATCTGTATGGGGAGAAGTGCAGGATTTTCACAGATCATAAGAACTTGAAGTACCTCTTCACACAGAAGGAACTGAACATGCGTCAGATGAGATGGCTTGAGCTGGTGAAGGATTATGATTGTGACATTAGCTACCATCCAGGTAAGGCTAATGTGGTCGCAAACGCTCTGAGAAGGAGGCACGCAGTGAATGCCCATCTGTCAGTGCATATACCGCTACATGCTGAGATTCAGAGATTTGAGCTTGTAGTTTATGCCAGAGGCGAGGCCCCGAATCTCGCTACTCTGACGGTACAGCCGACTCTGAGAGACAGAATCCGAGCAGGGCAGACTTTTGACGAGCAGTTATAGAAGTGGAGACAGAGGGACAAGGCTAAGAGCCAGAGACTGTATACAGTTGTGGACGACATAGTCAGATATAGGGACCGTCTATGGGTTCCTGACAAAGATTCTCTTCGAGCAAATATCTTGAGCGACGCCCACAGCACCCCGTACTCCATCCATCCGAGGAGTACGAAGATGTATAAAGATATTCAGACTCTATATTGGTGTCCAGGCATGAAGCGGGATATTCTGCTATTCGTCTCCGAGTGTTTGACTTGTCAGCAGGTTAAGGCAAAGCATTAGAGACCTGTAGGGAAGCTGAGACCACTTCCTATTCCCGAGTGGAAATGGGAGAATATTACTATGGACTTCGTGACAGGGCTTCCAAGGACTACTGGAGGATTTAACGCCATCTGGGTGATTGTTGATCGGCTCACTAAATCGGCTCATTTCTTACCGATCAGGAAGACATTCACCATGACTCAGTATGCAGAGCTGTACATCAAAGAGATAGCCAGACTGCACGGGATTCTAGTGTCCATCATTTCAGACAGGCATCCGAGATTCACGTCTGCATTCTGGAAGAGTCTCCATCAGGCGTTGGGCATGAAGTTATCGTTTAGTACTGCTTTCCATCTTCAGACAGACGATCAGTCAGAGAGGGTGATTCAGATTCTGGAGGACCTACTCCGAGCATGCATGATTGACTTCCAGGGCAGCTGGGAGCCGAAGTTACCTCTTGTGGAGTTCACATACAACAACAGTTATCAGAAATCGATAGGTATGGCTCCATACGAGGCATTTTACGTGAGGAGGTGTAGGTCACCAGTTTATTGGGATGAGGTAGGGAAGCGAGCAGAGTTGGGTCCGGATATTGTCAGACAGATAGCAGATTTAGTGGCCAGGATTAGAGACATGATGAGGACTACACAGAGATATCAGAAGAGTTATGATGATCAGAGGCAGCGAGATCTTGAGTTCGCAGTAAGGGATCATGTGTTCGTGAAGGTCGCACCGAGGAAAGGTGTGATAAGGTTCGGGAAGAAGGGCAAGCTCAGCCCTAAATTCATCGGACCCTTTGAGATCGTAGAGAGAGTTGGGACACTCGCTTACAGAGTCGCTTTACCGCCGAATCTGGCGGGAGTTCATAATGTGTTCCACTTCTCTATGCTGCGTAAATACATGTCGAATCCTTTACATATGCTTAACTATGAGCCACTTCAGCTGACACCACACGTCATTCGAAGAGAGACCCACTCAGATTTTGGACAAGCAGGAAAAGAGGCTCCGGAAGAAGGTGATCCAGATGGTCAAGGTCAAGTGGCGGAATCATTCTGAGGAGGAGGCTACTTGGGAGACCGAATCCGAGATGAGGAGTCTCTACCCGGAGTTATTCGGTACGTTCTAAATTTCGAGAACGAAATTTTGTTTTGGGGGGGGGAGAGTTGTAAGGTCTAGGAATTTAATTCACGTAACCTGAATGCATGCAATCTAGGATTTTTATTTAAATTATGTGATTAATTATTTTTATGCATTTTATGCATAATTCATGCATAATAGGATTTAATTTACGAAATTTTAAAAGTTCATGCATTATGGTTTTAGATGCATTTCACTCTCAAACGAGGATCGGAGATCGGAGAATTTTCAGGAAAATTATTTTAATTAATTGATTTATTTTTATTAATTAATATAGGCTGTTTTTAAATGTATTTTAAAAAAAAGAGATTTTATTGGGTATTTTTACCCGCATGATTTTATTTTTAACGGTACGCAAATTTTATCGAATCGGAGGACTTTTTTGTGGTTCGGCTAATATTTTCAAGAACTTACCAACACGAAATATTTTTCGAGAGTGTGTTTGAATTTAATGAGCCTACTTTTAAGCTTATTGGACTTAATACTCTATTTAAACTTTAAATTATCAAATTAGGGCTCATTAATTGAATTATTAACCGTTTAAATATTATATAATTAGCCCTTAACCTAAACCTAATCCCTCCCCAACCAGCCGAAACCCTCTCCCTATCAGAATACTCTCGATTTTAGCATTCTCCAGCTGTGAGTTTCGGTTGTGCTCTTGTTCGTTGAAAAGAAAGCTTCCGACTCTTTTTTTTTGTTCATCAAAAATCACAAGGCATGCCACGTACCTCCCTTGCTCATCATTCACGCCACTTTTATGTGTTTTATGTGTGTTTGTAAGAGCATGCATCGGAATTATCTTATACTCATGGTTTGCGCTTGTTTGACACAAAACTCAATCATTCTTTGCTTGTTTCTCACGGTTTTCTTGTTTTTGTTTAAGGGGGCGGTTGATTGTTAGTTCTAAGGGCCAATTCATGTCACAGAAACAAGAAAACCGTGAGAAACATGCAAAGAACTGTTTGCTCAATAGAGCTCTGTAATAAAATAGCCTGTCATAATTTTGTTGAGATTATGTTCTACGCATGTGGCCCCATGAACTGCACTAAACTGAACTGAACTGAACTGACCGATAACTGACGACCGGGACCGGTAACTGACGACCGGGTGAAATACTAATCGTCTGATCAGACTAATGCCACAGTATACTGGGTGGTACAAAACTGAACTGACCGGTAACTAGCGATTGGGTGAATTAATAATCCCATAATAGTACAATGGCCACAAGCAATATCACATAAATCTCAAAAATGAATAATTTCTATTTTTATGCACGTAATATAATTAAATAACGTAATTAAATGTCCTGTATTAATTTTACCAAATGGGTTGGATCGTTCCCAGGCTCGCTACGACTTAAATCTATCATGAAAAACATGCAATTGATTTTTCTTGACCAAACTTTGTAATTGAATCCAAAAACGAGACAATTACGCCCACTGACTTAGTATTTAATCAAGACTCCGAGCAAACCCAAACCAACGTTTAGTCATGATTAAAATACTCTTAAAAATGATGAAATAATGCTCCTAAATTTACAGTACTCGAAATTTAGTGGATGGAGGCCAAAAACGTGAAACGTTCTTTCGAGAGTCATTTTGGCACATTGCACCGTAAATTCTCGTACGACCTCTAAAATGATCCGAATCACAAACGGCCAAAAACATGACCTTCCCAACTTGATGAGGCACTGTCCAGTCCAAGGTCATAGGCTAAAAGCCAACCAAGAACTCGAACAAGCCACTGAACCGCCGCAGCAAGTTGCTGTCACAAAAATACAGCAGCTGTGCTTTGGTTTCCTTGCGTCGTTTGCGAGGCTAATGGCCATGGTGGCTTGAACCACCAACCAGAACCTCTTACCAACATCCTAGGGAATGATTTGAACCATGGCTAAGGGCCCTAGGCCAGCCACAATTCGCATCACACGAGAAAAAAATCGTGCGTCCCAACCAAGCATTAATTCTGCGCGTGGGATGTTGCTGTGGTTCTTGCTGTCATGGACCATTCCAGTTGCCATTTGGTTAGCCATGGCATGATCTAGACATCCAGAGGTATGGTGTGAACCATGACTAAGGGCCAGACGCCAACCAAGATCCACACCATTCCACAATACCCGAAACACACTAGCTGTAAAATGAGAAGGGCCGAAAGGGGAAGGGGCTGTTCTTGTGTTTTGATTTAAAAACCGATGCAACCATGGACCAAGCCTCAAAAGGGTGACTTGGTCACGTCTTAGACATGCTAGGGAGGTGTTCTAACCATGGCTATAGGCCCCTAGGGCAGCCAAGGTCAGACACTTCCCCTTGATAGCAACATGACAGAAAATCGAACACAATATGACACTCATGGGGAAGTTGCTGTCATTTCTGGATTCCAGTGGGTATGGGGCTAGAACCAATGGACAAATGTGTTCCTAACATGTCCTAGTACATGCCTAGGAGCAACCTCGAGAGCCTGGACACGAGCCATCCACTTGAAACACCAAAAACAAGTGAACCGTGAGGAGCACAAGGAAGGGCCGAAAATCTGCATCTTTTATTTTCAAAGTTCTTTATATATTTCAGTTATGCCATAGAAATGATGATCATATAATGACTTGATTGAAGAGCAAGGAAAAATATAAAAATGCCTGAAATTTGTTTGAATAAGAAAAAAAACACTACGACGATACGGCGCGGCGGAGACGGAGTTTCTTTCTTACTTTCTTCCTTGCTTCCCTCGATTTCTCCTCCTCTTTTCCTCCCTAGAACTCACGTTTTTCTCTCTATTTTCTTCTGAAAATTTCGAAAATAGGGTAGAGGGAATGGCTAGGGAAAGATAGGGAAGATGGCAAGATAAAGGGAATGAAAAATCATTCTATCTTCTAGTTTGAGAGATAAGGAAAATGGAATGATATGAAAAGATTTTTGGGGGATATTTAGGAGTGCACTTGGACGTTTTTTTATGGTCTAGGGACAAAGGAAAATTGCTTAATTATTTAATTGTTGGTGATTTAAAATTTGGGAAAGATATCTATCTAGAAAAGATTAAGGAAAGAATAATAAAGAATGAGTTGTTAAACAAAATTAAATCTTTTAAAATAGGGGGTGGCCGATTTTCATAAATAAAGTAGGGTAGGGAAATTGCTTATTTAATAATTAATGAGGATTTAAAAAAATGGTGAGGGATTATCTCCAAGTAAAGGTTAAGGAAAGAAATAAAGAAATGATTGGTCCAACTAATTAAAATCTTTTAAAAATAAAGAGGAGGGGCCGAAAATTTGATGATTAAAATAGGTAAAAAAATATTGCTTAAATATTAATTATTGATGATTTAGTTTGATGGAATTATCTCCCAAGAAAATAGATACGGAAAGACACTTAAAGAATAATTTGCCCCACTAATTAAAATATTTTTAAAAAAAAATTAAGAGGGGGGTCGAAACTTTTAAAAAAATAGAGGGGAAATATTTCTTAAATCTTGTATTTTAATTCTTTAGAGTTTGATCTACCCATTAAATATTTTAGTGAATAAATAAATTAATTAAGGAATACCATTATCTTGCATGCATGGCCAAATCTTTAAATTTTAAAGATAAATTTACTATCATGTTAAATTATAATTTCTTAATTAAAATAAGTCTAGATTGGTCACATATTTTATTTTAGGCTTTTAATTAAATTATTGAACCTAAAAGAATTTATTTACTACTTATTTCTAATTAATTAATTAATTCCCTAAACTTTCTTTTACAATAAATTAACTTATTATTTATTTTAAATAAATTCTAGGAATATTTTCTTAATATTAAAATTTATCTCTTTACTCCAACTCCGGTCCGACCTCACTTATTTAACTAGAAAAAGGTAGCAACTAAACTTCTGCGTGAAATAAATATATTTAAAGAAAAGAATTTAAATACTCATGCAATAAAATCATTTTAATTTAAATACTAGGAATTATGCATGGCTTATACGTAGTCTAATTTACGGGTTCTACAATATTTCTTCACCTAAAAGAAATTTCGTCCTCGAAATTAGCACTCACCGAATAGTTCCGGATATCGACTCCGCATCTCGGGCTCAGACTCCCACGTAGCTTCCTCCTCTGAATGGTTAAGCCACTTGACTTTAACTCGCTTAACCAGCTTGTTCCGAAGCTTCTTCTCCTGTTTGTCTAGGATCTGCACTTGTCTCTCCTCATAAGACAGGTTCGCAGTAAGCTGCAACGGTTCAAAATTCAGCACATGCGAAGGATTTGCCATATTCTTCCTCAGCATGGAGACGTGGAACACATTGTGTACTCCGGCCAGATTCGGCGGAAGAGCAACACGATAAGCTAGCGTCCCAATTCTGTCAAGGATCTCAAATGGTCCAATGAATCTCGGACTGAGCTTCCCTTTCTTCCCAAATCGCATGACACCCTTCATAGGTGCCACTTTCACAAAGACATGGTCGCCCACGGCGAACTCTAAATCTCTCCTCCGCTGGTCCGCATTACTCTTCTGTCGACTCTGTGCAGTCCTCATCCTTTCACGGATCTGGGCTACTACATTGACAGTCTGCTGAATAATCTCTGGACCCAACTCTGCTCTCTCTCCTACCTCATCCCAATGAACAGGAGATCTACACTTGCGAACTTACAATGCTATATACGGAGTCATTCCTATAGACGACTGAAAGCTGTTGTTATAGGTGAACTCCACTAATGGCAAGTTCAACTCCCAACTCCCGGAGAAATCGATAACACAAGCACGGAGAAGATCCTCCAAAATCTGAATAACTCGCTCTGAATGCCTCTCTGTCTGAGGGTGGAAAGCTGTGCTAAATTACAACTTCGTGCCCATCGTCGAATGCAAACTCTTCCAAAATGAGGAAGTAAATCTGGGTCTCTGTCAGACACAATAGAAACTGGAATACCATGAAGTCGGACTATCTCTCGGATATACAACTCTGCATACTGACTCATGGTGAAAGTCGTCTTGATAGGCAAGAAGTGCGCTGATTTGGTAAGACAATCAACAATCACCCAGATAGCATTTGATCCTCTAATTGACTTCGGCAAACCGGTCACAAAATCCATGGTAACATTTTCCCACTTCCACTCGGGAATAAGAAAAGGCTTGAGCAAACCTGCTGGTCTTTGATGCTCCGCCTTCACTAACTTACAATTCAGACACTCGGAGACGAAACGTCTGATATCCTTCTTCATTCCTGGCCACCAGTACAATAACTGAAGGTCTTTGTACATCTTCGTACTCCCTGGATGATTAGAGTACGGCGACATATGGGCCTCTAATAGAATATCTACTCGGATAGAATCACTGCTACGAACCCATATCCTGTCCTGGTATCTCACAATACCATCACTAACTGAATACAAGACACTGCCCTTGGCCTCATCTCTCTGCTTCCACTTTTCCAACTGCTCATCTGCTGGCTGACCACTGCGAATACGGTCAATGAGAGAAGACTGGATCGCCAAGGTGGATAGACGGGGAACTCTACCTTGAGGATATACCTCTAGATCAAACCTCTGCATCTCATACTGAAGAGGTCTCTGAATCGTCAGACGGGCCATCACTGCAACCTTCCTGCTCAATGCATCCGCAACTACATTAGCTTTACCCGGGTGGTAGCTAATGTCACAATCATAATCTTTCACAAGCTCCAACCATCGCCTCTGACGCATATTCAGCTCTTTCTGCATAAAGAAGTACTTGAGGCTCTTATGGTCGGTAAAGATCTGGCACTTCTCCCCGTACAAATAATGCCTCCAGATCTTCAAAGCAAAACCAACGGCTGCCAACTCTAGATCATGGGTAGGGTAGTTCTTCTCATGAGTTTTCAACTGTCAAGAAGCATACGCTATCACCTTCCCATGCTGCATCAACACTGCGCCGAGACCGAGCTTCGAAGCATCGGTATATAGAACAAACTCACCGGGCCCTCATGGCATGGCCAAAACTGGTGCTGAGATAAGAGCTTGCTTCAAAGTATCGAAGCTCTTCTGACAATCATCGCTCCACACAAATTTTACATTCTTCTTGGTCAAAGCTGTAAGTGGAACTGCGATACATGAGCTGAATAAACTTCCGGTAATATCCTGCTAAGCCAAGAAAACTGTAAATCTTAGTTGCATTCTGTGGTACAACCCAATCTCTAACTGCTGCAACTTTTGGTGGGTCTACTTAGATACCACTGCTAGAAACAATGTGGCCTAAGAACGCCACCTTCTCCAACCATAATTCGTACTTACTGAACTTTGCGAATAACTTGTGCTTCTGCAAGATCTGCAACACTGTGGTCAGATGTCTGCTGTGATCCTCTAGATTCTTCGAGTAGACGAGAATGTCATCTATGAACACTATCACAAACGGATCAAGATACGACTGAAATACGCGATTCATGAGATCCATGAAGATCGCTGGCGCATTCGTCAAACCGTACGGCATCACAAGGAACTCGTAGTGGCCATAACGAGTCCTGAAAGCTGTCTTCGAAACATCAGCATCTCTCACTCTCAACTGGTGATAACCGGAACGCAGATCAATCTTGGAGAATACCGAAGCTCCTTGCAACTGGTCAAATAGATCTTCAATCCTCGGATGTGGGTATTTGTTCTTCACTGTCACCTTGTTCAACTCCCGGTAGTCAATACATAGTCTCATGGATCCATCCTTCTTCTTCACAAACAAGATTGGCGCGCCCCATGGTGAGAAACTCGGTCGAATGAACTCCTTGCCGAGAAGTTCCTGAATCTGCTTCTTCATCTTTGCCATCTCTGTCGGCGCTAGTCGGTACGGTGCTTTTGAGATCGGTACCGGGCCTGACATAAGTTCAATAGAAACCTCCACCTCTCTCTCGGTTGGCATACCAGAGACGTCCTCAGGAAAAACGTCTAAGAAATCTCTAACAATCGGAACATCTGCGGCTAACTGACTGGGTGTCTCGGGGACAGATATAAAAGTTGCTAAAAACGCTCGACACCCTCTATGCAAGAGCTTCCTAGCCAGGACATAAGGAATAATGAGCGGTAAGGGAAAGTACCTGTCCGGCTCAAATAAGAACTGTGTCATCCTAGGCGGTCAGACTAGAAAAGATCTCCGCTGGAAGTCTATCAACACTCTGTTCCGCAATAGCCAATCCATGCCTAATATGATGGCAAACTCTGACATCGGCAAGACAATCAGATCCGCATAAACAAGGTTGCCATGAAGCTCCAGATCTATGTCTCGAATCACATTGGTGGCTGCCATCTCCTCTCCCGAAGGCAGTACCACTAAGTAGGCTACATCTAGCCCAACGGTCTTAACTTTGAGAAAATTCTCAAAGACCTCAGAAATAAATGAGTGAGTAGCCCCTGAATCTATCAGGGCTTTTGTAGCTTAGCTAGCTATGAAAATTCTCCCTGAAAAGTTAGAACACTAGGCTGAACCCAATAATCACAAAACTAACTTATAGACATGCAAAGGCCAAAGTTCTTCTAACTTAAATTCCTTAAAAATAATACGGAGTAGAGCATGCAATCCTATCGCAATACTAGGTTCAAAACCTCAACCAAAACATTAAATCCCAAATATAAATTTAAAGCTTAAAGGTACCTATCATAAGCATGGTATCGGGATTCGTCTCCGCTGCATGGAGAGCAAATACCCTGCCTTGGGTAGGCAGATTCCTCTGAGGGTACTGCGGTAGCACAACGTCTGGGCTACCGCACTTGTAACACTTCCCAGAGCCATACATACATACTCCAGGATGGCGGCGTGAGCATTTAGGACAGATCGGATTCTCAATAGGCTTAGGGACTGCGCGTCCCCGCTGCTGCTGCTGCTGCTGGTGGCCTTTGTTTCTGGGCGAGCCATGGTAAACCCTCTTATTCGGCTGCTAATGCTGCTGAGGAGGAGGGCGGTGTGGTACCTGGACTGGGCGCTTGCCCTGGCGGTCTCTCTCGATATCACGCTGATCCTGCTCTGCAGCTAGAGCTCTGGAGACAGCGACCTCATAAGTAGTAAGGTCGGACACCCTAACATCACGGCGCAAGATCGATCGTAGACCCCACCAAGAAATGCATCAATTTTGCTTTAGCATCATTCGCGATCAGGGGTACAAAACGACAAACCCTCTCAAACTTACGGATGAACTCCGTAACAGTCAGATCTCCCTGCCTCAGGCTCATGAATTCCGTGGTCAACCGGGTGCGCACTTCCTCAGTGAAATATTTGGAGTAGAATACCTCCATGAAACGCGCCCAACTCAGTGTAGCCAAGTTCAGGGCTACTGATGCTCCTTCCCACCATAAGCGGGCACATCGAACTCTGTCTACATCTCCAAGCTCCATAAACTCGAAGATAACCTCCAAGGACTTGATCCAGCCCTCGGCAACCATGGGGTCCGTCGTCCCTGAAAACTCCTTAGGACGCATCTTCATGAATCTCTCGTAGACAGCCTCAGGCCCTGTCGGCCTGGTAGCCACAGCATTGTTCCCCGCAAACTGTGCGAAGAACTGAGTCATCACAGCTAGCATCTGGGCATTCATATCTGGTGGAGGGGGTGGAGGTCCATGCCTCTCTTGCCTCTGCTCCTCCTCGTCCTCCCGGCGAGGCTCATCATTTCTAGTGCGCTCGAGAATGCGTCTAGGGGGAATACTGTTCCATACATATAACCCATACATAACAAACATGCATAATTCCATAATTTGTTTAAATTTAAATAAATAACGAGCAATTTAAAATCAGAGCGTAAAAATAATTCATGAGAACTTGCAGTTAAAACAATTCATGTTTTAAATAGAATGCATGAATGTAAAACTTACAGACCGAAGACGTGACTTCGTGAGCTTCTCGAGGTCAGTAGTAGTACAACCCTTTACAGAACCATTGCTCTGATACCACCTGTAGAGGCCTCTAATTTCGTGCTTGAAAATTTGCGGAAAAATTTAAAAATTCTCTTTAATTAAATAAAATGCCTCATTCATAAATAAAGTGATAAATAAAGTTTAATGTTCAAAAATAGCAGCGGAAGTAAATAATGTTTCAAAACGATAGCTTAAAATAATTCATTGTAATAAACTGAGTTTTCGCAAAAATAATTAATAAACTGATAAATGAGGTCCTTGGGTCCCACTACTGCCGACTCGAGCTGGCTCACTGGTCCCCGCCCTCGGTTTCGACATCATCATGACCTACAACAATCAAGTCTAGTGAGTCTAAAGACTCGGCATGCATATATCGTAAATAACAAGTAAATAGATAATAATAAAATGGCATGCGAAGTGAAAATATCATGTCATGAGGAATTATAGTACTTGCATAACTGAACTGTAAATATCTTATCATGTATAATTATAAATACGTGCATAACTGAACTGAAAATCATAAGTGACTGTTTGCTCAATAGAGCTCTGTAATAAAATAGCCTGTCATAATTTTGTTGAGATTATGTTCTACGCAAGTGGCCCCATGAACTGCACTGAACTGAACTGAACTGAACTGACCGGTAACTGACGACCGGGACCGGTAACTGACGACCGGGTGAAATACTAATCGTCTGATCAGACTAATGCCACAGTATACTGGGTGGTACAAAACTGAACTGACCGGTAACTGGCGACCGGGTGAATTAATAATCCCATAATAGTACAATGGCCACAAGCAATATCACATAAATCTCAAAAATGAATAATTTCTATTTTTATGCACGTAATATAATTAAATAACGTAATTAAATGTCCTGTATTAATTTTACCAAATGGGTTGGATTGTTCCCAGGCTCGCTACGACTTAAATCTATCATGAAAAACATGCAATTGATTTTTCTTAACCAAACTTTGTAATTGAATCCAAAAACGAGACAATTACGCCCACTGCCTTAGTATTTAATCATGACTCCGAGCCAACCCAAACCAACGTTTAGTCATGATTAAAATACTCTTAAAAATGATGAAATAATGCTCCTAAATTTACAGTACTCGAAATTTAGTGGATGGAGGCCAAAAACGTGAAACGCTCTTTCGACAGTCACTTTGGCACATTGCACCGTAAATTCTCGTACGACCTCTAAAATGATCCGAATCACAAACGGCCAAAAACATGACCTTCCTAACTTGATGAGGCACTGTCCAGTCCAAGGGCATAGGCTAAAAACCAACCAAGAACTTGAACAAGCCACTGAACCGCCACAGAAAGTTGCTGTCACAAAAATACAGCAGCTGTGCTTTGGTTCCCTTGCGTCGTTTGCGAGGCTAATGGCCATGGTGGCTTGAACCACCAACCAGAACCTCTTACCAACATCCTAGGGAACGATTTGAACCATGGCTAAGGGCCCTAGGCCAGCCACAATTCGCATCACACCAGAAACAAATCGTGCGTCCCAACCAAGCATTAATTCTGCGCGTGGGATGTTGCTGTGGTTCTTGCTGTCATGGACCATTCCAGTGGCCATTTGGTTGGCCATGGCATGATCTAGACATCCAGAGGTATGGTGTGAACCATGACTAAGGGCCATAGGCCAACCAAGATCCACACCATTCAACAATACCCGAAACACACTTGCTGTAAAATGAGAAGGGCCGAAAGGGGAAGGGGCTGTTCTTGTGTTTTGATTTAAAAACCGATGCAACCATGGACCAAGCCTCAAAAGGGCGACTTGGTCACGCCTTAGACATGCTAGGGAGGTGTTCTAACTATGGCTATAGGCCCCTAGGGTAGCCAAGGTCAGACACTTCCCCTTGACAGCAACATGACAGAAAATCAAACACAATATGACACTCATGGGAAAGTTACTGTCATTTCTGGATTCCAGTGGGTATGGGGCTAGAACCAATGGACAAATGTGTTCCTAACATGTCCTAGTACATGCCTAGGAGCAGCTATGAGAGCCTGGGAACAAGCCATCCACCTGAAACACCAAAAACAAGTGAACCGTGAGGAGCACAAGGAAGGGCCGAAAATCTGCATCTTTTATTTTCAAAGTTCTTTATATATTTCGGTTATGCCATGGAAATGATGATCATATAATGTTTAAAAATGTTAATATGACTTGATTGAAGAGCAAGGAAAAATATAAACATGCCTGAAATTTGTTTGAATAAGAAAACAAACACTACGACGATACGGTGCGGCGGAGACGGAGTTTCTTTCTTACTTTCTTCCTTGCTTCTCTCGATTTCTCCTCCTCTTTTCCTCCCTAGAACTCACGTTTTTCTCTCTATGTTCTTCTAAAAAGTTCAAAAATAGGGTAGAGGGAATGGCTAGGGAAAGATAGGGAAGATGGCAAGATAAAGGGAATGAAAAATCTTTCTATCTTCTAGTTTGAGAGATAAGGGAAATGGAATGATATGAAAAGATTTTTGGGGGATATTTAGGAGTGTAGTTGGATGTTTTTTTATGGTCTAGGGACAAAGGAAAATTGCTTAATTATTTAATTATTGGTGATTTAAAAGTTGGGAAAGATATCTATCTAGAAAAGATTAAGGGAAAGAATTATAAAGAATGAGTTGTTAAACAAAATTAAATCTTTTAAAATTGGGGGTGGCCGATTTTCATAAATAAAGTAGGGTAGAGAAATTGCTTATTTAATAATTAATGAGGATTTAAAAAAATGATGAGGGATTATCTCCAAGTAAAGGTTAAGGAAAGAAATAAAGAAATGATTAGTCCAACTAATTAAAATATTTTAAAAATAAAGAGGAGGGGCCGAAAATTTGATGATTAAAATAGATAAAAAAAAATATTGCTTAAATATTAATTATTGATGATTTAGTGCGATGGAATTATCTCCCAAGAAAATAGATAAGGAAAGACACTTAAAGAATAATTTGTCTCACTAATTAAAATCTTTAAAAAAAATTAAGAGGGGGGTCGAAACTTTTAAAAAAAATGGATGGGAAATATTTCTTAAATCTTGTATTTTAATTCTTTAGAGTTTGATCTACCCATTAAATATTTTAGTGAATAAATAAATTAATTAAGGAATACCATTATCTTGCATGCATGACCAAATCTTTAAATTTTAAAGATAAATTTACTATCATGTTAAATTATAATTTCTTAATTAAAATAAGTCTATATTAACTTATCTAAATTGGTCACATATTTTATTTTAGGCTTTTAATTAAATTATTGAACCTAAAAGAATTTATTTACTACTTATCTCTAATTAATTAATTAATTCCCTAAACTTTCTTTTACAATAAATTAACTTATTATTTATCTTAAATAAATTCTAGGAATATTTTCTTAATATTAAAATTTATCTCTTTACTCCAACTCCGGTCCGGCCTCACTTATTTAACTGGAAAAAGGTAGCAACTAAACTGCTGCATGAAATAAATATATTTAAAGAAAAGAATTTAAATACTCATGCAATAACATAATTTTAATTTAAATACTAGGAATTATGCATGGCTTATACGTACTCTAATTTACGGGTTCTACAAACATAGATGAAACTTTCAGCATCACTTGGTTTTCGGCAATCCAGGCAACCCTGTATAGACACACTAATGTAAGTTGTTGCCCCAGAAACTATCCATCACGTGTGTCTAGGCACTGAAGTTAAATTAACCTCAGAACAAACTATATTCAGAAGCATACCTTTCTTAGCACGCCAAGCGTGATAATTACTGCACTGCTTCTTCATATGCCCATCACTGCCACAGAAAAACAACCAGAACTTTGAGAATCACTAGGATTCTTCTGTTGTTTCTTCGGAGGCAGTGTATCCGCAGCTTCTTTATCCTTCCTTTTCTTTCCTTTAACCTTCGAGGTGGAGGCATAATGAGCACTTTCTGTCTTGTCTTGCTTCAACCTTTCCTCTTCCTGGACACAGTGCGAGATGAGCTCATTCAGAGACCAAGTCTCTTTCTGACAGTTATAGCTCAACTGGAACTGGTTAACCTGAGGAGGAAGAGATATCAAAACCAGATGCACCAGCAAGTCCTCAGAGAGGTCAAGCTTCAGTGCTTTCAACCTTGAAGCAAGATGAAACATTTCCATAATGTACTCCCTGATGTTGCCCTTACCCCTGTACCTCATTGAAACGAGGCTTGCCAAAAGTGTATCGATTTCAGACTTTTCACTTTTAGCAAATCACTTTTCGAGGTCTTGAAGGAAAGCCTTAGCCGTAGCAATGTCGCTCGACATTGTGGCCCTGAATATTTCTTGAATGGCCCTCTTCATGATCATCATACACATGCGATTCGATCTCTCCCACCTTTCAAACTCTCTCTTTTCTTCAGAGGTACTCTTATCCGTAATGGCGGGAGAAGAGTCAACTGATAAACATAAAAATTGTACATTAATTAAATTTTTTATAATATAATTATATAGTTTTTGTTTTATTAAATGTTTAAATATTATATGTTTTATAGTAAATTGTATAAAATATAAGTTGTTGTGTAATTACAAGTTTTTACTATTTTTTACAGGTTCGATAAAACAAGAATAAACTTGGCGTTGTAAATGAGATTAAGATGATTCTTGGACATGTAGAAAGTTGATTATAATATCTACAATATTGTCGACAAGCATGAGATAAAAATCCTCTCACAATTGGGATCAAATTAAGCAACAAATAAAGTTACCAAAAGAGTGGCAGTTTTACCATGCTCTAGTATTTTGACCATATCTCTCAAATTACTTGGTCAAATGGTTTGAAAAAAATACCACAACTAGACAACTCAATTATCCACATGTTTCTTTTTATTTGAAAAAACAAATTCGGAGAAAAAGATTTTCAAAAGTGATGTGTAATATAATATAATATCTTGGAACACCAATGAAGACTTATGTGTAAAAAATAATATTTTATTTGTGGTTGTCTCCCCAAATTTGGCTATAAATAGGGGTGCATTGTAATGTATGGAGATATCCCTCATTCTATGAACAAACCTTTGAGTTCATAATATTTCTCTCTATATTTTTCCTTTATTTCTACATTTAAATACAATTAGCATGTTAATTTCATATTCAAAGTTTTACACTTTGAATAATGAATAGCTAACTTCCTAAAGTTGAGATGATAAGGTGAAACTCTTGGCATGATAATAAGGTTATTAAAAGGTAAAATCAATGTTTTATATTATTTAATCATTATTTATTATTTATGTTATATTTATTTCTTTAAGCATTTTTATACCCTACTTATAAGTGGGAGTTTTGATTTATTGTTGCTATATGTTACACTAAATTCTTGGAACCATTTAAATGTTAGTTTGGTTTTACCAACCATTTAAAGTGGGAACCTTGATTTAGTGTTTATAAATATATATAGCACAATAAATACTTGACCACATTTATAAGTTTTGTTAAATATTATATATTTATAAGATAATAATTTATAACATAATATAAATATGATTATTTAATATATTGGAACCATTTTATTAAGTGGATTTCAATATTGTTCGTTAATGTTAACTTTATTAAAATACCAAGAGTGGACCCTTTAATCTCAACTACTTAAATTAAAATTTAAACAATTAAAATTTACCCATTAAAGATTCAAACAATTAAAATTAAAAAGAAACAAAAATAAAAACAAAACAAAAAGACATTGTAATGGACTTGTAATTACCTTAGCTTCCCTGTTGATACGATATCGGACTCACCGAATTATACTACTTGTGGACAACCTGCTCTTGGGAGTGCAACAATCAAAGTGACAACAAGTTTTTGGCGCCATTGCCGGGGAAGTATAATTTAATTTCAAGTCTATTTAATTTTGTTTATAGTTTATTTTTCTTTATTTGAATTTTTATTGCTTTTGTGTGTTTTTATTCTTTTGCATTTGCATTTGCATGAGCATTATTTGGTCACGTACACTTAGTGGCGACTCATTCGAAATAACCCTTTATTTTCACAAAACATGGCGGAAGAACACATCTAAGAAAATGAAGATGAAATTCAATCTCAACATGATCATGATAGACGAAGAACACTTAGAGATCACATGAATCCTACACGTACTAGTGCACCTTCATGTCTAGTTTTTCCCCCTGATGCATCTCATTTCAATTTTAAGCCTGGTATTATCCAACTTTTACCCAACTTTCATGGTTTAGATTCTGAAAATCCATACATGCATTTACGAGAGTTTGAAGAAGTGTGCACTACATATAATGATTTAAATTGTAGCATGAACACCATTCGACTTAAGCTTTTCCTTTTTCTTTAAAAGATAAAGCTAAAACTTGGCTACAAAATCTTAGATCGGGATCCATTCGAACTTGGGATGAATTGCAACAATAATTTTTGAAAAAGTTTTTTCCATCTCATAGAACAAATTCTTTCAAAAGGCAAATCATCACTTTCACTCAAAAACAAGGAGAAACTTTTTATCAGTGTTGGGATAGATATAAAGAATTGCTTAATCTTTGTCCACATCATGGTTTTGAAATTTGGAGAGTTGTTTCTCAATTTTATGAAGGCTTAACACCTAAAGATAGGCAAATGGTTGAATTTATGTGTAATGGAACATTTGAAGATAAAGATCCAAATGAGGCAATTGAGTATCTCGATTCATTAGCTGAAAATGCTCAAAATTGAGACACTATAGGTACAATCGAACCATCAAACAAGATTCAATCTCCTACATCTGGTGGAGGTATGTACACTCTCAAAGATGAACATGATCTTCAAGCTAGATTTACCTCTTTGGCAAGAAAAGTTGAGGCACTTGAATTGAAAAAGAATGGTCAATTAAAATCTGTTCAAGAAATTGCATGTCACATCTATGATACAAGTGATCATTCTACAAAAGATTGTCCCACTTTGCCTTCTTTTAAAGAATGTCTCCATGAACAAGCCAATGTTTTAAACAATTTCAAAAGGCCAAATTTTGAACCATTTTCTCAAAGTTACAATCTATGTTGGCGAAATCATCCAAATTTTAGTTGGAGGAATGATAATGCTGCACAATTTTCACAACCACATTTCTAAAATCAACAAAATTTTCAAAATTATGCACCTTATGTTCCTCCACCTAAAAGGAACTTGGAAGATATATTGAATTCTTTCATTGCAAAGCAAGAGTCTATCAATACTCAAACTGCTCAAACCATGACAGATTTGAAAGATACTCTTGCTAAATTTGCATCTGCACTTAATGTTCATGAAAAAGGTAAATTTCCTTCACAACCTCTGCCTAATCCCAATGATCATCATTCACAAACTGGAACTTCTGGAACTCAACCGATGGATCAGGTAAAATCTGTTATTACCCTTCGAAGTGGTAAGGTTGTGGAAAAATCCATTCTTGAACCTTGTGAAGATGATGATAAACCAACTCCAAAGGGTAAGGAAGTGGAACCCATAACTTGCGAAGAGGAGGTTCAACAGACAGTGTCACCACTATTCCCTCATGCATTGAAAAATACAAAAAAATCAAATTTGAATTCTGATATATATGATATTTTTAAACAAGTAAAAGTTAATATTCCTTTATTAGATGCAATAAACAGGTACCATCATATGCCAAATTTTTGAAAGACGTGTGCACTGTGAAAAGAAAATTGAATGTGAAAAAGAAAGTATTTTTAGCCGAACAAGTAAGTGCAATCATTCAAAATAATAATGCTTTGAAATACAAAGACCCTGGTTGTCCTACTGTTTCTTGTATTATTGGAGAACGAAAGATTAAAAAAGCCTTGCTTGACCTTGGAGCTAGTGTGAATTTACTTCCATATTCAGTTTATCAAGAACTCAATCTAGGCGAGTTAAAACCTACTTCGGTAACACTTTTACTTGCTGATAGATCTGTTAAAGTGCCAAGAGGTATGGTAGAAGACGTGTTGGTCCAAGTTGATAACTTTGTATATCCTGTCGATTTCATAGTTTTAGATACACAACCTATCGAAGCTTGTAATGCAATTCCTGTAATTTTAGGTCGTCCATTTTTAGCAACTTCTAATGCTCTTATAAATTGCAGGAATGGAATAATGAAGTTGTCATTTGGTAACATAACCTTGGAGCTTAATGTGTTTAATCTTTGTAAGCAACCACATGACAAAGGAGATGAAAGTGAAGATGAAAATCTTATTGAAACTCTTGTGGAAGAAAACATTCAAGAAGGGAGTACTCGTGATCAATTAGATATTTGTTCAATTGAAACTGTTAAAGAAAATATTAATATTGATCTTGATGATTTTATCAGGTATCACTCGTTACCAGGATCAGAGAAAGAATTTGATGCAAAATATGAGAACAAAGACGAACCACCCATATTGGAGTTAAAACCCTTGCCAGAAGAATTGAAGTATGCATTTCTTGGAGAAGATAAAACATATCCGGTGTTAATTTCTTCCAAACTAGCAAGTGATGAAGAAGGTAAATTAGTTGATATGCTTAAAAGACATAAAAATGCAATTGGTTGGACACTAAAAGATCCAATTTGAGTCCAACTTTCATCTGTTCTTGAAATCCAACTTTCATCTGATTCTTAAATTTCGAATAGACTTCAGAAATCTATCCCTTCAATCGCTTCGTAATTCTTAGTATCAAAATTTTTCCACGAGCACTTTGTTTCTATTATTTGTGTCTTTCTATCCTTTATACGATTCTGATGCTTTGCCTTCGATTTTATCCTAGGAAATGGCTGCTCCACGTACCCGTGCTCAGGCTGCCCTTCGTATGCGCCAGCTCACGATTCACAATCAGACTAGAGAAATTGCGACCCTGAAGGCGCAACTGGCTAGAGAAAAGTTGGAGAAACAGGAGATTATTGAGAGTAGACTCATACTGGAGACCGATGTACAACGATTGACTCATCATCTGGACTTGGCAGAGAGCCAGCTGCTGCAGATACCGACCGATTCCTCTCACATCACGCGCTTAGCTGCACTTAACAGGGATTTATTGGATAGAGTGGAGATAGATGGAGGACGTGCTGCTCAGGCCCGTCAGCGCCAGGAGGAGTACAACGCGAGACGGGATCGGTACATTTCGAAGCTCCATGGCACTATGGACAGACTTCAAAATCAGAATAATTACCTGCATTTGGTGATAGAGAACATGGAGGAAGTGGAGGTAGCACCGATGGAGGTAGCCGGAGATGACAGCGCCAGTGACAGCGATGGAGGAGAAATGTTCGATTAGATTAGCATTATAATAGCTGGGTTGTAATAAAATTTGTGACTAAGAAAATACTATGTGTACCAAATTATTTTGAAACTCTCTATTATCTTTCTATTGCATATTTGAAAATTTGATAAGTATCTTATGTATAAAATTGTTTGTATAGGTAAACAACATGGATCTTCAACGCATTATAAATGAACTTCAAAAACAACTTCAGGAAAAGGAGTCAGAAATTAAAACACTGAAAGAAAAAAATGAGAAACTCGAAAGAGATAATTTCCAGTTAGACGGGAATAATGTATGTATGACGGAGGATCTACGTGAGGCCAGAGAGGAAGAGAAGAAACTACGCGAGGACGTAAGACGTTATGCCGCTTATCATCTAGAGTCGGAACATCGACACGAAATCACCAAGCAAGAGTTAAACAAAGCTCAGGATAGGATTTTTACCCTCAAAATCCGGGACGATAGCCTTCTCAAAACGCAAGGCCGTCTGGAGGAACAGATCGCAGATTAAGAAATCAATGAGAAAGTAAGCCAATCAACAATACAGGAGCTACAAGATCAAGTAAACAACCTTGATCATCACAACACACAACTACAAAATTACATTGAGCACCTGCAAAACGAAATGATCAACATGGAAGAACTCATGGAACAACTAGAAGAAAACCCCGTAGAGGAAGAAATTAATGAAGTAGAAGGAGACGGTGAAGTTATAGATGAGTAGGGAAAGAACTCTAGAATAGGCACCACTTGTACCTAGAGCTATTTGATTAAACATTTATTCTGAAAAGATTGATTGTATGAAAATTTTTTTTACAATTTAATGAAATGATTTATTTGATTAAATATTGTGGAAAACAAATTAATAAAATACATGTTTATAGGATATGGCAGGCAGACCACCCTGAAACAAACGTAACCCTCGTGGCGCCAACCAAAATAAAAATCCACCACCACCTCAGAGAGTAAACCTCAGCCAAGAAAATATGATGGCAATAGCCACTATCATAGCTGCGACGTTGCAAAGATTCGTGAACCCATTAGCTAACGCCATCCAACCACCTCAAGAACCACAACCGCGTGGCATTAAATACCATTATGAATCTCTAAGAAGGAATCGAGTTCCAACGTTCGATGGAAACCCAGACCCGGAAGTCAGTCACAACTGGCTCAAGAACGTCGAAACACAATTGCATTTACTGGAGATACCTGAAGAACTGAGAGTGGAGGTTGTAACACCGTTTTTGGAAGACCGAGCTAGGAAATGGTGGGAAACTGTGTCGCCATCTTTGACAGAAGTGGAAGAGATAACATGGCAGATTTTTAAAAGAGAATTTTTGAAACAATACTATCCAGCTGAATTTAGACTACGGAAGTTGGGTGAATTTGAAAGCTTCAAACGGGCTCCAGGCATGTCAGTAATGGAGTACACTTCACGATTCAACGATCTGGGAACTTATGTCCCAACGATCATGTCGGATGAAACGTTAAAAATGCATCGTTTCAAGAAGGGACTCAACAGTCGAATTCAGTCAGCATTGGCAATATTCAAGCCAAACAACTTTGCGGATTTGATGGGCGCTGCAATGAGCGCAGAAACTGATAACAAGCGACGCGAGGAAGAAAACAAGAACAAAAGGCCGATGAACAATCAATCTACTTAGAATGGTCCCAAGTTTAAGAAACCAAATTATTCAGGAGGGTCTTTCAAAGGAAGTTCTGGCAGTGCTGGTAACACCGAAGGAAAGTGGTGTGATACATGTCAGCGGAAACATGTTGGAGAATGTTACCGGAAGACAGGCGCTTGTTTTAAGTGCGGAAAGGTGGGTCATAGAATTAAAGAGTGTCCAGACAACAAGGACAAAGGGACGGGGCCCAGTAAACAGCATGAAAACAAGACTAATGCTCGGGTGTACGCGATAACCCAAGAAGAAGCTGATAATACCAACGAAGTGGTGGCAGGTACCGTTTTACTCAATAAAATGCCTGCATATGCTTTGTTTGATTGTGGTGCCACACATTCATTTGTGTATAGAAGATTTGCTAAAAAGCTTAAACTTAAACATGATACTCTTAGTGAACCCTTAAGAGTGGCAACACCGATGAGTAAAGTAATTGAATCACACAAAGTGTATCGAAACTGTAAAATTTGTATCAACAATCAAACTTTCAAAGCAGAATTGATTCAACTCAATATGGTTGAGTTTGACATCAGTCTTGGAATGGACTGGTTGGCTAAAAACAATGCCATGGTAGACTGTCAAAGGAAAGATATTAGACTTCAGACTTCGAACAAAGAGGAAGTCATATACCACGGGAAATCCAAAGAACGGAAATCTCTACTATCTGCCTCACAAGCCTGGAAGGCCATAAAAGGAGGTGAAGAGATTTATCTAGCAGTAATCAATGAGGTCAAAGTGGGAGAAATCCTAAAGTTAGACGATATTCCAATTGTTCAAGAATTTCCAGATGTTTTCCCTGAGGAATTACCGGGGAAGATACCCGATAGGGAAGTAGAATTTGCGGGAGCATGAGGCTATGTATTGATTACCGGGAGTTGAACAAGATAACCATAAAGAATAAACACCCACTCCCGAGAATAGATTATCTTTTCGATCAGCTAAAAGGAGCAAAAGTTTTCTCAAAGCTTGATTTAAGATCAGGATATCATCAGTTAAAGGTCAAAGCAGAAGATCTCCCTAAAACTGCTTTTAGAACAAGATATGGATATTACGAATTCACAGTAATGCCCTTTGGTCTGACAAATGCTCCTGCAGCATTCATGGACCTGATGAATCGAGTATTCAAACCATACCTTGACAGATTTGTGGTTGTTTTTATAGATGATATCTTGTTATACTCACCAAGTGAAGAAGAACATAGAGAACATTTACGTCTCACTCTGCAAACACTACGTGAGAAAGAACTCTATGCCAAATTCAAGAAGTGTGAATTTTGGTTAAAGAGTGTGGCATTCCTAGGCCATATAATTTCTGAACTTGGAGTGTCATTAGACCCTAAGAAAGTGGAAGCAATCAAGGATTGGCCACAACCAAAGACGGTGACTGAAGTAAGGAGTTTTCTGGGTTTAGCAGGCTACTACAGAAAATTTGTGGAAGGATTTTCTTCGATAGCCATTCCACTCACCAAACTTACTCAGAAAAACACGAAGTTCATCTAGAATGAAGCTTGTGAAAGAAGTTTTGAAACCCTGAAGACGAAACTCGCATCCACACCAGTACTGGTTCTTCCCGAGGATGGTAAAAATTTCACTGTGTACAGTGACGCTTCCAAGGAAGGATTAGGGTGTGTGCTTATGCAAGAGGGTCAGGTAATTGCGTATGCCTCACGACAATTCAAACCGTATGAGCATAATTACCCCACTCATGACCTTGAGATAGCTGCAGTTGTGTTTGCACTTAAAATCTGGAGGCACTACCTTATGGAGTAAAATGTGAGGCGTTTACCGATCACCAGAGCCTCAAGTACATTTTCACCCAGAAAGAACTAAACATGAGGCAAAGAAGGTGGATGGAACTTCTAAAGGATTATGATTTGGTAATCAATTATCATCCAGGAAAGGCAAATAAGGTGGCTGATGCATTGATTCGAAGAAATTTTGGAAAAGTAAGCTTATCTTCACTATCAGCGCGACCAGGACTACGGGAAACCATAAAATTAAAGCAGAGTCAAGACACCTCCATCCTTAAAATTAGAGAACAAATCCGAGAAGGAAAAATTCCAGAATTTCAAATAGATGATAATGGGATACTCTGGATGAAAGAACGATTGTATGTGCCAAATATCGATGGAATTCGAGAGGAGGTAATGGCCGAACGCATAAATCAAGATTTTCGGTGCATACAGGGAGTACCAAAATGTATAGAGACTTAAAAAATAACTACTGGTGGAACGGAATGAAGAAAGACGTGGCTGTCTTTGTTTCCAAATGCCTAACCTGTCAACAAGTCAAGGCAGAACATCAAAGACCTGGAGGACTGTTACAACCATTGGAAATACCGGAGTGGAAGTGGGATAACATCTCCATGGATTTCGTTGTAGGACTACCAAGATCCAGGCAGGGTCACGATGGTATTTGGGTAATCGTTGACAGATTGACCAAGTCTGCACATTTCTTACCAGTGCGAATGACTTACAACCTGGTTAAGCTCGCTACCTTGCATATGGACAATATAGTGAGACTACATGGAGTCCCGACAAATATACTGTCTGACAGAGATCCAAGATTTGTATCGAGATTTTGGAAGAGTTTCCAGAAGGCTATGGGAACCAAGATTACTCTCAGCACGGCCTATCACCCCCAGACTGATGGCCAAACCGAAAGGACAATTCAGACCCTCGAGGATATGTTGCGGGCATGTGCGCTGGATTTTTCCGGAAATTGGAGTGAACAGTTACCCCTGATCGAATTCGCCTATAACAACAGCTATCACGGTAGCATCGAGATGGCTCCGTATGAGGCTTTGTATGGAAGAAAGTTTAGGTCGCCCCTATATTAGGACGAAGTCGGAGAAAGAGCTGTTACCGGACCAGAACTTATTCAAATAACCGTTGACAAAGTAGCCATAATCAAAGAAAGACTCAAGGCAGCCCAAGATAGACAAAAAAGTTGGGCTGATTCGAAGAGAAGACCGTTTGAATTGGAGGTGGGTGAAAAAACTTATGTCAAGGTCTCTCCCATGAAAGGAGTGGTTCAGTTCAGTAAATCCGGAAAATTGAACCCGAGATATGTGGGACCGTTCGAGATACTGGAGAAGGTGGGAACCTTAGCCTACCGATTAGCATTACCACCTGACATGTACAGGATACATAACATTTTCCACATCTCTCAGCTGAGGAAGTATGTCTCAGATCCGAGTCATATACTCAAAGTTGCACCACTGATGATTGAAGGAAACCTCAACGAAGAACTCAAATACGAAGAAGTCCCTACCCGAATAGTGGACTCAAAAGATCAAGTATTGAGAAACCGGACAATACCTTATGTCAAAGTATAGTGGTCAAATCACACTGAAAGGGAGGCAACTTGGGAACTCAAAACTTTCAATAAGGAGGGAAGGATGTGAGAACCCAGGATTTTACGAGCCAAGTAAGTAATACGAACTTGAAGTTTAACTCAAACCAAGCACTAAAATTTTTATTCCAACTAGATAACTTGAATATTAACTTAGATTTCAGCTAACTTAACTCGAAGAAATGGCTTCAAAGCTCGGAGATTAACTCAACGAGAAGCCAAGCTAGAAGTAACTGCATCCATTGAAGTACTGTCACGGGAGGAATAAAACCCCAGATCAAGGGCTCAATTCGTCAGCTCAAAGCAGCTCAACCAATCTTGTCCTAACAAGAACAAAAAAGGAGCTACAGGATAAGCCAAGAGTTTGGAAAAATTAAATGTGCAAAAAATAACCTTTGAGTTAACCCATGAAGGAGCTGCGGGAGGATCTAAGAGCTAGGACATAATAATGATGCAAGAAGTGACCCTTTAGAAAATCAAGGTGACTCTTAAAGCTTACATGGAAATTTGGAGTTTAATAATGGCTAGCATGGGAATTGAAGAATGCATGGAGATTTGAAACACAATAATGACTAATCTTGGAGGCCAAGATTTCGGCCAAGGCTAGGTGAAAGGGCCAAGATTTTTCTATAAATACCACCTAGTCACATGCAAGAATGCACTTCAAAAATCCCTCAAAAACTCTCCAAAATTTTCGGCCCTCTCCTCTCTCTACAGCATTCGGCCGAACCCAAGGAAAAAGAAGAAAAGTTCGTGCAGTCCGGAATTGCAATACTGGGTCGAAGTGCTGTCGAAATCACGACTCAGTCTACTCGAAGTTATAATCGAAGTGCTGCTCAATTAGAGATCACAGTTGTTGAAATAGCTTCGAAGTGCTGTCCAATTTTCAACAAGAAATTTCCTTCAAAATACGGTAAGTGGGCTTTTGTTATGTACTTCGTTTCTATCTTAAAATTTGATATAAATAACATGACATGCATGTTGGTGTGTCCTTTTTTCGAAAATGTCAGTGTGTTCTATTTTAAATTTCGATCGATTATGTGTTCTCTTCTAAGTTTCGAAATTCTTGGTTCCGCTGTGTCTGGATGAATAACCATGAAATCTGAATAGCTGAAAAATTCTGTCTGTTACTTCTGAATTCTGTTGCACTGTTACAATTCGAATTTGAAATGGGACGAGAATTGTAGTTCTGTTCTGGCCCCATTGGTGGGTATAAAACCATGTTCTGTTTTGGCCCCCATTGGTGGGTATAAAACCATGTTCTGTTCTGGCCCCCATTGGTGGGTATAAAAAACATGTTCTGGCCTCACCCCTTAGAGGACTAACATATTGAGGACAATTTGACCATGGATATGAGATGAGTAACAGTGTGTTTTGTCTGCTCTGAAATGATCTGAATTGTTTCTGTTCTGTTCGGAATCATTTGACAAGCTCCGTCTTTTATTCGCTTCGTTTCTGTTGTGTCAAGTCAAGAATATTGAGTTTTGAAAGTATGTTATGAAAGTATGTTAAAAGAAATTTTTAGAGAATTAAGTTCTATATGTATCTTTGGAATCGATCGACCCCCACTTGCTGAGTATTTCCCAAAACACTCACCCCTTACAAATTTCAAATAAAACTGAAGAGCAAATAAATAAGGAGCAGGAAGCTTTCTGAGTTTGATGAATGATGATCAAGATCAAGAACCACTTTATCCCTTTTGTTTAGTTTTCCGTATTTCGCAACTCTGATGTATTTATTTCATTGTCATTGTATGACAATACTTTAATTATGAAAAAGACTGGTTTGATTTGATACGAGGCTTTATTGTTTTCAATATAATTGTTAAACAATGCCGGATGTCACCGACGCTTCGGACACGGGGCGTGACATTTAAGTGGTATCAGAGCCGCCAGGTTCATAATCCCGCTGGGATTATCTGGGACATAGAAGAAAATGTAAAAACATCTCAACAACCACAAAGGAGATTAAATCCACACATGAAAGATGTTGTGAAAACTGAAGTTCTCAAACTACTTGATGTTGGGATTATCTACCCTATTTCTGATAGTAAGTGGGTAAGCCCAACACAAGTAGTTCCGAAAAAATCTGGCATCACAGTGATAAAAAATGAAAAAGGTGAATTGTTAACAAGTCGAGTCCCATCTAGTTGGCGGATGTGTATTGATTATAGAAAATTAAATGACGCCACTAGAAAACATCATTTTCCATAACCATTTTTGGATCAAATTTTAGAAAGAGTAGCAGGTCATCCATATTACTGTTTTCTTGATGGATATTCAGGTTATTATCAAATTCCCATTGCACTCGAAGATCAAGATAAAACTACATTCACATGTCCTTTTGGAACATTTGCATTTAGAAGGATGCCATTTGGATTATGCAATGCCCCAGCAACATTTCAAAGATGTATGCTAAGCATTTTTTGCGACATGGTTGAAAATTGTTTGGAAATTTTCATGGATGATTTAACTGTCTTTGGGAATACATTTGATAATTGTCTTGAAAATTTGGAAAAAGTTTTAAAAAGATGCGAGGAAAAAGGTCTTATTTTAAATTGGGAAAAATGTCATTACATGATTACTTCTGGAATTGTTTTGGGACATGTCGTGTCATCTCATGGAATTGAAGTTGATAAAGCAAAAGTTGATGTCATTGCCAATTTACCCCCTCCAAAAACCATTAAAGAAATTCGCTCATTTTTGGGACATGCTGGATTTTATAGGAGGTTTATAAAGGACTTTAGTTTAATCTCTAAACCCATTTGTAACCTCTTAACAAAAGACAGTGCATTTGAGTGGACTCAAGAATGTCAAAATGCTTTTGATAAAATCATTCGACATTTAACATCAGCTCCTATCATGCAACCTCCTGATTGGTCTTTACCATTTGAAATCATGTGCGATGCGAGTGATTATGCAGTCGGTGCAGTATTGGGTCAAAGAAGAAACGGTAAGCCTTATGTGATATATTATGCAAGTAGAACTTTAAACAATGCTCAAATGAATTACTCCACAACTGAAAAAGAACTACTTGCTGTAATATTTGCATTAGATAAATTTCGTTCTTATTTGATTGGATCAACAACTATCGTGTTTACTGATCATTCTGCTATTAGATATTTGTTGACCAAACAGGATGCAAAGCCACGACTGATACGATGGATTTTGTTGCTCCAAGAATTTGACATTGTGATCAAAGATAAAAAAGGAACCGAGAATGTCGTAGCCGATCATTTATCGAGACTAGTAACAGGATCATCTTGTGAAATGACACCAATTAACGATAATTTTCCTGATGAACATCTATTTTCAGTTACTACTACACCTTGGTTTGCTAACATAGTAAATTTTCTTGTGACAGGAAAAATGCCACCGCAATGGAGTTCTCAAGATAAAAGAAAATTTTTGAATGAGGTAAAAAACTTTTATTGGGATGATCCGTATCTGTTCAAGTATTGTCCGGATCAAATTTTTCGACGTTGCATACCCGACAATGAGGTAAGTAGTGTCATTAAATTTTGTCATTCAGAAGCATGCGGAGGACATTTTTCTTCAAAGAAAACAGCTGCAAAAATCTTGCAGTGTGGATTTTATTGGCCCACTTTGTTTAAAGACACCCACGAAATCTGCAAGATCTGTGAAAATTGTCAAAAATTGGGTGCGATTTCAAAAAGAAACATGATGCCTTTGAATCCTATTATTGAAATTGAAATCTTTGATTGTTGGGGAATAGATTTTATGGGACCTTTTCCACCGTCGTTTGGATACTTGTATATTTTAGTTGCAGTTGATTATGTTTCCAAATGGATAGAGGCAATTCCATGTCGAACAAATGATCATAAAATCGTCATCAAATTTTTAAAAGAAAATATTTTTAGTAGATTTGGAATTCCTCGAGCCATGATAAGTGATGGGGGAACTCACTTTGTTAATAAACCATTTGCTTCATTAATGAAAAAATATGGTATTACTCACAAAGTAACTACTCCTTATCATCCTCAAACAAATGGACAAGTTGAATTAGCTAATAGGGAGATAAAGCAAATTTTGGAAAAAACTGTTAACTCAAATAGAAAAGATTGGTCTCTGCGACTTAATGATGCACTTTGGGCATATCGAACAGCTTTTAAAACATCATTGAATATGTCTCCCTATAGGTTGGTTTATGGAAAACATTGTCATTTGCCTGTGGAATTGGAACATAAAGCTTATTGGGCGATCAAAACTTTAAATTCAAGCATGGATGATGCCAACAAATTGCGTAAATTGCAACTTAATGAACTTGATGAACTCAGAAATGACGCGTATGAGAATTCAAGGATTTATAAAGCAAAAATCAAATCATTTCATGATAAAACAATTCTTAGAAAATCTTTTGAGATTGGTAAAAAAGTTTTGCTTTATAATTCTCGGCTTCACATATTCCCAGGAAAATTACGATCAAGATGGACAGGCCCATATGTTGTAAAGCATGTGTATACTTATGGAGCTGTGGATATTGAAAATCCTAAAAATGGTGATGTTTTTAAAGTGAATGGACAAAGGCTTAAACCATTTTTGGAAAATAAAATCTTTCAATAAGAGTTTATTTCCCTTTCTAATCCTTGATTTTTTTGTGTTGCATTTAATTTTGTTTGTTTTTATTTCAGGTTTCCTTAATCTTTTTATTTTACCGGTTAAATGGCGGATAACGGTACTCCGTGACTCTCATAGTCGGTTTAATCAGTTTCCCATAATTGCTGATACAAAAATAAAAAAATTCATTTCTTTTCTTTTCAAAATGGATGAAATTCTCTCAAAAATTTGTAAATATTTTCCCTCTGTTTCTGAAAATGTTCTAAGAAAAATATATGCAGGAAGGTGTGAAAGATTGAGATTGCTAATGCAAAAAGGAATTCCAGAAGATATTCGTCTTGTAATAGAAACTAAGGTATGATTAGGAGGAGAAGTTCCACAATCATTGCTCATTCGGTATTTGCCTGGATTAGGAAAAAGCACTTATGCGAAAAAACGAAGGGCCAAAAGTTTAGGGGTTTGTCATAAGTGTGCAAGATGGACTTGTGACAAACGATGCAGATCTTTGGGATGTGTTTCCAATAACA
>NC_133311.1:7356018-7359437 GCF_012295235.1 Primulina huaijiensis
GAGTTTTGATTTATTGTTGCTATATGTTACACTAAATTCTTGGAACCATTTAAATGTTTGTTTGGTATTACCAACCATTTAAAGTGGATGCCTTGATTTATTATATATGAATATATTATAATATTAAATTCTTGGAACCATTTAAATGTTTGTTTGGTTTTACCAACCATTTAAAGTGGGAACCTTGATTTAGTGTTTACAAATATATATAGCACAATAAATACTTGACCACATTTATAAGTTTTGGTATATATTATATACTTATAAGATAATAATTTTTAACATAATATAAATATGATTATTTAATATATTGGAACCATTTTATTAAGTGGATTTCAATATTGTTCGTTAATGTTAACTTTATTAAAATACCAAGAGTGGATCCTTTAATCTCAACTACTTAAATTAAAATTTGAACAATTAAAATTTACCCATTAAAGATTCAAACAATTAAAATTAAAAAGAAACAAAAACAAAAACAAAACATAAAGACATTGTAGTGGACTTGTAATTACCTTAGCTTCCATGTGGATACGATATCGGACTCACCGAATTATACTACTTGTAGACAACCTGCTCTTGGGAGTGCAACAATCAAAGTGACAACATCAACCCTTATCGCAAGGTCTAAATCCATGACTCCGAGAACTATCAATAAATTCTCTTGCCACGATTTAAAATTCAAGCCATTTAACATATGAATAGAATTTATGTTGGAATGAATATTTGCAGTAGTCAAATCAGAACAGAGAACAAAAAACTAAATATACATGCTCAACCAAATATCCAAATAAAATAATCAATAAATTCAAATAATGTAAACCCCATAAACAGAATATCGAGCACTCTATTAATGTTTCATCTTTGGACAAAAAATTAACTTGTAAGTGATATCCTGGTGCAGTAGTCAAACACTGATAGTAAATATCATATCAAATAACAACCTTCCTTAGGGCCGATTTATTATTCACATGAAAACCGAACAACTATCACATGTTTACCACCACAAGTGCATATGTAATTATATTAAATATTAACCTTCCTTTGAGCCGATTAATATTCATATAAATCACATATACCAAAATCCTTTTGTATTTCAAAATAAAATTAAGTTCCATAAAAGAGGTCATTTTGGTGACATTTTAATTCAATTAATCGATTTTAAAAAATGCATATAACCTTATCATTATTTGAATAATTGAATATTTAACATTAACTGAATAAATCTGAACCGAAAAAAAATTGCATTTCGGAAATTCAGTACGGGTCGACCCGGATCCGGATGGGTCGACCCGGTCCGACTCCGTACGTGTCCACCCAGATCCGAACGAGCCGATTCGAATCCGTACGGGTCGACACGATCCGTACCGTTATTTTTTTTTTTTTTGAAAAAAAATTTATTCCCAATTTTCGATTTTCTTCTAAAATATTTTGTTGAACAAAACTGGAAGGAAATCGAAATCTTATACCAAATCCTTAAAATTTACAACCAAATCTTTTTTTTTTACCAAAAAACTGAAACTTCAAAAGATTTGGTTTTCATCCAAAATAATTTTCAGATCTGAAACCATATCTAAATAATTTTCATATCTGAAAACATATCAAAATATATTTCAGATCTGAAGCCATATAAAAAAGTTTTAAACAAAATTTTTTTTTCCATATTTGGATCCGAATAATATGGAAAACTTTAAACAAATCTCAACGATTCAAGCATGAGTGGCTCTGATACCACTTGTTGGGGAAAACCCATAAACCGTAGAATCCATCATGCTAAATCATTAAGAATTTGACTAAAAACTTAAGCAGAAGCGTACCTGAAGCCATAATCCTGAATTCTTTAGAACGTGCCTTGATCTTCCAGATCTACTTGCTCTTTCCTTGAGCGAAACCGTTAGTTTTCTCTTCTAAACTATTTTCTAATGGAGGAGAGAATAGGGAACGTGATAACGCGAGGTCTGAGAACCATGAACCATATATATAGATAATGGTTATCAATATCTTCTGATATTTCTGTTTTAGTCCATCATAAAAACAGAAATTACACTTATGTCTCTACATATTAAAGGCCCACAACCTATTAGATATATTAAAGCCCAATAACCCGAAACCTTATTTGATCACTTTATTTTGATCTTAACTTAATAGACAACCCACAACACATAATTATTCACTTATAAGTCCATATAAACAAAATTGATCCAACATTATAATTATTATATTTTTTAGTACGTCTTCAAATTATTGTAAATTTCGAATTCGGTTAACTTGGAAATTCGAGTTTTGTTTTACGAGGTTTCAGCTTTTTCCTTGAGCAAGCGAATAATCAGAATTTTCTTCTAAATGGACTTCAATTTGTTTATGACGAGGTTGTTGTATCCATTTGTATCGTGATATGCTTCTGATCAAATTTATTTTTGCCCTAGGCTTTGTTAATAATTGGCATGCATCATCAATCGATGTTCCCTTCTTATATTCTGCCATAAATTTTAAATATCCTAGTTTGATTTTGTCAAATTTTTTTTTTTTTTGATTCATTTCGTTTACTAGAAAATAACTCAATTTTAATTCAATTCGATTTTGATTAAAAATTCCTTCGGTTCAATTTGCTCGAAACATATGTTGCTTATTTATTAGTAAGTTTCTTGTGAGACGGTCTCACAGGTCTATATCCGTGATATGGATGACCCGATTCATAACTATCATGAATAATAAAATTTTGACATAAAAATTAATATTTTTTCATGAGTGAGGTCGGGTCATAAATTCATCTCACAAAATTGGGTTTTTGTGTTTATGTTTGTAGATTTTTGTTCAGTCGATAACATAATTAACCGGATTCACTGTAATAAACATGACATAAGACAAAACAATTATGATCGATCATACGAATTACATCCAGGGATAAACACCCATAGGACTAAACTAGATGTATTGTTGAACATATCTACGATTAACTATAGCGAAAAATATTTGTTACATGATAAAAATTACAAGTATTTTCCAACACCTCAATAATGTCAAGTGTTAACCTACTTCTTAATCGCAAAATCATGATAATTTAGAAAATATTTTATTAACACGTGACCCCAACAACCAAATCTTAAGCAACAACATTAAATTACACAAATCATTAATTTACAAGTCCTAGGAAATTAAGTCATACGCCTAACATGACAAGGCCCGTATTTCGTATTCATAAATTTTGCGGAATTATTAAAAATTTTCTAAATAAATAAATAACTTGCTCAATTTATAAAATAAACATGTAAATAATTTTAACTTTAAAATAACAGCGGAAGTCAACATAATATCTCAAACAACAATTTAAACATAATCCAACATGTAAAATAGAGTTTGAATAATAAAAGGTACATAAATTAAATCATGAGGTCCTCGGGTTTACTACTGCTGCCACA
>NC_133311.1:7359537-7366291 GCF_012295235.1 Primulina huaijiensis
ACATATACATGCCTGGAATTTGTTTTGCCAAAAACAAATCAATACTACGAATACGAGCGGCGGAACGGAGTTGGGTTTCTTCTTTGTTTCTGTTGCTGTTTTTCAAGATTTTTATCAGCTGTTTTCTTCTGATAATTTCGAGCATATGAAGGTAGGATATGTAGGTAAGGAAGATGAATGTCATAAGTGGTGTTAAAGGTGTCATAACATACATTAAAATGGGAGTTACAAGTGAAGAAGTTGAATGATTTGAATTGCTTTTTGATTCCCTTGCTGCCGTTAATTTTGTTTCTTATTTTTCATGCTTTACACGTTGATCTAATAGGGAAATGAGTTGAGAAGAAATGGGGTGTAATATGATATTTGAATTAATCATAATTGGTGACTTAAATGTGGAAAATGAATACACTATAGAAGCCACTTAGGAGCGACTTGAATGGGGTTTACCAATCACATTTGAGATGGTTTAAGGCTTTGACCGAATTGCCAACTAATTTTGAATGGTATTTTATGGTTTAATTTTGCATTTTAATTGTTTAAGATTTTTTTTTTTTAAACTTCCATTATATATATTTTAATGCATTAACAAATTAATTTAGTTTAGAATCCTCCTTAGATTTTTGCATGGCATGTATGACCTCAAATTTAAGTATTTAAATGTTATGTTTAATTTCTTAAATATATTAATCCTAAATTAATTCCTCCTCAATTGTTTACACATTTTAATTTTAGCTTTAATTAAAAATTGAACCTAAAAGAATTTATTTAATAACTTGGTTCCAACTAATTTTAATAAATCCTAAAACATTCTTTTCCTTTAAATTAAATTATTCCTTGACTTAAATTAAATTTAGGAATATTTTCTTATTATTAATCTTATATTAAATCTCCAAACTCCGGTTCGGCCTCGCGTATTTATCCTGAAAAGATAAAACTTAACATCTTCTTTTAAAATAAATAAAACACTTCATATTTTCTTAAAAATTTATTTTTAATTTAAATAATAAAAATTATGCATGGCTTATACGTAATCTGATTTTTTTTTTTCGGGTTCTACAACTCTACCCCCTTAAAGGAATTTCGTCCCCGAAATTAAAACTTACCGAATAACTCGGGATATCGATTCTTCATCTCTGGCTCGGATCCCCACGTAGCTTCCTCCTCCGAATGATTGAGCCACTTGACTTTCACTAGCTTGACCATTTTGTTCCGAAGCTTCTTCTCTTGCCGGTCTAAAATTTGCACTGGTCTTTCCTCATATGACAAGTTCGGAGTGAGCTGCAACGGTTCAAAGTTCAAGACATGCGATGGATTCGCCATATACTTCCTCAACATGGAAACGTGAAACACGTTGTGTACTCCGGCCAGATTCGACGGAAGAGCAACACGATAAGCTAATGTCCTAACTCTGTCGAGGATCTCAAATGGTCCAATGAATCTCGGACTGAGCTTTCCTTTCTTCCCGAACCGCACGACACCTTTCATCGGTGCAATCTTCACGAAAACATGGTCACCAACAACAAACTCCAGATCTCTCCTCCTCTGATCCGCATAACTCTTCTGTCTACTCTGAGCAGTCCTCATCCTGTCACGGATCTTGACTACTGTATCAGCAGCCTGCTGCACAATCTCCGGACCCAACTCAGATCTCTCCCCTACTTCATCCCAATGAATAGGAGATCTACACTTACTACCGTACAGTGTTTCATATGGAGCCATACCTATAGACGACTGAAAACTGTTGTTATAGGTAAACTCCACCAATGGTAACTTCGATTCCCAACTCCCGGAGAAATCGAGGACACATGCACGAAGAAGATCCTCCAAAATCTGAATGACTATCTCGGACTGACCATCTGTCTATGGGTGAAAAGTTGTGCTAAACAACAACTTCGTACCCATAGCTGAATGTAGACTCTTCCAAAATGATGAAGTGAATCTAGGATCTCAGTCAGACACGATAGAAACGAGAATACCATGAAGTCTGAAGATCTCCCGAATATATAACTCTGCATACTGGATCATGGAGAAAGTCGTTTTAATAGGCAAGAAATGAGCTGATTTCGTAAGACGATCTACAATCACCCATATAGCATTCGACCCTCTGACTGATTTCGGCAATCCGATAACAAAATCCATGGTGACATTCTCCCACTTCCATTCGGGAATAGGAAGAGGCTTGAGCAAACCTGCTGGTCTCTGGTGTTCCGCTTTCACTAGTTGACACGTCAGACACTCAGATACAAATCTTCTGATATCTCTCTTCATTCCTGGCCACCAATATAATAACTGCAGATCTTTGTACATCTTCGTACTCCCTGATGAATAGAGTACGGCGACATATGGGCATCAGCTAAAATATCTGCTCGAATAGAATCGCTGCTAGGAACCCATATTCTGTCTCGATATCTCACAATTCCGTCTGTGTACAGAACACTGCCCTTGACCTCATCTCTCTGCCTCCACTTTGCCAACTGCTCGTCTGCTAACTGTCCACTGCGAATACGGTCTAGAAGAGAAGACTGGATCGTCAAAGTAGATAGACAAGGAACTCTACCTTGAGGATATGTCTCCAGATCAAACCTCTGCATCTCAAACTGAAGAGGTCTCGAAACCTCCAAATGAGTCATCCCTGCGACTTTCCTGCTCAACGCGTCTGCAACTACATTAGCTTTGCCAGGATGATAGCTAATGTCACAGTCATAGTCCTTCACTAGCTCCAACCAACGCCTCTGCCGCATATTCAACTCTTTCTGTGTAAAGAAGTATTTGAGACTCTTGTGGTCGGTAAAGATCTGGCACTTCTCCCCGTACAAATAATGTCTCCAAATCTTCAATGCAAATACTACGGCTGCCAACTCTAAATCATGGGTAGGATAATTCTTCTCATGAATCTTCAACTGACGAGAAGCATATGCTATCACCTTCCCATGCTGCATCAATACCGCGCCTAACCCGAGTTTCGAAGCATCGGTATACAAAACAAAATCCCCGGGTCCTGAAGGCATGGCCAATACTGGCGCTGAAATAAGAGCTTGCTTCAATGTATCGAAGCTCTTCTGACATTCCTCGCTCCACACATACTTAACATTCTTCTTCGTCAATGACGTGAGTGGAACTGCGATGGAGGAGAATCCCTGAATAAACTTCCGATAGTATCCTGCTAGTCCAAGGAAACTACGGATCTCTGATGCATTTTGCGGCACAACCCAATCCCTGACTGCTGCAACTTTCGCCGGGTCTACCTCAATACCGCTGCTAGAAACGACGTGGCCTAAGAACGCCACTTTCTCTAACCAGAACTCGCACTTGCTGAACTTCGCGAATAGCTTATGCTTTTGTAAGGTCTGCAATACTGTGGTCAGATGTCTGCTGTGATCCTCTTGATTCTTTGAGTAGATCAGAATATCGTCTATGAATACTATCACGAACTGATCAAGATACGGCTGGAATACGCGATTCATGAGATCCATGAAGATCGCTGGCGCATTCGTCAAACCGAACGGCATCACAAGAAACTCGAAGTGGCCATAACGAGTCCTAAAAGCAGTCTTGAGAACATCAGCGTCTTTCACCCGCAACTGATGATACCCAGAACGCAGATCAATCTTGGAGAATACTGAAGCTCCCTGCAACTGATCAAATAAATCTTCAATCCTCGGGAGTGGGTATTTGTTCTTCACTGTAACTTTGTTCAACTCCCGATAATCAATGCAAAGCCTCATCGACCCATCCTTCTTCTTCACAAATAAGACTGGCGCGCCCCATGGAGAAAAACTCGGGCGAATGAACTCTTTGTCAAGAAGTTCCTGAAGCTGTTTCTTGAGTTCTGCCATCTCTGTCGGTGCTAATCGGTACGGTGCCTTTGAGATCGGCGCGGTACCTGGCATAAGCTCAATAGAGAATTCCACCTCTCGCACAGGTGGTAAACCAGTGACGTCATCAGGAAAAACATCTAGAAAGTCTTTGACAACAGGAACATCGGATGCTGACTGTTTGGTCGTCTCAAGAACAGATACAAGAGTAGCTAAAAATGCTCGGCACCCTCTATGAATGAGCTTCCTAGCCTGGACACAAGATATCATACGCGGTAAATGAAAGTACCTGTCTGGTTCGAATAAAAATTGTTCCATGCCAGGCGGGCGAACTAGAACAGATCTCCGCTGGAAGTCAATCAAAACTCTGTTCCTCAAAAGCCAGTCCATACCCAGAATGATATCGAACTCAGGCATTGGTAGTACGATAAGATCCGCATAAACGAGATTACCATGAAGTTCGAGGTCTATGTCTCGGATCACGTTAGTAGCTGTCATCTCCTCTCCAGAAGGCAATGTTACTGAATACGCTATGTCTAGCCCAATTGTCTTGATCTTGAGAGAATTCGCAAAGGTTTCTGAAATGAATGAATGAGTAGCCCCTGAATCTATCAAGGCTTTCGTAGCTGAACCGGCTATAAAGATTCTCCCTGAAAGATTGGAATATCATGCTAAACCCAATAGTTTTACTAGAACTATGCTTGTAGACATGCAAAGGTCAAAGTTCTCCTAACCTAAATTTCCGTCTGTAACACCGATTAGAACATGCAATCCTATCATAAATTCTAAGTTCAAAATTTTAACCCAAAACATTAAACTTCAAATACAGCTTAAAGATTTAGGATACCTGTCACGAGCATCGTCTCTAGGTTAGTCTCCGCAGCATGGAGAGCAAAAACTCTGCCTTGGTTAGGCAGATTCTTCTGAGGACAATTCTTCAATATGTGGTCAGTACTACCACATTTGTAACACATTCCCGAACCATACATACAAGTCCCAGCATGACGACGTGAGCACTTGGCACAGACTGGATACTCCACTGTCCTCGGGACTGCTCGTCTCTGTTGCTGTTGCTGCTGCCCTCTGTTCTTGGGTGGACCGAGGAAAGGTTTCTTATTCTGGTGCTGCTGCTGGTGGGGAGGACGGTGTGGTGCCTGAAATGGTCGTTTACCCTGGCGATCGCGCTCAATATCATTCTGGTCTTGCTCTGCCGCTAGAGCTCTGGAAACAGCAACATCATAGGTAGTAGGGCCAGCCACCCTAACATCACGGCGCAAGATCGGCCGCAGACCATCCATAAAATGCCTCAATTTTGCACCAGCGTCATTTGCAATTAGGGGTACAAAGTGACAACCCCTCTCAAACTTATGGATAAACTCCGTAACCGTCATGTCTCCTTGCCTCAGGGTCATAAACTCCCTGATCAACCTGGAACGCACCTCGTCAGTAAAATATTTTGAGTAGAATACCTCGGTGAATCGCGTCCAGCTTAAAGTAGCCAAATCCAAAGCTATAGATGCTCCTTCCCACCACAGGCGAGCGTCTCCTCCAAATAGATAAGTCGCACAACGAACTCTATCTCCATCTTCAAGCCCCATGAACTCGAAAATAACCTCAAGGGATTTAATCCAGCCCTCTGCAACCATAGGATCTGTCGTACCGGAGAACTCTTTCGGCCTCATCTTCATGAACAGCTCACAGACAGCTTCAGGCCCCGTCTGTCTGGCTGCCACAGCGTTGTTCTCCGCAAACTGCGTAAAGAACTGAGTCATCCCAGCTAACATCTGGGCGTTCATTTCTGGTGGAGGGGGGGGAGGTCCCTGCCTCTCTGGCCTCTGAGCCTCACCGTCCTCATGACGGTGCTCACCACCACCTCTCGGGCGTCCAACCTGGCGTCTAGGAGGCATACTGTTCCATATATAGCTCATACGTAATTAACATGCATAATTCCATAATTTATCTTAAATTTAAATAAATACTGAAATAATTAAAAATCTGAACGTAAAAACATTTCATGAAAACATGCTGTTAAAATAATTCATGCTTTAAATAAAATGCGTAAATGTAAACTTACAGACCGAAGACGTAACTTCATGAGCTTCTCGAGAGCAGTAGTAGTACAACCTTTTACAAGATAATAGGCTCTGATACCAACTGACAAGGCCCGTATTTCGTATTCATAAATTTTGCGGAATTATTAAAAATTTTCTAAATAAATAAATAACTTGCTCAATTTATAAAATAAACATGTAAATAATTTTAACTTTAAAATAACTGCGGAAGTCAACATAATATCTCAAACAACAATTTAAACATAATCCAACATGTAAAATCGAGTTTGAATAATAAAAGGTGCATAAATTAAATCATGAGGTCCTCGGGTTTACTACTGCTGCCACAAGATCGCTCACTGGTCTACGCCCTCCGTCTCGACTTCATCAGTACCTACAACAATCAAGTCTAATGAGTCTAAAGATATATATCGTGAATAACAAGTAAATATATCATAAAATCGCATGCAACGTAAAAATATAGTATCGTAAAGCGCATGATGAAAATCGTATCATGAATAATTATAACTACGTGCATATCTGAAAATCATACGTAAAAGCTTTGCTCAATAGAGCTCTGTCATGTCATATGTATTTCGTATTCATAAATTTTGCGGAATTATTAAAAATTTTCTAAATAAATAAATAACTTGCTCAATTTATGAAATAAACATGTAAATAATTTTAACTTTAAAATAACAGCGGAAGTCAACATAATATCTCAAACAACAATTTAAACATAATCCAACATGTAAAATCGAGTTTGAATAATAAAAGGTGCATAAATTAAATCATGAGGTCCTCGGGTTTACTACTGCTGCCACAAGATCGCTCACTGGTCTACGCCCTCCGTCTCGACTTCATCAGTACCTACAACAATCAAGTCTA
>NC_133311.1:7366488-7401538 GCF_012295235.1 Primulina huaijiensis
AACCGGTCGTAAGTCACCGGGTGGAGAGGTCCTCGGTTGCGCCTACCGACTTCCAAACCCATAGACATAAGGTGGCCACAAGACATATCGCATATATCTCAAAAACAAACATTTTATATTTTTATGCACGTAATATAATTAAAACCTTATTTTTACCGGATGAGTTGGATCGCTCCCAGGCTTGCTGCGACTTAANTCGTGAATAACAAGTAAATATATCATAAAATCGCATGCAACGTAAAAATATAGTATCGTGAAGCGCATGATGAAAATCGTATCATGAATAATTATAACTACGTGCATATCTGAAAATCATACGTAAAAGCTTTGCTCAATAGAGCTCTGTCATGTCATATCATAATTTTCTGGTAGAGATAATGTTTCTAAGCAAGTGGCCCATAACATAACGTAAGCGCCTGATCAGACTAAACCACAGTATACTGGGCGGTAGAGATCAATCACAGCCCTTGGACTGGATGTCCGTACCCATACATAATCATAAACCGGTCGTAAGTCACCGGGCGGAGTGGTCCTCGGTTGCGCCTACCGACTTCCAAACCCATAACATAAGGTGGCCACAAGACATATCGCATATATCTCAAAAATAAACATTTTATATTTTTATGCACGTAATGTAATTAAAACCTTATTTTTACCGGATGAGTTGGATCGCTCCCAGGCTTGCTGCGACTTAATTCTAATATGTGACACTTGCAAATAATATTATCTTGACCTAAACTTGACAATAGAACCAAAACTTAACAATAGAACCAACAATGAGACTATTAGGACCAACCACTTGATTTTCAATCATGGTATTGTACCAACCCGAATTAACATTAAACCGACGTTTAACCATGATTAAAAATACCCCAAACGTACTGAAAAATATGCATAAGAACTGCAAAACACGAAAATAGGTGAAAGAAATCAAAAAAACATAAAACACTCTTTCGAGAGTCATTTTGGCACCTTTCACCGTAAATTCTCATACGACCTCTAAACTCGACCAAATCACAAACGGCCAAAAAACACGACTTTCCTAACTCATTAAGGTAGTGTCCAGTCCAAGGCCATGGGCTAAAAGCCAAACAAACTCAAACCACCTCCAAAACCGAAGCTCAAGTTGCTGTCAAAAACCAGAAATAGCAGCTTGTGTGTTTGTAGTGAAAATCCTGAAATAAATGACCATGGGCTTGAACCAGCACCCAAGGACTCTTACTAACATCCTAAGGCATGGCTTGGACCATGGCTAAGGGCTAAAAGCCAACCACAACCCAAGCAAACACCTAGGACAACAGAAAGTATCAACCGAGAGCACCAAATCTGTGCAGTGGTGTAGATATTGACTTGTTTTGCTGTCAATCTTCGTTCCAGTGTTATATCATTAACCTTGGCTCGATCTTGACATGATAAATTGTGGTGTGAACCATGGTTATGGGCTGGGAGCCAACCATCATCCATACAACACAACAAAACCGAAGTGTACTCACACAGCAATAGAAGATAGCCGAATTGAACTTGCATTGTTTTGGTAAAATTTTTATGGATCCGTGAACCCAGCTTTAAAAAAATGATTTGATCACATCCTAGACATGTTAAGGAAGGGTTCTAACCATGGCTACGGTCCTAGGACAGCCAAGGTTCAAACTCCCCACTTAAACAACTCAATGACAGCAACCAAGGTTCATTTCTGCACATAAGAAGAACTTGCTGTCATTTCTTTGTTCTTAGGTGTATGGACCGAAACAATTGAGTCAAAAACACTCTAACACATTCTACTTAATGCCTAGAAGCAGCCATGGAAGCCTGGAACCGAACATCATCCTGAAACCAACAGAAAACACAACAACCGTGAAGCAACAAGCCAAGGCCCAAAAAGCTGTACAGATTTTTACATACATGCTGTCAAAATTTCGTTTTTTCCTCACAAATCCTGAGTATATAATGTTTTAAAATATCTATAGGACTTGATTGAAGAGCAAAGAAACAACATATACATGCCTGGAATTTGTTTTGCCAAAAACAAATCAATACGACGAATACGAGCAGCGGAACGGAGTTGGGTTTCTTCTTTGTTTCTGTTGCTGTTTTTCACGATTTTTATCAGCTGTTTTCTTCTGATAATTTCGAGCATATGAAGGTAGGATATGTAGGTAAGGAAGATGAATGTCATAAGTGGTGTTAAAGGTGTCATAACATATATTAAAATGGGAGTTACAAGTGAAGAAGTTGAATGATTTGAATTGCTTTTTGATTCCCTTGCTGCCGTTAATTTTGTTTCTTATTTTTCATGCTTTACACGTTGATCTAATAGGGAAATGAGTTGAGAAGAAATGGGGTGTAATATGATATTTGAATTAATCATAATTGGTGACTTAAAGGTGGAAAATGAATACACTATAGAAGCCATTTAGGAGTGACTTGAATGGGGTTTACCAATCACATTTGAAATGGTTTAAGGCTTTGACCGAATTTCCAACTAATTTTGAATGGTATTTTATGGTTTAACTTTGCATTTTAATTGTTTAAGATTTTTTTAAAAAAAACTTCCATTATATATATTTTAATGCATTAACAAATTAATTTAGTTTAGAATCCTCCTTAGAATTTTGCATGGCATGTATGACCTCAAATTTAAGTATTTAAATGTTATGTTTAATTTCTTAAATATATTAAGCCTAAATTAATTCCTCCTCAATTGTTTACACATTTTAATTTTAGCTTTAATTAAATATTGAACCTAAAAGAATTTATTTAATAACTTGGTTCCAACTAATTTTAATAAATCCTAAAACATTCTTTTCCTTTAAATTAAATTATTCCTTGACTTAAATTAAATTTNTAACATATATCTAGTTAGGGTAGAATAATTAGGCTACATGACACTTAGCAAGTCTAATCATGCTTAATAAATCAAGTATACCTCCACAGTTTCACCGTAAAAATCGTGAGAGTTTGAAAACCCCGAGTGTTTCGGGCTACTCTCTTTTAGAGATAAATGCATGCCCACGTGTTTTAAAGAATACGTTGAACTTCTGAATCGGATGCCTAAAATTCAAAGTGATGATGTGTTTTCGGAGATAAACTACATTACGTCATTAAATTGTAACTGTTTACCAACAGCATCAAAGTTATTTTAACTTGCATTTCTGTCAAATCATATAATATTTGTGTAATTCAAGAAATAGATACAAAACATTTCCAAAAGTGGCCATTTTTTAAAATTTATTTTACTTATTTATACCTGAAATCATATGGTTTTGTGGGCCATAATTTCGGGTTTTTAGGTTGTGAGGCTCCAATCCAACGCCAAACATGTTACACCAATCTAGTTTCTGGTTTTCTCATAAAACAAATGCATGTTCATATCCTTGAACTGTCCCCGGACTCATTGGATACTTCTTCTTTTCGTCTGATGGAATCGTGAAGAATTCCATTGCCACCTTTCCTATTATTTCCAGAAATTCTAAATCGATTTCATGGTTTATCACCTGCCATAAAACCCAAAAATGAATTTTTTTTTCTAACATTACATAATTTAGAAAAAATATGGATATTGTTGAAAAATTATTATTCCCAAGAATTTTGGTGTATGACAAAAACTAACCAGCTCGAAATCAGCTGCGGTTCGTTTATAAGATTTGCATCAGTTCGACCGCTTCAAAGCTCAAAGGAGTTTCAACCGCTTACTTCAAGACCGATAGCATATTCAACTTGAAACTTAATGTATCTCAGAACCGGATCATTAAAGATAACTATTTATTGCTCAAAGACAATCTCTGACCGGCCTAATATATTCAAAGTATTACACCGCCTTGAAGTCGACACATACTTACATCAGTTCCAAGATTGATCTACATTCAATTATTTTTTTCCAGAAAGCGGAAGACCAAGCATAGACTTAAAGCTCTGTTGCCCAAAACAATTTCCTTAAAAGGAACTCCTCAAGAAAAGCGACTCAGAATGATGCTGTGCAAAAGGAACATTGAATGCGTTTATCAAAGATCCTTTAATGCTCAACATATCGACAGCAACACGTCTGTACAGAGTATCAGGTTAACGTTGTTATGTCCTTTCCAACCGTTAAGGAAATCGTGTATATTAACGGAAGAGTATGCTGGCAGAAACCCTCTCTCGATTCTCAGCTGCAATACTACAACTCGCTTGCATATTCAAAAGGATCTCAGAGCGCTCTTAAAAGTTCATATACTCCATCGCTCAATCAGCATGCACAGAAAGAGAAATTTATCTGATCATCTAAGGATCATTTACGTGCTACTAAATCAAAACCATTTATTCATATCATTAACCCTTTGGTTATTTGATTCAACTTTGATATCTGGTGAACTAAGTGTTCTTAAATATCCAGAAGTGTAAAGTGATCACTAAGAGTTCCAAAACAAGCAGTGTGATAAGTCCTGATTGGAGCGGGCTGTCGCAAGAAGTTTGTAAAGCCAAAGTCTTTTAGTGGAATCTTTCCTAAGAAGGAAGAAGGGGTGACGTAGGAGTATTCATTCTCCGAACATCCATAACATACATGTGTCATTTTACTTTTCGCAATCATTTATCTGTCTAGTCTCTATTCATTGTTTTGGCCTGATATTGTGTTTTAAGTTGCATTGAAGATTGTGAACCGTTTTCCGCACTTAATAGTGGTTCACATTCTCAACCGTTTGAGAAGACGTTTTCAACCGCCTAAAAACGGTTGAAATCACACTCGTACACGAGAAAATTTGAAAGAGTTCATTCACCCCCCTCTCTAACACTACCCCCAAGCTAAGTTGGTGGAGTGTGTGAATGTGTCTGGTCAATAGGATGTTTGATTCACCCTACCAACATCTTTTTCGAGAGTTTGTCACACATGTCTTGTCCAGCGTAATTTACTTGGCTAGTATGGTTTTGCAGTCTACTGCATTAACTCAAAAGTTTACCTAATATGCATATCAAAGGGTAGCGGTTATGAGTTCTTACGTCAAAAAATAAAATATTAACACATTTTGTTGATTTTTCACGATGATACACGATATTTTTTTTTGTAGTATGGAGGGTCCAAATTGGGCACTTTGTTTTACTAGTCATGCATGTAATTTGTTGCGCATAAGTAAAATCAATAATAATTATATCCCAGCAATTTGATTAGCTAAGCCAAAGCCAATACCAATAGCAATAATGCATAATTACAATATTGACCATCGATTTTGTTTGGACTTTCACATCTATTGTAACGTCTACTATTTTTAAAGTGCGAAAATATTTTTTTTTAAAGCTCGCATTTATAAAATAACATTTAAAATAAACGTATTTTTTTACAATAAAAATAGCGCAGTTTAAAATAACCAACATCATCCAAAATCCAACGTAAACATAAACGAGTAAATATCAAAATATCATCAACGTATAAAAATGTTTAACTCCTCTCCAAAAACTCATAAATCAAATGCGGAAAACATGTGGTCCTCGGGTCGTGTCACCGCTCCATGGCTGCCTACTCAGAGTTCAGCACCTCCAGTCTCCTCAGCATCAAGCTCACCTGCATCACACACGCCTAGTGAGTCTAAAGACTCAACACACCTGTACCAGGAATAACAAGTACATATACATGGCACACATCATTGAAAAATATCATACTCAACATATCTTTCATGAACTTAAAAGCATAACATAAACGTGTCGTGTCAAAGCATGTCATCTCGTGTGATCATATACGTATACATTTTCATTTAATTGAATTCAGTTTATTAGTTGTGATTTTCGTATCAGCTCTATCGATGGATCCATCTACGTATAACCACGGTATCGGGCGGCGGGGACATCAGCAACAGCATTACCCGTCCACTGAGCCTTGGCCTCAGCTCATCATATCTCATGTCATCATATACATATACATCGTCAATCACAACCACTTTCCATCCTTCAAAAATATCATCATATTCACCATTTAATAAAAACATGCATATGCTTAACTTTTTCCTTCAAACCAAGCATGCATCGTATTTATCAAAAAATCATAAACATGATGCATAAACATTTAAAACATGATAACATGTGCTCAGGGCGCTGCCGGGACCAAAATCTCACCCCGGGTGCAAAATGACCGATTTGCCCCTAGAAACCCAAAAATTACCGTTTTACCCCTGGACCTCTAAAATTGACCCGAAGCTTACCAAACTCCGTGAAACATCGCAAAACATATTTAAAAGCATTCCTAGACGTAAACCCGAGCCAATTTCATAACTTATTCGATTCGTTTTAAAACTTAGACCGAGGTCTCGGTTTTAACCCGAATCGACTCGAAACTCAAACAAATTTTTCCTAACTTGAACCATAACTTAAACAGCTCATTCTAAACCATTTGCTACTTAAATTATGTCTTTAAATCAATAATCTTTTGGCCACTACCTACTGTCCTTAATTAAAGTCTCGGTCCCCCTATTTTTGTGCAATCCATAACTCATTCTAAACCATTTGCTACTTAAATTATGTCTTTAAATCCATAATCTTTTGGCCGCTACCTACTGTCCTTAATTAAAGTCTCAGTCCCCCTATTTTTGTGCAATCCATAACTCACACATGGCTCCCACCCTTGAATAATTCGGTCCACCTCCTTCCAACCCATGTCCAGCCTTTAAAGCTCAACCTTAAGACCGTAAGGAACCTTCTAAACTAAGCCAAACCCAAGCATAATGCTGCTGTACAAACTAAAAGCAGAAACCGATCCAACCTCTCGCACCTTCTCTCGATCAAGCTATGCCTCCAAGGACCAAGCTTCTCCCTCGACCAAGTACCTATGGCTCACTCCTAACATCTTACCAAACTTTACAAGGATTGAGACATAGCTGGGTTCGAGCCCATGCACAGCCGAACCCTTCCTAACACCGATCGAACCCACTTCTACCCCACAACACGCACCCCCGATCGGCCCTCAAGAAATCACACTTAGATCTATCAAGCTTCGACTCCAGCTACTAATCCTCATCCCTCTCGACAACAACAGCTTCTGATGACTCCATACAGCAGCCCCTTTACACGAAAATTCAGAAAAATCGTGAGCAACAAACGAGAATGCAAGGAAAACACATGTAACCCGAAAATCTTTCACGGACAAGTGTAGATCGAAAGTTTGAATGCAAGAATACCTTCATCAGTATATAATACGTTTATGATGCGTAAAGAATAATACAATGCGTGCCTGATGATTTTTGTGTGAACAATTGTTAGAAGAGTCGCGACCGAGGCACAGGGAAGGCTTGTTCTCAAAGGAAAAGATGAAACCGACTTCTTGCTCCGTGAAGATCTAGGAGTGTGAGCAGTACGAGCTGAAAGGCTCCCATACTGTTTGGATGGCAGGGGGCAGCAACTCACGAGGAGGTTTGTGAGTGGGGAGGGGTGGGCGGCTGATGTAGAGCAATTAGGTTTAGTGGGGTGCTTAGGAGAATAATTAGGTGTTGAATATTATAGATAAAAATTAGCTAATGGACCCTAATTTTAAATTAAAAAGAATTAAAAGAGGTTTAATTCCAATAAGTTTAAAAGTAGGCCTATTAAGTCCCAATACAATCTCGAAAAATATTTCTTGTTAGAAAGTTTTTGAAAATAATAGTCGAACCCTTAAAAAGTCCCCCGATTCGATAAAATTTGCGCACCGGATAAAAATAAAATCATGCGGGTAAAAACACTCAACAAAACCATTTTTGAAAAATACAATTAAAACATCTTAAAATAATTAATAAAAATTAATCGTGTGATAAAAATAATTTTCCTGAAAATTCTCCAGTCTCCGTTCCTCGTTCGAGCGCGAAATGCATCTAGAAACCTTAATGCATGAACTTTTAAAATTTCATGAAATAAATCTTATAATGCATGAATTCTACATAAAATTAATAAAAATAATTAAACACATAATTTAAAATAAAACCCTAGATTGCATGCACTCAGGTTACGTGAATTAAAATCCTAGACCTTACATCTATCTTACAATTTTAATCATTCTCTGATGTGACGTTGATATCATACCTATGTGGTTGCTTTGACATGACGTTGGCGTATAAATATCACATCAACATTTTCCATTAAAAAAGACTAAATTTTCCAAATATTAAAAGATATATGATTAAAATTGCAGTTTTTTCCAATTTATTTATGGTCATCATTGACAAAACAAATCTATGGACATATATGCAACTTGAATTGGTCATAATTAGTTCAAACTCGACTCGATGTCTCAAATAAACAATCATTTATTGTCATTGTGATCAGTTTGCTTTGCTTTGGCCTCTTCAAATGAAAGAGCAAGCTTGTGATACGCGTTGACCATGTCATGTAATGTGGAAAAATGTTCATAACGTGTAAAGTCAATTGAACTAAAATCAAATACATATTCACTGGTTGATTCTAGTTTTGTGTCATCAGCCATCAGACACTTGACTTCCTCATCATCGCTGGAGCTGTTCAAGCTCTCAGATTCTGATTCATCGTTGTCAGATTCTGCCCATTTGGATTTACTTTTCTCAGCTAGAAGCACTTCATGTTTCTTTCTGAATGATTTCTTATCATCCTTAGTTCTTCTCTTGTGCTCAATTGATTTCTTTCCCTTTTCAGCTGAGTATCGACTGTCCTTCTTTGGCTTAGGACAGTCAATAATAAAATGTCCAGTTTTGCAACAGTTGTAGCAAGCATTTGGTTCTTCCTTGGTATTATTTCTCTTATATTGTCTTTGAAAGGAGCCTTGATTTCTCCTCATGAATCTTCCAAATTTTTTGACGAACAACGACATTGCGTCATTGCTTAACTAATCAACAGATCTTTCAACTAAACCAGTTGGTTCCAGTTTGACAGCAGTTAGGGCATTTGTGGCTGCGGGTGTAGAAGGTTCCCCTTCTCTGGTTTGCAACTCAAACTCATATGCCTTCATATCAGTAAATAGATCATGTAATTCAACCTTATTCAGGTCTTTTGACTCTCTCATAACCATTGTCTTGACATCCCATTCTTTGGGAAGACCTCTGACTACTTTCAGCGCTACTTCTTTATTTGAATACACCTTTCTAAGTGCATTCAACTCGTTTATTATGCCGCTGATTCTCTCATCATATTCTTGCAGAGATTCTTTCTTCTTGTTGGCAACCTGAAACTTATGGACGTCGTCATTATCGCATGTGAATTGCATATGTAAATCAAAACAATTATAGGAAAATTTTTCATTTTTATTTTTTTAAACCAAAACTATGTAGAATTCGATAACAGTTCTCGTCAAACTATAAACAAAAACCAGAACTCTCTCCCAAAACCGAAACCAAAATCGTTTTCCGATACAAAACCAAAACCGATGTCATAAGCCAAACCGTAAGTGAAATTACATAAAGTTGAAGATGTAATAGGTAATGACAATTTAATTTAATTAATAACTTAATTTATATGAATTAATTTTGACCCTGAATCTATTAGAAGATATAAATAATTAAAAATTTGACACTTATTTTATTTATATTTAGTAAATAAAAAAATTAGACATTCATAATATTAGTTTTTCACACCTATAACAAGATGAAAAAGATACAACTCAAGATATCGAGAATCTAAGATACTAATGTATTTGCAACTTCAGAAAAATTTGCAGATTGCATCCTATAAACAATATGATTATTATTATCTGCAGACATAAAATAGCATTCACAGTTAAACAATGTAAGAAGCAGATATCCTTAGATGATCACTTCTTTATTTTTCTATACATGGAAAAAGACAGGATCGAAGATGAAAGCTCAATTTACAATTGTAAGGGACACTCTTGTAAAACGTTGATTCCAAGTATGCAGAAGAAAACAATGACAGTATACATAATAAACAAAATGACAAGCCTCCATTAGAATGGATCGGTCATAATCTCTCTTTTCTCTAGTTACGATATGTTCTGTTAAACCTCAAATATCAAAACTGAACTGGTGTGAAGCATGTCTGTACAGTTGATTATTCTCTGGCGCGACTGGGAGCTTGGCGGTTGATGGCATTAAATGCAAGCCATACGGAATTTATAAGCTCCTCAACATCATGGAAGCTGAAATCAATGACTCTCTTGACAGAAGCAATGGCCTCTTTATTCTGTGACTCCTCAAACTTTACACGAGCAGCTTTATACGTATCTAGTGATTTTTTGGCAGCTTCCATAGCAGAATTTACATCTTTTGTCTGCAAAAGAACTCTGATTTAAATTTTATAGCCCAGATGTACCCAAAGAAAGATGGTTGAGAAAGATGCATTCTATCAGCATCGACACTATGGCCAATCAGTGGACCCGAAAATTTTACAATATACCCTAGAGATGTAAACTATGTTTGCCAATTTCTAAATGAACAAATACTACAGAGTCGGATAAATGTAGGGGTATCTACTGCTGTTACCACACCAAAATTAGCGACATTTATTAGTTTTTATTTAGAAATGCAAAACATAATAACATAATTATGTAAAGGGTAAACTAGTATCAAACTATATAACAATTGTGATTTGAAGGTTTCCTGAAATTAGAAGAAACATAAATTAACTTATGCTATCTACATATTTGATAGTTTAACATCACAATGTTCATATTCTGACTATAACATTGCTGCAAAGTGAAATATTTGATTACTTCAGGAAGCCTCATTTCCAGTAATGACAAAGTTCAGCCAAGTACCCAAATATAGTTCTACATCATCACCACATTCAAATCAAAACAAGTGCTAGGAAAAATACAGGCAAATGGCATAACCAGGGTCAATACACTTACAAAGTCAAGCAGCCGAGCAAAGTTAGTGCGGTTGTGGGGAACCATAACATGATTTAAAGCATGAGAATCATTGCCCTTAGATGAAGCGGCCCAATCCGCCACCACTAAATTGTTTAAGTTATCAACATCAGATGCCGAAGATGATGGAGATTCACCTGATGATGATAAGGCCACGATTAACGTCCACAAGTGTCGCATGGAATCAATTAAGACACCAAAAAAAAAAATCAATCAGAACAGAGAGGGAAAATTAATTATTAAGTAATATGTTTAATTGGTCTTAAGATTAAAAAAAAGTGAGTGTGAGTGAAGCTGATTATATAATTTTGTTTCCTGAATGTGAATAAAGTATGATATTAGTAAGGAAATTCTACGGAGGCTCTTGAAGGTAATTGTTACAGGTGGGATATTACATGAATAGAGAGCCATGAACCACTAAATAATTCAGTAGACCCATAATTCCCATGCTTGTATTCATGAAATGAGACCAGACATTAAACACGTAAAAAAATAGAAGACAATCGTGGTACTCATCATTAATTTTTCTGCTGCTGAATGAAACTTAGATGCATAAGGCACACACCCCTTGGTGCCAATTTAATGAAAATTTTACAATTGAAATCGTAAATAAAATACCTTGTGGAAGCATCTGCATACTTGATTGCAAATAGAGCCAAATTCGGTGTGTACTCCTGCTTTTGCAGTATACTATCTTCAGATAAGCCACTTCCACACATTTATAGGCCAAAGCAGCAGCAGCCAGTTCACAGCTTTTTTCATATTCATAGGCACAGGTTCTGAAAATCATATGAAGTTATTGTGAAGCTAGAAAATAGCCCTTAAGAAAGAAGCTTCAAGACAATAAAAGATATTTGAATGATTCTAGAGACTATAAAATCAATGCTTTAAACATGCAATGATTATCTTCTTCCACATCAAGTTTGTTATACTCTTAAAAATATTTTAATAAACATGATACTGTACTTCAACTTCAAAGTATAATCAGAAAGCTAATAATTAACTCCATAGTCTCATAATCTCCTTTTCAGCACAAAACTTAAAGAGCAGCCCCCTTACATTTGACACCTCATTTACCGCAATTTTAAAAATCAAATCAACTCTTCATTCCTCTAAGACATGCAAGCAGGTCCATAGATACAAGTAGATTATACCAAATGTTCACTGCTAATTTGACCATGCAAATTTGAAGATTGAACACTAGCAGTCCATGTTCAACTGGCAATATTAGAAAAAAGAAAGAGAAAAAGAACACAAAAAAATAAAAAAACTGATCAAATAATATCAAAAGTTGGAAGTAACTAACGACTGTCCACATACTTACTCGCAAAGTTTGGCAGCAGTGCCATAGATTTGAATAAGATTAGTCTCCAAATTTTTTATACTTCCACCGTTGTAGGCCTCTAAAAGTGAAGCTCCATGAAGAAACTTAACGGCAGCTTTTAAGTATTCATAGTTACTTTCAGAACCAAAACCAGAAGTCTGCAAAAGTTATTGAGAGAAAAAGTAAGAACGTGTGGCAAAGCGTGAGGATATTGTATGTCACAAGAATCAAATAATCGAAATTCCAAGATTTTTTTTTTTTAAAAAAAAAGGAGGCGCAAACAGATAAGACCATAAACAAATAACCACGGATTAAGAAGCAATCCAAAAAGACCTTGATCAGATTGGCATGAGATTTAAGTTCTTCAGCTTTTTTCAAAGCATCCTGAGCTTCTTTTAAGGCAGCAGATAGAGGAAGATTGGAGATATTTTCATTTTCAAAGCTTGTTTCTAAAGCAGCAGATTTACCGCGATGAACAGATTTTATGCTAGACTCTTCTGAGAACGAGTGCTTCACATTACTCAACACTTCAGAATGCACATGATAATTGTCATCGATTTCTGTCTCTTCTTTCAGTTTTTCCTTTAATTCAAAAATTTCTGAGCCAGTAGATGGATCAGAAACCTTCTCTGCCGACCTCTCACCATGTGTTCTATTCCTCTTTCCAGAGTTCTGTTGAGCTGACAATGCTTTAGATAAGTCCATGCTCATTTCCTCCTTTCTATGAATGCAATTGACAAGTAAGCTGGGGGAACACTGGCCACATTGTTCCAAGACACTGCATTTGTTATCAACCAAAGGTGTCTCTAAAAATTCACAAGGAAGGTTGCCACTTGATATATGTTCACCACAAAGTGTTTCCGTGGCAGTACTTTCTCGGAAACCAGCACTGTTTTTCAATAATTCCACATGACGAACGCCAGTGGTTTTCCCTTTCTGTGTTATCCCCAACTCAGAATTTCTATTTATGCCCAAAGATTTCTTCCCCCTGCCCATTGCAGAAAATTCATTTACTCTAGAACCAACCTTACCTGCACTCTCCAATTTAACTGGTAAGACCTGATTCAGATAGGGCATCCTCATAGGAGATGACGAAACTGATTCCTCAGGTGAGCCTTTGACCTTCATGAAACCAACTCTATTTTTACGGGAGTCAGAAATCTTGGAGCAGCTTGAAGTGGCAGCCATTGAAAATTCTTCACAACATAAATCCTTCCTCAGCTCATCTATATCCTCCTTGGTCAGTGATAACTTCACTTTAAGATTCTTTGACTGTTGTTTTTCCTTGACAACACTGTTAGTTGATTTTTCATTACTTCTAGACAAAATAACTCTAGCTTTTGCAACCTGCCTTTTTGATGAGTCACCTTCCTTGCTTCTTTTGAACCCATTATCAATCTGAGACACTCTAGACTTTTGTACTCTCTGAAAATCAATATCCCTTTCCTCCTTTTTAATCGATTGCTGCGCCTCTTCTCGATGCTCCCTGTTGAATTTTCTTTTCTTTGTAGATACTTCTTTTCTATTACTTGCATTTATGTTAAAGAGCTCGCCATATGGTAAATCCTGTATTTGGTCTTTCTGTTTCTTCACATGAATATGAAGACTGCCCTTTTCCCTAAAGCTTGAATCTTTTCGTAAACGTAATCGCTTCTCTTCCTTTACAGGTTCCTTACGTGGCAAATCAGAATTCAAATTGTGGTCAACCCAATCTATGTTCCTACCAGAAACCTGGAAGTTGTCCACGTTAAGAGCACCCTTACTTTTAATCTTTTTCACCGTCCCTTGAACATGTTGAAAAGATTCTCTTTTGATTTTTTTTTTTCGGGTTTTCAAAATCTGCAAGATTTAATATTAAAAAATTAAAGAAACAAATTCATAATTAAGACAGAAAAAAAATTGACAGCTTGAACAAATTACATACCTTCAGGCATATTCTCATCTTTTCTTTTGTTCAATTTACCTAAACTGATTGCTGACTTTTTGGGATGTTGCAATTTGCATTCTTTAGTTGCCTCTTGTCCTGCAACAGGCTGGTTCACCTCCTTCAAAATAATGATATTCATGGAATGGTGTTGGAAGTTCTTTTGAACATCATTAGAAGGGACTGGACAGCTCATGCAAACGCTGTTTGAACTTTCTTTCAAATTTTGCCTCTTAGCTTGACAAGCCACTTTATCAGAAGTAAAGTTCTGGTGGTTGGGAGCAAAATGATGGGCACCAACTGAAGCCACTCCGGGCACAGATGTGTCAGCATGAGCTTCAGCATTATAGTGCTTCTCGGGGACAGGAACTGATAATGAAGCACGTACAGCATTAGTAGTATCGTCTTCACTAACGTCACAACTGTTCATTCCTGGACTGAAGACCAATACAAATTAACTCACAGTTAGGTTTTACTGCAGTTGATTTTATAACAGAGTGTATGTTGGAATAGATACATGATGAGAAAGAGATTTCGGCATATGCATGTGCTGAACATTGAAATGGAGAGAGTTCCATGCAAGGCACCCACAAAACTGGACACAAGTGGCAATAGAAACATAATAACTCCTCCCAAAAATGCACATCCTGTTTGACCATTTAATGAAGTGACAGCTGTCTAAATTTTAAATTGGTTTACTTGAATGTTTACTATTGACAGTATTTTATGCCTGGTTTTCCCACATGATTGACTATGAGAACTGATTTCCTGAGCACCCATACAGCTATGTGAGCACCGCTGAGATAACATCAACCTATTAGATGTGATGAAACTGTACATCCAATAGATGGATGTTACCTCAATGGTACTCACGTAAATGCCCAAAGTGAGTGCCAGGAGAACAAACCTCGATAAACTATTGTGTACATTTAATTATATGTGATTATGAGATACTGCACCAGAGTCCTCCGATCTAAAGAGCCGTTAAAATTTCCCTTTGAAGCAAATGAATCTGTCTACACAAATGAAAATAAAATGCAAACACATAATGTCCAAACATGAGCTACCAAATCAATAAAGAAGCTTACAGCCAGTTAAGCATGCTGCAAACCCACTTGTCTGGCAGTTGTTCAGACTCTGTACCATATGGTAGAAGACGCCACGCCTCACAATGGTCACAACAAACCCAATTTTCCTTTATTAATAGAGGATCCACCGTTGTCCCCTCTGTCCCAGTGATGATTCCTTCTTTAAAAGGTATGGCTTCAGCAGGAGGCTCAATCACATGAGTTTCAGAAGTAATCTTGTCTGTGTACTTTTTATTACTTGATCCCCCCTTAAATTTATCAGCATATCCAGTCTCTTCCTTCACTGCATCAAGATTCGAGTTCTTTAACCTGTCACCAGAAGGCCTTTCCAACACATGATTAGAGTTATCCATTTGTTCAATACTGGTATATAGAACATCTTTCTGGTTGAGATTCACCAAATTCCGTTTCTTTCCACTGTTCTTGACTTTTGGTGCTGCACAACCACCATTCCTCAAAATAACAGCTGATTTTGATGCTAACTTGGCACTATTTTGAGTGGCTTTTGGCTCCTGTTCGCCAGATTTAACTTTCATACCAACTTTCAAACTGGACTTATTCATGGCTAGTTTAACACTTTCACAATCAGAAACGTCAGAGTAAGATTTAACTCTGTTCCAGCTATCCTGCCCATGATTCACTGAAATATCATTCTCAGAAACTCTTGTTTGATCTTCACCAAACTTGTGTCCATCACTACATCTGGATTCTTTCTGATCGGACTTACTATGACTTTGGGTTGGTGTACAGCCTAAGGAAGCATTCTCGACCAAATCACTTGACACTGATCTTTCATTCAACCTGTCTTTACTTCCTTTCCTCTTCTTCAATGGAACATCCTTCTCAAAGCCCCTAACGTTATCAGGTGGGACATCCATCTCAGAGATCCTAACAACATCAGGTGGCCTAACAGCTTCTTTCTGAGGCTCATTAGCGCTGCAGACTGCATCAGATAAAGGTCTTGCGTTCAAGCCATTGAGAGGCTGAAGTCTGCATCCCAGGGTCTCACTTCCCGAAGTTTCCTTCTTCAAATCATTCAGATATAGAATACACTCGTTTTCAGACTTCTCAAAATTTTCAAATTTAACAGCAGATTTTGCTTTTTTCTCCTTTAGAATATCTTTGTTCTCGAACCCAAGGGAGATGCCAGAACTCCTGGGGTTAGTTTTATTCCCACTTCTTGTGGAAGATTCAGTATCTCTGCCCAAGCTCAGAAAATCTTCACAAAGAGGTGAAAGAAGAGAACCACCAGAAACTAGGAACGAAGTCATTATCTGTTCGAAAAGATTCAGAAATTAATGCTAAGTGACACAACATATCAACTAGAACGAGATTACTAGAAATTCTTTGATAACAATCAGAAAAACCTTAGGTATATGATGATAACTGTTAAATAATCTTGAAATAGCCAAAGTAGAAAAACAAGAAGGGATATAAATAACCGCAGTGGGGAAAAGGAATAGTACCTGAAGAATCTTTGTAGGAGATTCATAAGGAGTCTCACAATGTTCAAGCCTTAATCTGGCACTCTCCTCAGGACTAACTTCCGTGGACGAAGATGGAGATGTAAGCCCGAGATTGTTTATTTCGGCATTATATTGTGCCACCATCTCTGAACCCAATTTAAGACGAACCTTCAGTGTTCTCTGCTCAGTTGGATTATCTGACTTACTTGGAGGAAGTTCAGCTTTTCCAGTAAACGCCTCGGCATCTTTATGAGAAGAAACAGATGTGTTTTCTTTAATTGACCGATCCTTAGAGGAAACTTTAAAGTTTCTGGAAGGAACAATACTCGTGGAAGAAGAAGAAAAGCCATTCCTCTGAGTGGCAGGAGCATCACTTAGCTGGGTAGAATTTGGGGCAGTACCCTGACAGGTTGACGTAAACCACAAAGCTGACTAAATACGAACCAAAGAGGAAAACAAGACATATTTGCAATATGTTTGTATACCTCTTGAAGGAAATTATCAGAAAATCTAGGCCCGCGGCAATTTTGAACCTTGTGAGAGGATTTTGGCTCTGATGGCACTAAAGGAGAACGCTGGTGCATGGGTAAAAATGAACCATATCCACCAAATTTAGCCCCTAGAAATGCACCAAAAGTTCAAGCGTGCGGTCAATATTTTCCAATAGGAAACAAAAGAAACAAACATCTCATAGAAACAACACTTACCCAAATTTTCAGCCGAAACCCCTCCCTCAAAATCTTTCTGAAAATGACCCAGTAAACTTTGAACCCTGTCTCCCTAAAATAATAGAGTTTCAAACAGTAAGTATTGTTGTCAGTGGGAATGATTACGAGAGCAAGATATCAAGATCATAAGAGGAAGCATCGATCAAAGTGTTACGAAATGCAGTACTAGAAAGGCGTAAAGTACCTCATGATCACTATCAAAATGTGCATTAGCAGACACTGAATGAAACTGAGTTTGCATTGAAATGAAAACCTAGGAGATAACTCATTTAACTGCAATGTGGTGAGCTTACACTGTCAAAACTTACATCGAACAAGGGTTTCTTTTCAAATGATCATTAACATTTCGTAGAGCCAACAAGATCATAAGAATCGTATTTTTCAACTTCCACCTCATGACACTCTTAAAAATAGACTATCATTCGATTTCTTCAAACAAACATCAGAACTTCTCAATTCATAAGAACAGAAGCACTTTCAATCCACTCGGAAAAGTGAAAAGATAGAAGTCATTTTTTAGCCTCGGAGGTTAAGTGATTCAACTATTCAATATCACTAGTTATACTTCGATTAAGCATTTCAGACACAACACCTGGCCATTTAATTATAAAATCATATCAAACACCGTAGGATCAGTCATCATCCATACTTATTCCAAATTCCCAATTCACTCCAAGATAACTCATTTCTATCGTAATGATACTAGTGATTGTCAACAGCAGATAATGAACTCTTACAATGTAAGAGAGAGCAACGTCAGGGTTCGTTCTTGTATCGTCCTTGTAGTAGCAAGCCTCTCCTTCTTCAAGCTCTGGCGCTTGGATCATTCCAGGCCCACATGCCCAACTCCCCATATTAGAAAAACTCATCCCAATCCCTACACCAAAAGCTAAAAACCCTAATTCATCCCCAATTTTTGAAATCCAACGTATCACTCTTCAATTAAAAAAATCAAATTTCAACAAAATAAAATACTCCAAGAGCCCACCAACAGACACCCTTGATCCCCCTAATTCCCAAAATTCGTAAATCCAATCCAAACCCTACTTGATCATCTAAAATATATATAAAACAAAAGTGTATATCAGAATTTTACGCCGATAAAGAACTGTCGGTTCCACGACGAGTGAATGCAATAACACAGAATTGATTATCTCTTTTTCTCCCTTGAAGTGACGATCGTATGGAATCTGAACGCAATGCTGAATTTTTTTTTATTTCTGTTTGTTGAAGTGTGCATATGTGATAAATTTTTGAGTCCGAGAGAGAGGAGGGTTTCCTTTTTTCTTGTGGTTTTTTTCCTTTTTTAAATGATTAAAATCTTGAGATAAAAGATTTGAATTAATCCCGTATCAAAATTTTAAATATTTATCAAACTTTTCTACAAATTTAATATTTATTTCACAAAATTTATACATAAAACGATTAAAAATGATAATTTTCCTCATGGATTTGGGATCCGCAAGAAAAACTCATAACAAGACGAGATTCTCGATTTTTTGGGGATCGTGTTCGAAAATAATATTAATAATAAAAATAATATTTTTTTAAATTATTAATAATATTATTAAAATTAGTATTAATATTAATATTATCACTAATAAAAACAGATAATAATAAGTTTTGATTTGGAGTATCTACGTACATGATCAAGTCTTGTCACATTATATTTTTGAAATGAGTAGGTTTTCATAAGACGGTCCCACGGATCTTTATTCGTGAGACAGATCAATCATGTCCATATTTACAATAAAAATTAATATATTTGACATAAAAAATAATATTTTTTCATGAGCGACCCATATAGAATATATGTTTCACAAAATTGACATGTGAGACCGTCTCACATGAGTTTTTGTGTTTTGAAATAAGGATAAGGGTGGGATGGAGATTTGATCCTCATGGTTTCGGGTTTGGGGATTCCCTGAACCCGAAAAAACGAGAATCAAGACGGGTATAGGGGTAGGAATGGAATTCGAAGATGGTGATGATGATGTCAAACCCGTCTCTACTCCATCCATTGTCATCCCTAGACACGATCTGATAATAGTTTTTGGGTATTATTATTATAAAAGTAGATATATTCCAAAAAAATATTAATTTGGGGTTCTTTAAATTTTTTTTATATAGTTTTTTATGTCGCAGTTACTCAGGTAATAATTGGAAAATAAAATTTTTTATTGTTAATTGATTCAATTTCCATTGATTTTGTGCTTAACAAAGGTGATGTTGGAGCTTTGTGTCAATATTAAATTTAAATCAACATATTTTCAAACTTATTATTCATTATAATCCTATGCATTGATTCCGCGAAATTTTGAGAAAAATAATAAGATTTTGAAAAATTATGAAAATTTTATTACTTATGTTTTGGTTATTTATAATATTAAAACATTCTCATTTAGTGTATATATGTAAAAGTTAATTAAATATAAAACTTACGATCGGTTGAAGTATGAAAATAAATTGTATCCAGACGAATATCTAAAAAATATCATGATTAAATTTGATTTTGACTGAGTGTATACGAACTTAAGCTCGATTCAGACCTTAAATGATTGAATTACTTTTATTTGAAATCAGCTCGAATTAGAACTCATTTTTTTACAAAGACAATTAATCGGATCCGCCTGAGAAAGTGAGAGGCTCGGTCGAAAATCCATACCACTTTGTTTGTGTATTATTCTAATAGTTCATTCTCACATGTTGTGTCTATATAATTGAAATAATATATAAACATGATAATTTGTATTATTTTCGAATTAATTGTTTTTTTTATCATGAGTTATATAATCATTTAAAATTTTGAAATATAACTAAAGATAAATAAATAATTTAAATTTATAAGATTTTAAATAATATATTAAATGTGTTAGTCATAATGTGTTAGTCATAGATAAATTACAAATTTACTAAAATAAATTTTTATAAAATTAAAAATAAATAAATTTTTAAAGATATTGTTGGTACTTAATTATATAATATGTGTGTGTGTGTGTTTTAATTTTAAAAAATTCAATCTAATTTGGATTGTCAAAACAAAAAATAAATAAATTCAATCTAATTTGGATCGTCAAAATAATAAAATATATAACTTATATTAACTATTTTACACGCACGTGACACATGCAAAAATACTTAAGTACTACATTCTAATGCGTGTATTTACACGTGTGAACACAATACGAGCGAAGCTGCTGTTAGAATCTCTAAAACATATATTTAATCATCTTTTTAGGAATACTCACGTTATCTTTATTTTTATGGAAATTAATTTCAAAATTAAAATCATAAAATCATATTACAAATATAATTATATTACAAACAAAAATTTATTTTTATATAAAATTATAATATATGCTTCAGTCGTGCCAATTATATAGGATGTATATCATTTTGCGGTTGTTCCCAATACAGTCTAATTTATAGACTTAGTAGAATTTTTCTTTGTTTTTTTTTTTAACTATTTTTGAATGAATTAAATAAAAATAAATAATAAATATGTTATAAATTTTGTTCTTTAATAATTTTTTTAATCCATGTTAAAAATAATTAAATTTATATATCTGAAATGGATAAAAATTTTAATAACTTAACAGTGTAATCTATATCGAAATTCACGCGTACTTGTATATTTCGAGGATGTTCGATAAGAAAAATCTTTTTCTTGAGTTTGATTGGTCGACAGGATGCTGACGTGGTAACTCTCGCGGGCATTTTCCACCTGACGTGGCGAAGGACCCACTCATCCCGTTTTCAGGGTTAGGGCTAAAATCTGTCTTCAGAACCAAAAATCCTTTTGGTTTTCTTTGATCATACAATTATCATCAATTCTTCTCGATTTTTTTTTTGCAAATTCAGCATTTTGATGCTCCCCTGATCTGCTTTCGGTAGCTGTTTCTTCCTCCGTGGTTCTGAAATACGCTGTTCATGGTTTTAATTTTAGCTTCATCCCTGCAATCAGGTCTATGTAAATTCAGAAAGCTTCGTCTTTATAAATTTTGAAGCGTTTTTCAGAGTAGTATCTGCATTCTTACTAAAGTTGAGGCGTTTAGTTCTTGGGGCATTGGGATTTTCTGCAATTCATTCATATCGTTAATGACAGAGAATTCTATTGATTAATATTCCGGGGAAATTTTATGGAACAGTTAGTTGTTAATGCATCCTCGTGGTATGGATTTAAGTTGAAATTCGAGGGCCTTATGGTGGGGAGAATTATGAATATCAGTGGATCATTTATTGGGTGAGAGTGATGAGCATTTAAAATTTAACATGCTGCGCTTTTGTTGTTAAGCTTACTTGTTCATCCAAAATTTTATTGTTCTATGCTAAGTTTTTTTTGTAATTGATGCTAGTTTTCGCAAAAAGTGGATACAATGGACATTATCTCCAGTTGAAGATCGCCTACTGTGTTTTAGACAATTTGTAGCTTACCACCAGGTCATAACCAGGTTGGCTTTGTAGTTTTGCATTGAGTATTGAATCCCTGTGGTGCTACTATAAAGATTGATCTTGAAACTTGTAGTGGCCGACAGAGAAGGGTAGCTACCATAAAGTTGTGGGTGTACACATTGTTTTTCAATTAGTTAGGTGTAGAATAATGATGTGGCAACGATCAGATGAACCTCACGCTTATTTCAGTTTTGGTTATTTGGCGTGATGAATTACGTGGTCGCGGGGTCATCTAATATAGCTGGGTAGATGATTTCCTAGGATGTGATCTGATAGTCTTTGTTATTGTTCGGTGTTGCTTTAATCACATCCATCTCCAGATATTAGCTTTGTGCAACTATGCACCCAAGGATAGCTTGACCAGTAGCTTTCACTATCAACCACAGGAAGAGGTGCAGGATTTATATCGTTTTCAAGTATCGTGATCACAGGTTCAATTGTCTGATAGTACGTCTCTTGAACCCTTTCCCAAGTATATTTGATGCAGATTAAGCGGTTTCCCTGGATCGTGAAGCTGCATTCATGTTGACTCACTTGGCATATGAGTTGCTTCCTGAATCTGGAAAGGTCTGGCAGTTGTTTGACTTGGAGATTCGAAAATTTGTTCTGCTGTTGTCATTGCATTTTAATTACTTGTGTTAGTTTAATTTATTACATTTATTAATTTGGACTCTCGGTAGGTTGTTGATTTGGACTTTGAACTTCCTGTAGAGCAAGCATTTATGTTCTGCCTGAGCAGGTGCAATCGATAATTATTTATGAAGTTGTTCCATCTGTGTTTAAACCACGAAGTAAGGACTTGCTATTCATCTTAGTACTGTATGACTGGTTATCTTTATGTGCATTGTAAAAAATAACTGGTGTATTGTTGTCATAGATAAAATAAGGAAACTTGCTTGTACGTTTTGTCGAATATATAGGTTCTTTTTTGCAGAATTCCGAGAAAAATGAGCACTCATGCATTGCGTATACGAGAATATTCTTGTTCAAAAATGATGGCTCTCTGGGGAATTCTGAAGGCAAAGGCGCTCATTTTTTGCATTGCCAAGATGTTGCCCTGCTTTTCAGATGTTTGCAGGCACTTGGGTCCCCAACATTGGAGTGCCATATCAACAGTCCCTGGCGATGTTCAACAAATGCATCACTTAGCACAGTACTGACTTTATTAATCCAAGCCATCTATCTTTACTGCCATTTAAGTAACTCAGATCCACATCTACACTACTCCCTAATGTCATGCATGGAACTAATTCTTTCTGCATTTTCTTGTCATGCTAAATAATTTTGATTAATATATTATTTATCATGCTTTAAAATCACATTGTTTTCCTTACTCTTGCGGTTAAAGGGATGGACTTCTCTAGCCTTGCTTATTGTTTGCTCATTTCCAACCCGAATGGCCTTCTCTAGCCTTTCTTATTGTTTGCTTTTTTCCAACCCTATTACCTTACTTCCGAATGATTGTTTAATTAGTAGAATTGATGGAGCTTTTCTTGTGGTACAGTATTGTACCTTGAAACTAAGTTCATTGGGATGGTATCACTTTGATCTCCGGTGAGTTTTTTTGTAGAAGTTGATGCTTATGGTTATTGTTTTTGTTTTTTACAAAGTACGAGTATCGTCTTACAGAGATTGATTAGCCAAATTTACCAGGAGCACAGTTCTTTAGTTAATTAAAATGATAAGTGAATTAGTTTATCAACTAAATTAAAATTGAAAAAAAAGGAACAAACACAATATAAATTAAATAATAAATAAACAATTGTTAAGATCTCGGTTCACTCATCCCTGAATTTTCTCTAATGATTGAATTATAATTCTTAAGTCATGTTTTGACGGGATTTCCTAATTTATAATTATACTATGTTGAGATATATTAACCTAATCGATAAAATGCAATAACCACTTGGTTATTTAACAATTGTAGCCACGTTAACGAACTGTGGAGTCTTCTAACTTTCCACGTATTGTATTATGACTATCAACATGTATTCAACCTAATATGTCTATGCAAGTTATAGATTCATGGATTATATTACTCATTTATGTTATAAAATCTTATCTCGGTCTTTACAACATATAAAATAACTTTGAAGTTGATCATGCTCTAAAAATGCAATAAAAGCCAATAACATAATCAATTATTCTTAAAACAAAATTTAATATTTAAAATTAATTCAAAACATAATTGTTTGGGGTAGTATCTCCTAAATTCTAAGGCCATCTCCAACCCTTAATTCTATTATAGTGCAAGTTTTGCACTAAAATAGTTGAATTTCTGCATTAAATTCAACATCTAACTGTGACTCATTTGCTTTAAATCTTACACCAAAAAGAATATTATCAGAATATTCTTTTTATTTTACATATATTAATCATTATATTTTATATTTATATTTGTGTTAAAATTAACATTTTCAATTGTTATATTGCTTTTTTACAAATTGTATTATTGCATTAAAATGTTCATTTATATTTTACTATTATATTATTTATAAATAATTAAATCAAACCATTAATTAAATGTTTTTGAAATTAAATGTTTTTAATTAATATGAATAAAATTATTTAAAAATCTATTTATAAATTTATTTGATTAAATATTTTAATTTTTATGATTAAATATATAATTATTAAAATAATAAAATAAATATTATACTATTATTTAAATAATATTTATAATCTTTAATACAAATATTTATATTAAATAAAAACAAAATTTTTTTAAAAATTTTAAAAAATAAATATGATCTCTACGCCAATTTGGCGTACAGGAAATGGCACTGGAGAACATCTCCCAACACCAAAATGGCGTATTTTGGTTTCACGTCATTTTGGTGCGAGGTTGGAGATGCTCTAACTAAAATGAAAGAAAAAACGTTGTTCAGTTTGTTCTCCGGTTGACTTCTTGTGCGGCTGCCTTCGCTCTCCACTTCATAGCGCGAGATGCTCGTAATTTCATTCTTTCTTGCACGCCAAGTACGTTGGGGTGGTAAAAATCACCCGTCCTAGTGCAACCTACTAGGATTTCTTCTTTTTATTTGTTGCGGGCGTGCCGAGGCGGGCAAAAATATCTGCCCTGGCACGAGCTCCACGCAACTCTAGCTCATTTTCTTCGTTTGCTCCACCTTCACTTACAAATTAAATTGAAACATGTGAGAGACGAACAATATGGATAATATGAATAATAAGAGCAAAAATAGACACAACATAATAAAAATATGCATGAATGACACAATATAATACGTAAAAATGACACATATAAATCTCTTTATACTAACATTTTGCTTGTTCTCGAGCAAAATAGATTATAAGATGCGACACAATAAAACAAAAATCAGCTCATTTGTGCGTTCATGTTTCAGTAAATATCAGCATAGTTCCTATCAATCAACGCACGATGCAAGTTTTTGCACATTTCTTGAAGTTTAAACAATACATTTTTTAATAAAATTTGAATTGTGTGTGCGTGCTATGTTGGCTCTAGTATATGTATTTCAAATAGATCCATTCTCAAAATTTTCAAGAGATTTCAATCAACATGTTGGTGCAAGTTTCCTCTCCCGCATCCTCTTTCTACTAATTACTCACCAACAGACATAGATCATTATGACTTTTCAAGTGTAGATTATGGCTCAAGTGAGGGTTACTAAAGACAAGATAAGTTAAAAAAAATGAAGGGAGTACAATGATAAATTTAATTTGTGCACGTTCAGATTTTGCATCTGAATTCCTTCAACTCCATATATTCTCTCATTTAGCATAAAAATATGATTTCATTCATTTATTTGGCTCCGTCACATCTTACATCTCTTTTTTTCGAAAGTTCCTTTCGCAAAAAACCTTGTCTTTCACAAGTGCAGTTTATTTTCTTTCACAAATGTACTCCCTTATGTATGAATAATTGACCATTTGTTTCATTTATTCCAAGGGTGCAAACAAGATGTTTGATGTATAGGTGAATTGCATAAAACAATAATTGTCTAGGTAGACTCAATACAATTCATAAGTGAAAGAAGAATTTACCTAACTCATTTCCATGTCACTGCTAATTATTCGTGTCAAAAGACGTATTCAAGTTTAACGCACACTTAGCGTCTCTCAAATTCCCCACAAAAATTTTAAATTTCACTATTACTCACATAATCCCCTAGTTCCAACACAAGTGTGTGTGATATTCAACTTTTAACCAAAAATTTCATATTTCAACAATAGAGATGTCATAAACTAATGAAGTAGACATGTATGTCTTTAACTCATAATCATCATTGGCTAACAAGTATTAATCTCATCACCACAAGCTAATTTTCATATGACTCGACACAACACAATGCATGATTTGTTTTTCAAATGACAATAAATAAACAAATAAATAAAGGAAAAGAACTACATCTCCTCATACTAAAATCGTGCATTGTCCCCAATACAGTAGATGATGCATAACACACAAAACCAATTAAATACAAATGCAGGATCTCATGGATGTGTGAATTATATGAATCCCACTCCATTGGCTTTGCCTGCTGTATCTTGCTCTAACACAATTTGTGGCTTATTTCATCAGATAATTCTTCCAAAATTTATTCAAGCTGGGGATCTCAACAACTGACGAAGGCTCGAACATCTCTAGATTTTCAATTTGTTGCAAACCACTGTCAGAACCTTGGTTGTTTGAATAATCATCATCGAACCAAACCAGATCGATAACTTTTTGAGTATTTCTCTTCAATCCTAGTAAATGATCTCACTACCATTGGTAGTCGAAATTTGTCATATCATCTAACAAGTGTATTACATCGTCGTCGTCTCAGCAAATATCGGACTACCCGTAAACAAAGCTTCATCAACAACTAATTGTTGTGTCACTGCATCCAAATCATTAAAGAAAAAGCGAATAAGAGAATAGTTAGATAATTTGTGATACCGAAAGGATGTTGCCAAATTGTTGAATCTCTTCCATGTCGCGTAGAATGACTCTTTATGTTGTTGGACAAAACCTGTGAATACTTATTGATGGAACATCGCAAAGTATTTGACAAGAAAGATTCATGTAAAAATATAATAGAAACTGGTAGATCACGTAGGAATGAAGTATAATAAGTAACAAAATAAATAAATAAAAATTAAATTAACTAAAGGGATAACAAAAAGTAAAATTTTCCAATTTTGATCCCCGTTTGAGGTGCCAAAAATTTGATCGAACTTTTCTTGCACGGTAAGTTCCCCAATAAAATTAATCTTTTAAGTTTGAATAAATCACAAGTGCGTGAGTCAAATTATAATATAGTGTACGAAGTATGAGTATCGTTCTCACGGATATTGATTAGTCTAATTTACCTTAAGCATAATTCTTTAGTTAATTAAAACGATATGTAAATTAATTAATCAACTAAATTAAAATTGAAATAAAAAGAGAATCAAATACAATATGAATTATATAAATTAAAATAATAAATAAACAATTACTAGGATCTCTATTCACATACCCCTGAATTTTTTCTAATGATTGAATTTTAATTCTTAAGTCATGTTTTTGACGGAATTCCCTAATTTATCAATATACTATGTGGAGCTATATTAAATTAATTAACAAAATACAATAATCAAGTGTCTTTGTGTTATTTAACCATTTCAATGGCATTAAGAGAATTTGGAATCTTCTGGCTTTGACATATTGGACTATCACTATCAACATGTATCAATCCTCATACTCCTATGCAAGTTGTAGATTCATGTATTATGTTATTCTATCATGTTATAAAATATTCTCTTGGTCTCAATTGCAACATATAAAATCATTTTGAAATTGATCATGCTTCAAAGATGAAATAAAAACCAATAACATTATCAAGTATGCATAAAAACAAAATTCAATCTTCAAAATGAATTCAAAACATAATTGTTTGGCGTAGGATCCCCTAAATCCTAACTAAAATGAAAAAGAAAAGGAAATTCAAAGGAAATTCTTGTTCTTCGGTTGACTTCTTGTGCGGCTCCCTTCACTCTCCATTGGGTACTAGCCCATCTTCTGTGTAAATATGATGATAATCTCCAAAATCTGATGTTCAATCCCAAATTTCATGTATTAGGGCTAAGATATAACCTAGAGTCCAAGAATTAAAAAACAAATCTCGCCAAATCTTGTTTCCTTATCGAGTTGTGATGGGGCAGAAAAAATCACCCGTCCTAGCTTGAGCTAGCTCGCAATTTCATTCTTTCTTGTATGTCAAGCACGTTGGGACGGCAGAAATTATCCGTCCTAGCGTAAGCTGCAAAGCGTTCTTTTTTTTTTCTTTGCTTCGGTCCACTAGGGTGGGAAAAAATACCCGTCCTAGCGTGTGCTCCTAGCAACTCTAGCTCATTTTCTTCTTTTGTGCCACATTTACCAACAAATCTAACTGAAACACGTAAGGGACGAACAACATGCATAATATGAATAACAAGAGCAAAAATAGACTCAACATAATAAAAATACGCACGAATGAGATTCACAATAACATAATAAAATACTTAAAAACGACACATATCATTTCCCTCGAGTTGTCTCCTGCATAAATCCTGATAGGATCACAGTTTATGCATTTTGAATAGATGGTGGAGGCCATATCAATCATTACTCTATCTTCCAGAATAAATACATGACACCGACTGGATTTGATCCAATGATACTCTTATTATTTCCAGTGTTGGGCATGTATATATTGTTGGAGATTGAATAAAATAAATCTATAAATCATGTGATTAAATCCATTTATCACAACACGTCAGGAATTCATGTCGAATTATCAGAAAATATAAATAACAGTAAACACGTAATAGAATCCATTGTTGATCTAGCGTCAAAGTTATGGATCTTCCAAGACAACAGAGAATCGACCACTTTATTCTTTTTTTGATGGGAGAAGGAGAAAGATCTAGAATATGTGCACCGTATATATTCTGTATTGTATTCTCTGTGCCTTGAGGACCATAACATTATATAACCTTTGCGGTCTTCAACCCATCATAGAAGACTTAATTGGGTTGAGTTTCTACACATTAGGTGGATCATACCAATTTATTTAATACTTTGGAAACCCATAATTAATTAGATCACTTTATTGGGTCATTTATTAGATAGCTTTTTCATGTACAATTAATTAAATTATGTGAGTCCATAAAATAATTCCAACACATATACCCAACATGATGGTTTCGAGTTTTGTATGCAGGTTCTCCCCGAAGTAGTTATTCCTTGAAATTATATTTATTCTATTATTTCCACGTTTCATGTCAAGACCTTCACTGGGCGTGGTTTTAACAAGCGATATGACCAAAACTCGACTCGTGTTTCAGAAGGCGTTACTCTTACGAAAGAACTTTTGAGTTTGAAAAAGCTATTCCATTATTTTTGAAAGATTACATAAAGACCTTATGTTGCTATAATGAAATTTTGTCATTAATGTAATGCCTGAAATTTTATTACGGTAATTTGAGATTAATTATCGATAAATTGATGTGATTATAGCCAGATCAAGTCGAGAGCTGATTTAAAAGGCATCGAATTGAAAATGGAATAGCAATGCATGTACAAGGATGATCGGGCAGTGTTTTACGCGCACATGCGCGAGAGGAGGCGCGCAAGGCTTATCGCGAGGACAGAGGACCTCGCGCATATGCGCGAGGAGATGTCTTGGTGATTGCCAAGTCCAGAGATGTTGGCGCACATGCGCGACGAGGTGCGCGCATATGCGCGAGGTGCCCAGTAGCTAATATTTCATTCCAAAGAATGTCGCGCATATGCGCGGGATTAGGGCGCGCATATGCGCGAGTAGTAGAATTGGTTGATGCCGAGACCAGTAGGTCTCGCGCATATGCGTCGGTAGAGGTTGCGCATATGCGCGAGACGTGCAGGGCAAAGAACGAGCCACTTGCCCGTCACCATGCATGATATATATATATATATATATATATATATATATTCAAACTTCATTCATTATTCCTCAGAAAGAAATGAGAAGAGCATCAGAGAATATCGTGAAAATCCTTACGCCTTTATTTGAGGAAATTGAAGTTTACGAAAGATCCGTCCGTCAGAATTTCAATCCGACTTCAGTATCGTGTTTCTATCGACGAGAGCTTCAACTAGACGTAAGTTTTATTGAATTTTGATATGGTTTGAAATTATGATATTGTCAGAATCGGATATGATTGATATATGATGTTCTTGAGATATTAGACATCGTAGAATCGAGAACAGATTGAAGAACAGATTGTTTATACATTTGTTATGATTTTTCATAGATGGAATTGAGATTATTCAGATTTATGAGATTATGGATTATATTGGATATTGGTTATGATTTTTAATTGATATATATTGTTGTCTGAGTTGACGGGGATATCAAGGCTATACTGTTATGCCGTCGAAACAGAATTAGATTGAGTATTGATCAGAATGAGTATTGATATGAGTTGTATATTGATATTGTTCCTATTCGACACGTCATTTCAGATTGGTATTGACAGCTTCGAATTCAGGACTTCGACTTCGTCAGAACTACGACAAGAAAGGTATAAATCAACGTTAACTGGGAGATTGACTTAAGTCAGATTGGACTTGAGTTTCCCTAAACCACATACTTGTATGTTATTGTTTTCATACTGTTGTATTATTTGAATGAATATGCTTAGTATATTGATTTATAGAAAATCAGAGAATAGCAGATAGCTATTGAGTGCGAGTCGTTGACCGAGGTGCCAGATTATGACAGAGTGATCATTGGCCCATTGCACATTGTCAGAGTAGGCATTGGCGGATATGTCAAGACAATGGATATTTGATTTATATCGATGTTGCTTAGGAATGGATCGATTCCTATCGCGGAGATTCGGTATATTGTAATATCCAGGAACCGGGATCCCTAGATTAAATATGAGTCGAGTCGGAGATGACGAGTCAAAGAGTTTTATCTGTATTCACTAATGTGTCATAAATTATGATTTATGTTTTGTGATACATGGTTTATGCTTTTGTATATGACTTTATGGATTGCATGTATACATTGTTTATACTGGGATTATATTCTCACCGGAGATATCCGGCTGTTGTCTTGTTTGTATGTGTGCATGACAACAGGTGGGACAGGATCAGAGTCAAGAAAAGGATGAGAGAGAGGACAAGTTAGCGTGGTGATCCGGATTCAGAAGTAGATAGGTTTCAACACTTGATATATAGTAGTTGAACCCTAGTTTGACTTTGTCGAACGTTGTACCAGATTTGTACTTTTATACTGATATGTAAATTAAAAGGATTCCATTACGTTCTGCATTTAAAAAAAAAATTTAGACCCTGTTTATCTTAATTGATTGAATTATTCCCCAAGAATGATTAAGAAATGAATTAGCGTCCGGGTCACCACAGTTAATCTAAAAAAAATATCTTTTTTCTTTAAGGTTTTGAAAAACTTTAAATTTTCAAGAAGGTGCAAATCAATATTCATGAAAGCTTATGAGAGTGTTTGGGAGTGCTTCTAAGAAAGCACTTCTTTGATTCTAGCTTGATGGAAGTGCCTTGATGTGTGTGTGCGAAAACCTGTTTTTGCTTCAACTTTTACAATTTTTAACCAAAAGCTAGAAGCAAGATTGAGAAATATTTTTATGCTTCAGTTTTTTTTTGTGTGTTAATAATGTAAAGTTATAATTTGACATTTGAATCTTTAAAAAATTAATCATATTCCACAATTAATCTCAATTTTTATAAATATTTTTGGAGACTTTTTAAAATGTTAAATTTTATTTACATAACGAGTTTCAAACGAAATTCATTAAATTCAAAATCATATTTTATTACAAGCATTTTATATTTAAAAATCATTTTTTTTTATAATTTACGTTTTCAGATTTATTTTTTTTTACATATTTTGTAAATTCATACAAATTTTTTCATTTGCTTTTTTTTTTTTTTACTAAATCTTATATAAAATTTCAAGTATGCATGTTATAAAAGGATAAATTAATTTTGATTGTAAAATATTCAAAATTTAATAATAATAATTATATAAATATATTATTGATTGTATGAATATCAAAATTTAGATAATTTGTATAATGTCACAGTATTATATAAAAGGAGTCTTTGACACCTCATTATAATATTGTGATGTGATATACCTAATTATTTAAACATGATTAACATTATATACATCATATTATTACCATAAAATTTACATATACATACATTTAATGTAGAACCCGAAAATCAGATTACGTATAAGCCATGCATAATTTCTATTATTTAATTAAAATGAATTTTTATTTAAATATGAAGTGTTTTATTTATTTTAAAAGTAGATGTTTAGTTTTTCTTTTCAGGATAAATAGGTGAGGTGGGACCGGAGTTGGAGAATATAGATAAGATTAATAATAAGAAAAATATTCCTAAATTTAATTTAAGCTAAGGAATGATTTATTTTAATGAAAGATAATGTTTTTAGGATTTATTAAATTAATTGAAGCTAAATTAGTAAATAATTCTTTTAGGTCCATTATTTAATTAAAGTTTAAATTAAAATGTGTAAACAAATAAGGATGAATTAATCTAGGTATAATATATTCAAGAAATTAAATATAGCATTTAAATACTTAAATTATAAACAATGCAATGCCATGCAAGAGTTTAGTCTAAATTAATGTGTAAATTCACTAAAATGTCTAATGGGTATTTAAAACCTTAAAAAATTAAAATGCAAGATTTAAACCATAACATACCATGTAAAATTAGTAAGAAATTGGTCAACCCTTTTAAAACAAATTCAATTGTGGAGTAAACCCATTCAAGTCACTCCTAAATGGCTTCTATAGTGTATTTATTTTCCACCTTTAAGTCACCAATTATGATTAATTCAAATACCATATTACACCCCATTTCTTCTCAACTCATTTCCCTATCTGATCAACGTGTAAAGCATGAAAAAATAAGAAACAAAAATTAACGGCAGCAAGGAATGAGAAGCAATTCAAAACCATTCAACTCCTTTACTTGTAACTCCCACCTCAATGCATATTATGGCACCTTTAACATCTATTATATCATTCACCTTCATAACCTACATCTCCTACCACCATATGCTCAAAAATATCCGAAGAAACCAGCTGATAAAATTCGTGAACATCAACAGAAATAAGAAGAGGAATCCAACTCCGTTCCGCCACTCGTATTCGTCGTATTGATTTGTTTTTGTCAAAACAAATTCCAGGCATGTATATGTTGCTTCTTTGCTCTTCAATCAAGTCCTATAGATATTTTAAAACATTATATACTCAGGATTTGTGAGGCAAAAGAACGAAATTTTGACAGCATGTATTTAAAAATCTGTACAGCTTTCTCTGCCTTGGCTTGTTGCTTCACGGGTGTTGTGTGTTTTGGTGATTTCAGGATGTTGCTCGATTCTAGGCATACATGGCTGCTTCTAGGCATTAATTAGAATGTGTTAGAGTGTTTTTGGTCCAATTCTTTCGGTCCATACACCCAAGAACAAGGAAATGACAGCAAGTTCTTCTTATGTACAGAAATGAACCTTGGTTGCTGTCATTGAGTTGTTTAAGTGGGGAGTTCGAACCTTGGCTGTCCTAGGACCGTAGCCATGGTTAGAACCCTTCCTTAACATGTCTAGGAAGTGACCAAATCAACCCTTCAAATATTGGTACACGGATCCATCAGAATTTCACAACAACACAAATGCATTTCGGTTTCTTCAAATTCTGTGTATATGCACTTTCGGTTTTTGGATGTTGCGTGGATTATGGTTGGCTCCTAGCCCATAGCCATATTTCATACAACACTTCATCATTTCTAGATCGAGCCATGGTCAATCATATAGCCACTAGAACGATCTAAGAGGACAAAACAATTCAATTTACCCCCTGCACAGAATATGCACTCTCGGCTAACATGTTGTATTGTCCTATGTTTTGGCTCGGTTTGTGGATGGCTTTTAGCCCTTAGCCATGGTCCAAGCCATGCCTTAGGATGTTGGTAAGAGTCCTTGGGTGGTGGTTCAAGCCCATAGTCATTTATTTCAGGATTTTCACTACAAACACACAAGCTGCTACTGCTGCCTTTTTGACAGTAGCTTTGGGTCACGGTTTTGGTGGTGGTTTGAGTTCTTGGTTGGCTTTTAGTCCATGGCCTTGGATTGGACACTACCTTAATGAGTTAGGAAAGTCATGTTTTTGGCCGTTTGTGATTTGGTCGAGTTTAGAGGTCGTACGAGAATTTACGGTGAAATGTGCCAAAATGACTCTCGAAAGAATGTTTTATGTTTTTGGATTCTTTTCACCTATTTTCGTGTTTTTCAATTCTTATGCATGTTTTTCAGTATGTTTGGGGTATTTGTAATCATGTTTAAACGTAGGTTTAATGTTGGTTCGGGTTAGTTCGCATTATGGCACAATGAAAATGCTAACAAATATATGACATGATCAAGCAATTCGAACTGACTCAATCTACCCTGTTCCCAAATATCTTACGCTCTGATACCACCTAATGTGGGGCCCCGGGTCCGATATCTAATACTAATAATTATAATTGTCACACACCAAATGATTGAGTAAAATACATAATTTGTTGTTCACAAACTTACATAAACATCGTCAAAATAATTTAATTGTCTCAAATGTTTGAAATATAAATTTTCAACATGCCAACATGAAGTAGTGAACCAAAGAAATCCAAACATCATCACATAGCTCCTAAGACACGAGAATCCCACTCTAACTCGTATCTCCTCGCCTTGAGCTGGACTCTGGCATCCCAAGCCTCGCCTCACCTACCGTCAANACTGGGTGATTCTATTCCCTTGGGTACCCTATGACCAGATGATTCACTTGATCTTGAGATTTATTGATAGCCCACAGCTTCTGATCATGCATTGCATTATATTGCATCTTTATGAATTTATATGAAATATTTGAAAATTTAACTCTCATTTGTGATTGATTGTATCATACTGGGTTTATACTCACCGGCATGTCCGGTACCTCTTGTTTTCATGTGCTTGACGGTAGGTGAGGCGAGGCTTGGGATGCCAGAGTCCAGCTCAAGGCGAGGAGATACGAGTTAGAGTGGGATTCTCGGGTCTTAGGAGCTATGTGATGATGTTTGGATTTCTTTGGTTCACTACTTCATGTTGGCATGTTGAAAATTTATATTTCAAACATTTGAGACAATTAAATTATTTTGACGATGTTTATGTAAGTTTGTGAACAACAAATTATGTATTTTACTCAATCATTTGGTGTG
>NC_133311.1:7404672-7406188 GCF_012295235.1 Primulina huaijiensis
GTTAAATACACATATGAAAGAAGTTGTTAAGAATGAAGTATTAAAACTATTAGACGCTGGAATTATCTATCCAATCTCAGATAGTAAATGGGTAAGTCCAACACAAGTAGTACCTAAAAAGTCAGGCATCACTGTTATAAAAAATGAAAAGGGAGAGTTATTACAAGCTAGGATTCCATCTAGTTGGCGTATGTGTATTGATTATAGAAAATTAAATGATGCAACTAGAAAAGATCATTTCCCACTACCATTTTTAGATCAAATTCTAGAAAAAGTAGCAGGAAATTCTTATTACTGTTTTCTTGATGGGTATTCGGGGTATTATCAAATACCTATATCATTAGAAGATCAAGAAAAAACTACTTTCACTTGTCCTTTCGGAACTTTTGCATTTAAAAGAATGCCATTTGGTTTATGTAATGCTCCGGCTACTTTTCAAAGATGCATGTTAAGTATTTTCAGTGATATGATTGAAGAATTTGTAGAAGTTTTTATGGATGATATAACTGTTTTTGGAAACTCATTTGAAAATTGTCTTAAAAACCTAGAAGAAGTATTAAAACGATGTGAAGAAAAAAATCTTGTTTTAAATTGGGAAAAATGTCATTATATGGTTAAATCTGGGATTGTGTTAGGTCATGTGATATCTGAAAAAGGAATTGAAGTTGATAAAGCCAAAGTTGATGTTATTGCTAATTTAACATCACCAAAAACGGTCAAAGAAGTTCGATCATTCTTGGGTCATGCAGGTTTTTATAGAAGGTTTATAAAAAATTTCAGCATAATATCTAAACCAATTTCGAATCTTTTAACAAAAGCTACACAATTTGAATGGACTCAGAAATGTAAAAATGCTTTTAAAAAAATAATTAATCTTTTAATTACATCACCTATTTTACAACCTCCAGATTAGTCTTTACCATTTGAATTAATGTATGATGCAAGTGATTATGCNTTAACCCATTATCATCCTCAAAGTAATGGTCAAGTTGAACTTGCAAATAGAGAAATAAAACAAATTTTAGAAAAAACAATTAATCCAAATCGAAAAGATTGGTCTTTAAGATTAACTGATGCATTATGGGCATATAGAACTGCATTTAAGACATCATTAGGGATGTCACCATATAGGTTAGTTTNTAATGACATTTGGTTTATGTAATGCTCTGGCTACTTTTCAAAGATGCATGTTAAGTATTTTCAGTGATATAATTGAAGAATTTGTAGAAGTTTTTATGGATGATATAACTGTTTTTGGAAACTCATTTGAAAATTATCTTAAAAACCTAGAAGAAGTATTAAAACGATGTGAAGAAAAAAATATTGTTTTAAATTGGGAAAAATGTCATTATATGGTTAAATCTGGGATTGTGTTAGGTCATGTGATATCTGAAAAAGGAATTGAAGTTGATAAAGCCAAAGTTGATGTTATTGCTAATTTAACATCACCAAAAACGGTCAAAGAAGTTCGATCATTCTTGGGTCATGCAGGTTTTTATAGAAGGTTTATAAAAAA
>NC_133311.1:7410101-7423782 GCF_012295235.1 Primulina huaijiensis
AATTGAAGTTGGAGGAGACAAAGACTACTATTACAACTACATTGCATTAATAGAATTTTTGACCCTTTCTCTCATTTGGCCTATAAATAGAGGCCTTGTGCTAGCTTGAGAATCATTCTATCTCATTGTAAAATATAGTGTGAGTGTGTATAAAAGTTCTAAGTTCCAATTTATTTTCCATTTTCCAAATTATGAGTGATGTTTTTAGTGTTGATCAAAAGTAAGTTCATGGAAAGCTAAATCTATTATGTTAAGGTCAAGAGGATGAATTATTGGTGAAGTAAGATTGTTTATATTTTGTATATTCTTTCTTTATTTCTTTTCATTTTGCTAATTTCTTTTTATTGTAGGTATAAAAATGAATTATTTGTTGTTATCAATTTACGTCAAATGCTTGATACCATTTAAGTGGTTATCTTGATTTGTTTTTTAATTTTGATACAATAAATATTTCATCAATTATGATTGTTATATTATACACACACACATATATATATATATATATATTTATATATTTATATCATATATTTCATTTAGACGATAGAGTGGCTCTGCCGGTTGTTCTAAATGAATATAATGATTTAATTTAACATTTATTTTATGCAGTTATATATTTATATAGTTATATATATAATCATAGGTACCATATATAAAATATCGGTGAATTCGGTATTTTCTATAGTGGGAACTATATTATATTAGGTGTGTGTTTAAATATTTTTATTTTCTTGGAACCATTATTTATGGTGGTTTCCTTTGTTTTACTTTAGTTAAATAATATTGCATAAACCAAGAATAAATCCTCGAGCCTTGACAAAATTTATAATTTGTAAACTTCGTTCTTGCATTTGGTAATCTATAAATTAATAAATTTAAACTTAAAATACCCTCTCTGTGGATCGATCTCGTACTTACGAAATATATTACTTTCAGACAACCTACACTTGGGTGAATTATAATTTAAGTAGTAGCAACATGAACGCCCAGATGTTAGCTGGGATGACTCAGTTCTTCTCGCAGTTTGCGGGGAACAACGCTGTGGCAGCCAGACAGACGGGGCCTGAAGCTGTCTGTGAGCGGTTCATGAAGATGAGGCCGAAAGAGTTCTCAGGGACGACAGATCTTTTGGTTGCAGAGGGCTGGATTAAATCCCTTGAGGTTATTTTCGTGTTCATGGGGCTTGAAGATGGAGATAGGGTTCGTTTTGCGACTTATCTGTTCGGAGGAGACGCTCGTCTGTGGTGGTAAGGAGCAACTGTAGCTTTGGATATGGCTACTTTGAGCTGGGCGCGCTTCACAGAGGTATTCTACTCTAAATATTTTACTGACGAGATGCGTTCCAGGTTGACCAGGGAGTTTATGACCCTGAGACAGGGAGACACGACTGTTACGGAGTTTATCCGTAAATTTGAAAGGGGTTGTAACTTTGTACCCCTAATTGCAAATGACGCTGGTGCAAAATTGAGGCATTTTATGGATGGTCTGCGGCCGATCTTGCGCCATGATGTTAGGGTGACTGGCCCTACTACCTATGATGTTGTTGTTTCCAGAGCTCTAGCGGCAGAGCAAGACCAGAATGATATTGAGCGCGATCGTCAGGGTAAACGACCATTTCAGGCACCACACCGTCCTCCCTAGCAGCAACATCAGAATAAGAGACCTTTCCACGGTCTACCCAGGAACAGAGGGCAGCAGCAGCAGCAATAGGGACGGGCAGTCCCGAGGACAGTGGAGTATCCAGTCTGTGCCAAGTGCTCACGTCGTCATGCTGGGACTTGTATGTATGGTTCGGGAAAGTGTTACAAATGTGGTAGTACTGACTACATATTGAAGAATTGTCCTCAGAAGAATCTGCCTACCCAAGGCAGAGTTTTTGCTCTCGATGCTGCGGAGACTAACCCAGAGACGATGCTCATGACAGGTATCCTAAATCTTTAAGTTGTATTTGAAGTTTAATGTTTTGGGTTAAGATTTTGAACTTAGAATTTATGATAAGATTGCATGTTCTAATCAGTGTTATTTACGGAAATTTAGGTTAGGAGAACTTTGACATTTGCATGTCTATAAGCATAGTTCTTGTAAAACTATTGGGTTTAGCATGATATTCCAATCTTTCAGGGAGAATCTTTATAGCCGGTTCAGCTACGAAAGCCTTGATAGATTCAGGGGCTACTCATTCATTCATTTCAGAAACCTTTGCAAATTTTCTCAAGATCAAGACAATTGGGCTAGACATAGCGTATTCAGTAGCATTGCCTTCTGGAGAGGAGATGACAGCTACTACTGTGATCCGAGACATAGATCTCGAACTTCATGGTAATCTCGTTTATGCGGATCTTATCGTGCTACCAATGCCCGAGTCTGATATCATTCTGGGTTTGGACTGGCTTTTGAGGAACAGCGTTTTGATTGACTTTCAGCGGAGATCTGTTCTAGTTCGACCGCTTGGGATGGAACAATTCTTATTCGAACCAGACAGGTACTTTCATTTACCGCGTATGATATCTTGTGTCTAGTCTAGGAAGCTCATTCATAGAGGGTGCCGAGCATTTTTAGCTACTCTTGTATCTGTTCCCGAGACGCCCAAACAATTAGCATCCGATGTTCCTATTGTCAAAGACTTTCTAGATGTTTTTCTTGATGACGTCACTGGTTTACCACCTGTGCGAGAGGTGGAATTCTCTATTGAGCTTATGCCAGGTACCGCGCCGATCTCAAAGGCACCGTACCGATTAGCACCGATTAAGATGGCAGAACTCAAGAAGCAGATTCAGAAAGTTCTTGACAAGGAGTTCATTCGCCCGAGTTTTTCTCCATGGGGCGCGCCAGTCATATTTGTGAAGAAGAAGGATGGGTCGATGAGGCTTTGCATTGAGTATCGGGAGTTGAACAGAGTTACAGTAAAGAACAAATACCCACTTCCGAGGATTGAAGATTTATTTGATCAATTGCAAGGAGCTTCAGTATTCTCCAAAATAGATCTGCGTTCTGGTTATCATCAGTTGCGGGTGAAAGACGCTGATGTTCTCAAGACTGCTTTTAGGACTCGTTATGGCCACTTCGAGTTTCTTGTGATGCCGTTCGGTTTGACGAATGCGCCAGCGATCTTCATGGATCTCATGAATCGCGTATTCCAGCCGTATCTTGATCAGTTCGTGATAGTATTCATAGACGATATTCTGGTCTACTCAAAGAATCAAGAGGATCACAGGAGACATTTGACCACAGTATTGCAGACCTTGCAAAAGCACAAGCTATTCGCGAAGTTCAGCAAGTGCGAGTTCTGGTTAGAGAAAGTGGCGTTCTTAGGCCACGTCGTTTCTAGCAGTGGTATTGAGGTAGACCCAGCGAAAGTTGTAGCAGTCAGAGATTGGGTTGTGCCGCAAAATGCATCAGAGATCCGTAGTTTCCTTGGGCTAGCAGGATACTATCGGAAGTTTATTCGGGGATTCTCCTCTATTGTAGTTCCACTCACATCATTGACGAAGAAGAATGTTAAGTATGTGTGGAGCGAGGAATGTCAGAAGAGCTTCGATACATTGAAGCAAGCTCTTATTTTAGCGCCAGTATTGGCCATGTCGTCAGGACCCGGAGATTTTGTTCTGTATACCGATGCTTCGAAACTCGGGTTAGGCGCGGTAATGATGCAGCATGGGAAGGTGATAGCATATGCTTCTCGTCAGTTGAAGATTCATGAGAAGAATTATCCTACCCATGATCGAAAGTTGGCAGCCGTAGTATTTGCATTGAAGATTTGGAGGCATTATTTGAACGGAGAGAAGTGCCAGATCTTTACCGATCACAAAAGTCTCAAATACTTCTTTACACAGAAAGAGTTGAATATGCGTCAGAGGCGTTGGTTGGAGCTAGTGAAGGACTATGACTGTGACATTAGCTATCATCCTGGCAAAGATAATGTAGTTGCAGACGCGTTGAGCAAGAAAGTCGTAGGGATGGCTCATTTGGTGGTTTCGAGACCTCTTCAGTTTGAGATGCAGATGTTTGATCTGGAGATATATCCTCGAGGTAGAGTTCCTCGTCTATCTACTTTGACGATCCAGTCTTCTCTCCTAGACCGTATTCGCAGTGGACAGTTAGCAGACGAGCAGTTGGCTAAGTGGAAACAGAGAGATGAAGCCAAGGGCAGTATCTTTTATACAATCAGAGACGGTATTGTGAGATATCGAGACAGAATGTGGGTTCCGAGTAGCGATTCTATTCGAGAAGATATGTTGTCTGAGGCCCATATGTCGTCATACTCTATTCATCCTGGGAGTACGAAGATGTACAAAGCCCTGCAGTTATTATATTGGTGGCCAGGAATGAAGAAGGATATCAGACGATTTGTATCCGAGTGCCTGACGTGCCAGCTAGTGAAAGCGGAACATCAGAGACCAGCAGGTATGCTCAAGCCTCTTCCTATTCCCGAGTGGAAGTGGGAGAATGTTACCATGGATTTTGTTGTCGGTCTGCCGAAGTCAGTTAGAGGATCGAATGCTATATGGGTGATTGTTGATCGTCTTACGAAGTCAGTTCACTTCTTGCCTATTAAGACGACTTTCTCCATGATCCAGTATGCAGAGTTATATATCCGGGAGATCGTCAGACTTCATGGTATTCCCGTTTCTATAGTGTCTGACCGAGATCCTAGATTCACTTCATCAATTTTGGAAGAGTCTACATTCAGCTATGGGTACGAAATTGTTGTTTAACACGGCTTTTCACCCACAGACGGATGGTCAGTCCGAGAGATTTATCCAGATTTTGGAGGATCTTCTTCGTGCATGTGTTCTTGATTACTCCGGGAGGTGGGAATCAAAATTACCATTGGTGGAGTTTACGTATAACAACAGTTTCCAGTTGTCTATAGGTATGGCTCCATATGAAGCACTGTACGGTTGTAAATGTAGATCGCCTATTCATTGGGATGAAGTAGGGGAGAGAGCAGAATTGGGTCCGGAGATTGTGCAGCAGGCTGCTGATGTAGTGGTCAAGATCCATGATAGGATGAGGACTGCTGAGAGTAGACAGAAGAGTTATGCGGATTAGAGGAGGAGAGATTTAGAGTTTGCTGTTGGTGACCATGTTTTCGTGAAGATTGCACCGATGAAAGGTGTCATGCGGTTCGGGAAGAATGGAAAGCTCAGTCCGAGATTCATTGGACCATTTGAGATCCTCGACCGAGCTGGGACATTAGCTTATCGTGTTGCTCTTCCGCCGAAACTGGCCGAAGTACACAACGTGTTTCACGTCTCCATGTTGAGGAAGTATATGGCGAATCCATCACATGTCTTGAACTTTGAACCGTTGCAGCTCACTCCGAACTTGTCTTATGAGGAAAGGCCAGTGCAAATTTTAGACAGACAGGAGAAAAAACTTCGGAACAAAGTGGTCAAGCTAGTGAAAGTCAAATGGCTCAAGGAGGAAGCTACGTGGGAATCTGAGCCGGAGATGAGGAGTTGTTATCCCGAGTTATTCGGTAAGTTTTAATTTCGGGGACGAAATTCCTTTAAGGGGGTAGAGTTGTAGAACCCGAAAATCAGATTACGTATAAGCCATGCATAATTTCTATTATTTAATTAAAATGAATTTTTATTTAAATATGAAGTGTTTTATTTATTTTAAAGTAGATGTTTAGTTTATCTTTTCAGGATAAATACGTGAGGCCGGACCGGAGTTGGAGAATATAGATAAGATTAATAATAAGAAAAATATTCCTAAATTTAATTTATGCTAAGGATTGATTTATTTTAATGAAAGAGAATGTTTTTAGGATTTATTAAATTAATTGAAGCCAAATTAGTAAATAATTCTTTTAGGTCCAATATTTAATTAAAGCTTAAATTAAAATGTATAAACAAATAAAGATGAATTAATCTAGGTATAATATATTCAAGAAATTAAATATAGCATTTAAATACTTAAATTATAAACCATGCAATGCCATGCAAGAGTTTAGTCTAAATTAATGTGTAAATTCACTAAAATGTATAATGGGTATTTAAAACCTTAAACAATTAAAATGCAAGATTTCAACCATAAAATACCATGTAAAATTAGTAGGAAATTGGTCAACCCTTTTAAAACAAATTCAATTGTGGAGTAAACCCATTCAAGTCACTCCTAAATGGCTTCTATAGTGTATTCATTTTCCACCTTTAAGTCACCAATTATGATTAATTCAAATACCATATTACACCCCATTTCTTCTCAACTCATTTCCCTATCAGATCAACGTGTAAAGCATGAAAAAATAAGAAACAAAAATTAACGGCAGCAAGGAATGAGAAGCAATTCAAAACCATTCAACTCCTTTACTTGTAACTCCCACCTCAATGCATATTATGGCACCTTTAACACCTATTATATCATTCACCTTCATAACCTACATCTCCTACCACCATATGCTAAAAAATATACGAAGAAACCAGCTGATAAAATTCGTGAACAGCAGCAGAAATAAGAAGAGGAATCCAACTCCGTTCCGTCGCTCGTATTCGTCGTATTGATTTGTTTATGTCAAAACAAATTCCAGGCATGTATATGTTGCTTCTTTGCTCTTCAATCAAGTCCTATAGATATTTTAAAACATTATATACTCAGGATTTGGGAGGCAAAAAAACGAAATTTTGACAGCATGTATTTAAAAATCTGTACAGCTTTCTCGGCCTTGGCTTGTTGCTTCACGGGTGTTGTGTGTTTTGGTGATTTCAGGATGTTGCTCGATTCCAGGCATACATGGCTGCTTCTAGGCATTAAGTAGAATGTGTTATAGTGTTTTTGGTTCAATTGTTTCGGTCCATACACCCAAGAACAAGGAAATGACAGCAAGTTCTTCTTATGTACAGAAATGAACCTTGGTTGCTGTCATTGAGTTGTTTAAGTGGGGAGTTCGAACCTTGGCTGTCCTAGGACCGTAGCCATGGTTAGAACCCTTCCTTAAAATGTCTAGGAAGTGGCCAAATCAACCCTTCAAAGATTGGTACACGGATCCATCAGAATTTCACAACAACAACACAAATACATTTCGGTTTCTTCAAATTCTGTGCTTATGCACTTTCGGTTTTTGGATGTTGTGTTGATTATGGTTGGCTCCTAGCCCATATCCCTAGTTCATACAACACTTCATCATGTCTAGATCGAGCGATGGTTGATCATATAGCCAGTAGAACGATCTAAGAGGACAAAACAATTCAATTTACCCCCTGCACAGAATATGCACTCTCGGCTAACATGTTGTATTGTCCTATGTTTTGGCTCGGTTTGTGGCTGGCTTTTAGCCCTTAGCCATGGTCCAAGCCATGCCTTAGGATGTTGGTAAGAGTCCTTGGGTGTTGGTTCAAGCCCATAGTCATTTATTTCAGGATTTTCACTACAAACACACAAGCTGCTACTGCTGCCTTTTTGACAGCAGCTTTGGGTCACGGTTTTTGTGGTGGTTTGAGTTCTTGGTTGGCTTTTAGCCCATGGCCTTGAATTTGACACTACCTTAATAAGTTAGGAAAGTCATGTTTTTGGCCGTTTGTGATTTGGTCGAGTTTAGAGGTCGTACGAGATTTTACGTGGAAAGGTGCCAAAATGACTCTCGAAAGAGTGTTTTATGTTTTTGGATTCCTTTCACCTATTTTCGTGTTTTGCAATTCTTATGCATGTTTTTCAGTATGTTTGGGGTATTTGTAATCATGGTTAAACGTCGGTTTAATGTTGGTTCGGGTTAGTACGATACCATGATTAAAAATCAAGAGGTTGGTCCTAATAGTCTCATTTTTGGTTCTATTGTTAAGTTTTGGCCAAGATAAGATTATTTGCATGTGTCGCATATTAAAATTAAGTCACAGCAAGCTTGGGAGCGATCCAACTCATCCGGTAAAATAAGGGTATAATTATATTACGTGCATAAAATATAAAATGTTTATTTTTTAGATATATGCTATATGTCTTGTGGCCACCTTATGCTTATGGGTTTGGAAGTCGGTAGGAACAACCGAGGACCTCTCAACCCGGTGAATTACGACCGGTTAACAATTATGTATGGGTACGGATATCCAGTCCAAGGGCTGTGGTGATCTCTACCGCCTAGTATACTGTGGTCCAGTCTGATCAGGCACTCACGTTATGTTATGGGCTACTTGCTTAGAAACATTATCTCTACCAGAAAAATTATGAAATGTTATGACAGAGCTCTATTGAGCAAAGCTTTTACGTATGATTTTTAGATATGCACGTAGATATAATTATTCATGATACGATTTTCACCGTACGCTTTACGATACTTTATTTTTACGTTGCATGCGATTTTATGATATATTTACTTGTTATTCACGATATATACATGTTGAGTCTTTAGACTCACTAGACTTGATTGTTGTAGGTATTGATGAGGTCGATACCGCCGGCGGAGACCAGTGAGCGATCTTGGGACAGCAGTAGTAAACCCGAGGACCTCATGATTTAATTTATGCACCTTTTATCATTCAAACTCGATTTGAACATGTTGGATTATTTTTAAATTGTTATTTGAAATACAATGTTGACTTCCGCTTTTATTTTAAGGTTTATTTTATAAATTGGGCAAGTTATTTATTTATTTAGAAAAATTTTAATAATTCCGCAAAATTATAAATACGAAATACGGGTCGTTACATTTAATTTTTTAAGATTTTGTGACGGTCATAAACTGCTAGTTTTTACTCTATAAATATGATTTTACAAAAACATTCAATCACTCCAAACTTACTCTTTCTCCTTAAAAATTTTCTTCATCAAAATTTTCGAAGAAGAAGAGGATGGTTCTTTCAAGGTTATTTTGTATAATTATTTTGGTTATTATACACACTAGTCTCGTATTTATCGGAGAATATCTGCCTCGCGTTTTTTCTTTATTTTTAAGAATGCTTGTACTTATAATTTATCAGTTACTTTGTATTGCAATTTTAGTAAATTATAACTTAACTAATAAAATACATTGTTATTTCTATAGTACCACAATGTCAAATTTGGCAAAGGTCGAATTTGTTGTGCTCGATATTACGGGAAAAAAATTATATACCATGGACTCTCGATGTAGAAATGCATCTTGATTCATTGGGTCTAAATGAGACCATTAAAGAAAATGGTATCTCATCATCACAGGAAAAAGCAAAAGCTATAATATTTTTGTGTCGACATCTTGACGAAGGGTTAAAATGGGAATATTTCATTGAAAAAGATCTCACGGTTTTATGAAAAAGATTAAAAGAAAGATTTGAACATATAAGGAAAGTTATACTTCTGACCGCCCGTGATGAATGTAATACGTTAAGATTCAAAGATTTTAAGAAAGTTAGTGATTACAATTCGGCGATATATCGAATAATCGCGCAAGTAAAATTTTGTGGACATGAGATTACAGAATCGAAAATGCTTGAAAAAACATTTTCCACTTTTCACGCATCAATTATAACTCTACAACAACAATATAGAGCACGTGAATTTGCGAGATATTCTAAATTTATCGCATGTTTTCTTGTGGCGGAAAAGAACAACGAGCTGCTAATGAGAAATCATCAGTCCCGACCCACTGGATCAACATCATTTCCAGAAGTAAATGATGTAAGTAAAAATGAATTTAAACCTGAAAACCAAAATCAAATTCAGAGAAAAGGTTTTGGTCGAGGTCGAGCTTGTGGACGTGGAAGTGGTCGTGGTCGCGACCGTGATTTTGAAAACAATCGAGATAGTTACTTCTATAACTCATCTCAAAAGGACGTCACGAACCACCCACTAAAAAAGCATCATGAGAACATGATTGTTAAAGAAAATCACTCAAAATGATTTGAAAGTTCTTGTTTCAAATGAGGCACTCTAGGACATTGGTCTCGTATTTTTCGAGCCCCCGAGCACCTTTGTAAGCTCTATAAAGAATCGATAAAAGGGAAAGAAAAAGAGACCAACTTCATTGAACACAATGATCGTTTGAGTGATTCAACTCATTTTGATGCTGCAGATTTTCTGAATGATTTCTATGAAAATGATCAATATATTGGTGGAATAAAAACATAAAATATTTTATTTTTCATGTTCTCATATGTTGTCACGGCCCAGCCCACTTGTGATATTATTCACTTTAGCCCGAAGCCTCACGGCTTTAAAACGCGTCACATCGTGCGGCGCACACACACTGGCTCTGATACAAAATGTCACGACCCAACCCACTTGTGATATTGTCTGCTTTGGCCCAAGGACTCACGACTTTAAAACGCGTCACAAGGGGTTGCTACGCGCTCATTAGTGGGCCTTTAGGCAAAATCCCACATCGCCAAACAATGGGAGAGATGCTGGGCATTTAAATGAGCGTGTAGCAACCTTTTGTGATGCGTTTTAGAGCCGTGAGGCCTCGGGCCAAAGCGAACAATATCACAAGTGGGCTGGGCCGTGACATTTGGTATCAGAGCCAATGTGTGGGCGCCGCACGATGTGACGCATTTTAAGTCCGTAAGACCACTGGGCCAAAGCGGACAATATCACAAGTGGACTGGCCGGGACATTTGGTATCAGAGCGACTCCGCGTGAGTTTGGGATGATGAGGCAAACCTCAGCGAGGATGCTGAGTCCCGAAAGGAGGGGGTGAGAAGGCCCTTAGGCAAAATCCCACATCGCCAAACAACGGGAGAGATGCTGGGCATTTAAATAAGCGTGTAGCAACCTTTTGTGACGCGTTTTAAAGCCGTGAGGTCTCGGGCCAAAGCGGACAATATCACAAGTGGGCTGGGCCGTGACATATGCTAATATTTTATTGTATAATTCTGATATGAGTTTTATTACATATATATTGTCAGTAATTTTTTTTTCATTTCATATTTTTTTTTGAAGTTCAAATATGAAAAATGCTATGAACAAAGCTAAACAAGGAACTAATCCCATGAAAATTTTCATACCTTATAGTGGTACAACACACACTATTCTCCGAGATAAAAGATATTTTTTGAAAATAAAACCAACAAAAACAATGTGAATACAATATCAGGTCCTGTAGACTTGATAAAAGATTGTGGTAAAGCACATTTTTTGTTACTTAATGATACACAATTTCTCATAAATGATGCTTTGTATCCACCACAATCGAAAAGAAATTTGTTGATTTTTAATGACATATATTCCCATGAGTATGATACTCAGACAATAAATGAAGGAAATGAGAAATATATGTGTCTTACAGCATATAAATCAGGAAAGAAATATGTAGTTGAAAAACTACCAATGCTCCCTATTGGATTGCATTATACATATATAAGTCCAATTGAATCAAACATGGTAGTTGATAATTCTTCAATACTGATTAATTGGCATGATCGATTAGGAAATCCTGGTTCAACAATGATGTAAAAAATCATAGAAAATACACATGGTCATTCGCTGAAAGACCTGAAGATCTTTCAAAATAATAAGCTTCAATGCAAAGCATATTCTCTTGGAAAACATATTATAAGACCATCACCAGCTAAAATCCAAATTGAATCACTAATGTTTATTGAACGTATTCAGGGTGATATTTGTGAGCCAATTCATCTACCATGTAGACCATTTAGATATTTTATAATATTGATCGATGTCTCCAGCAGATGTAACATGTATATTTATTATCAACTCGGAATGTGGCATTTGCAAGATTACTTGCTCAAATAATAAAATAGCGGAATCAATTTCTTGATCATACAATCAAGAAAATTAGACTTGATAATGCTGGTGAATTTACTTCCCAGACTTTCGAAGATTATTGTATGTCAATGGGAATCACTGTTGAGCATTCTGTTGCTTATGTACATACACAAAATGGATTAGTTGAATCATTGATTAAACGTCTGCAACTGATTGCTAGATCAATGATTATGAAAACAGAACTCCCAGATTCTTCCGGGGGCACTGCCGTAGCATGTGGTCCGTGCTGCCACACATAAAACATTTCCCTGAGCCAAACATGCATGCTCCCGGATGACGGCGTGATCACTTGGGACAGACTGGGTGCTCAAAAGTCCTCGGGACGACACGTCCCTGCTGCTGCTGCTGCTGCTGCTGCTGCTGAGGTCCTCCTCTGTTCCTGGGCGGACCGTGATACGGCCTCTTATGCTGATGCTGGTGCTGCTGAGGAGGAGGACGGTGGGGTACCTGGATTGGGCGCTTTCCCTGACGGTCTCTCTCGATGTCCCGCTGATCCTGCTCTGCGATTAAGGCTTTGGAGACAGCGACCTCATAAGAAGTAGGGTCAGACACCCTAACATCACGGCGCAAGATCGGCCATAAACCCACCAAGAAATGCATCAACTTGGCTCTAGCATCATTCGCGATCAGGGGTACAAAATGACAACCCCTCTCAAACTTACGGATGAACTCCGTAACAGTCATATCCCCCTGTCTCAGGCTCATGAACTCTGTGGTCAACCTGGTGCGCACCTCCTCCGTAAAATATTTGGAGTAGAATACCTCCGTGAAACGTGTCCATGACAGGGTAGCCAAGTTAAGGGCTACTGAAGCTCCTTCCCACCATAAGCGGGCATCTCCTCCGAACAGATAAGAGGCACAACGAACTCGATCTGCATCTCCAAGCTCCATGAACTCGAAAATAACCTCGAGGGACTTGATCCAGCCCTCGGCAACCATGGGGTCCGTCGTCCCAGAAAACTCCTTTGGACGCATCTTCATGAATCTCTCGTATACTGCCTCAGGCTCTGTCGGCCTGGTCGCCACAGCATTGTTCTCCGCAAACTGCGCGAAGAACCGAGTCATCCCAGCTAGCATCTGGGCATTCATGTCCGGTGGTGGTGGAGGTGGTAAGTCTCTCTCCTGCCTCTGCTCCTCCCTGTCCTCCTGGCGAGGCTCCTCATTTATAGTGCGCTCGAGAATGCGTCTAGGGGGCATACTGTTCCATACATAACCCATACGTAACTAACATGCATAATTCCATAATTTATTTAAATTTAAGTACTGAACAATAACATAAATATGGAAGTAAAACATTTCATGTAAACATGCTGTTAAATAATTCATGCTTTAAATAAAATGCGTAACTGTAAAACTTACAGACCGACGACGTGACTTCATGAGCTTCTCGCGGTCAGTAGTAGTGCAACCCTTTACAGAACCATTGCTCTGATACCAGATGTAGAGGACTAAAAATCCTTACTTGAAAATTTGCGGAAAATTTAAAATTTTTCTTTTAAAATAAATGGAGTGCCTCATTCATACCAAAAACTGATAAAATATTTAACGTTCAAAACAGCAGCGGAAGAAATTATTACTTGCCAAAATAACAAGTTATAGTATTCAATAACTAATAAAATATTTGAGCATCAAAATGGCAAGTGCTGAAACTGAGGTCCTCGGGTGCCACTACTGCCGACTCGAGCTAGCTCACTGGTCCTCGCCCTCGATCTCGACATCATCAGTACCTACAACAATCAAGTCTAGTGAGTCTAAAGACTCAACATGCATATATCATAAATAACAAGTAAATAAATAGTCAAATTTTGCATGGGATAATAATATCATGTCATGAGGCATAATCTGAAAATAACTGGTCGTGAGAAATTATAATACGTGCATTACTGAAAAATCATAGTGAAACTGTTTGCTCCTTGGAGCCCTGTACTGAAATAGCATATAATAATTTTCTGTGAGATTATGGTCTACGCAAGTGGTCCCTGAA
>NC_133311.1:7425935-7448348 GCF_012295235.1 Primulina huaijiensis
TGAAATGATGATCATAAATCATAAAAATAATGATAGTATGACTTGATTGAAGAGTCAAGGAAGAATATATGCATGCCTGGTTTCGTTTGAACGAAAAAACGAAAGAATGAAACGATTCGGCGCGGAGGAGGTGGAGCGTTTTCTTTTCTTGCTTGCTACTCGATTTTCTCTCCTAATTCTTGCTAGGATGCTCACGGTTTTTACACTCTGAAATGCCTCTGAATTTCGGTCATGGGGGAGGGGAAGTGATGGTTAGGAGAGTGAGGGAGATCCAATAATAAAGGGATTCAAGGGCATGACCAAGTCTCCTCTCTTTTGAAATTTGAATTTACTTTGATATCAAATGATTTGTTGGGGAGAAAATACTAGGGTGGACGATTTCTCCATGCTAGACTAGGATAGGATATGTTCTAATATTAATTTATTAAGGTTAATTAATAATTAAAAAAAGTTATCATGCAAAAAAAATGACAAAGAATGGGTCAAATGTGAATTGGCATATAATTGCTTATTCTACTAATGAGTGGCCGAAAAATCCACTAATAAATGGAGGAGAATTATTTTCTAATTAGTAAATTTATAACCCTTAAAAGCCTCACTAATCCTTTAATTAATTTAGTGAACTAACCTCTTAATTATGGAACTTAATTGAATTTACTTTCTACTCACCTCAAGTTGCTTAAATAAATCCTCAAACCTCCTTAATAATTTAAATTAACTTACATGCTAGCTAAAATAAATTCCGGAAATATTTTCTAAATCTTAAATTTTATCTCTAAACTCCAACTCCAGTCCGGTCTTACTGAAATAACTGAAAGGATAAAAATTTAAACTACTACGTAAAATAATTAAATTTAAATACTCATGCAAAAAAAATCATTTTAAAATACTAGAATTATGCATGGCTTATACGTAGTCTAAGTTACGGGTTCTACAAAATTCCTAAATTTAAAACTTAGACTTTTTATAGTATTTTATCCCCCTTGAACCACGACTCGACCCCCGTGAGCCATGTTACGATTTCTTTTCTAAAACAAAAACCCTAACTACTCGACCCAAGCCATCCCCGAGCCATCCTCACGTTTTCACCGGGTCAAGCTCGAGCCGTCCCGAGCCAACTTCGGACCATACCTCCTCTGGACCATCATGAACCCTCTGGACCACTAGGACCCCTAGGACTCGAACCATAACTCGAAACCGAAGCACCTCACTCGATACATGCTTGGCCGAGAACACCTAGTAGCCTTAGGACTTTAGTTTCTTGCTTAGCCGCTTGCCCAATGAGCCAACCCTTGAACCAGCCCCTCATGCACCCTCCTAGGACCCTAAGGACCAAACCTTGCCCAGCCCAACCCCTTGGCCCCTTAAACCTGCGCGTCGCTGCAACCGTCTGCGCGAATTCTGTGGGCTCACAGGTTGGCTAAGACTCCTTCCCAGCCCTGGTGTTCGAGTCCTAGCGTGGCTAGGACTCTTTCCTCTGTTGGGACATCGTATTCTCGCACTCAAGACGCAACGGAAGTTTAAAATTTTGTTCTTGGACGTCGTGTGTTTAGAAACATTCATAGGACGTTTAGAATTATACCTTTGTGTTCTTAACGCTCGACTCCAAACTATTCCGGTTTGAGGCGGATATAGGCCTTCTTGTAATTCCCTACGAACAGCTCTTCAACCTTGATCGTCTAATTAGGTCCACGATCGAAAGCTATGTTCCTCATTTGGATTGCACTAGAAATCACAAACGATTTGTACGTTGAGACTGTAGCTTCCGAATTTCCAAAATCCGGAGACGGTTCAGCGAGGCCAAATTTTTCTTCACCTAGTTTTAAAAGTGGCCGAAAGTTCTCCCCATAAAACAATGAAGTGGCCGAGAGTCTTTTTTGGAGAATTGGGAAGATTTTGTTTTGAAAATCATGAATTTTTCTTAATCAAATATTAAGCAAATCAAATTTTCTTTTAATTACCAAAATCTCTTCCAATTTTCCTTATGGTGGCCGTTACTTTCTTTTTTTTTCTTTTTTTAATTGGGAAGGAATTTTGTGGAAAACAAATCTCTATTTAATTATGCTCTCTTATGGTGTATCTATAGAGTGAGATTCCTAAACTAATTAGGAATCTATATTTTCATTATAATTAAATTCTCATATAATTAATATATAATGTATTTATTAACATTTAATAATACATGATATAATAATATCATATACACATATTTTATATCACCATATAAAATATGTGCATGTACATGTATATTAAATTAAATAACCATTATTTAATTTATATAATTAAATCATATGTTAATTTAATTCTAGACCCTTCTAGAATATGTATAGGAATTTGTATATGTTAGTAGTCACTACTAGCACAATCATTTAATCATTAAATTCTCAATTCACTAAAAAAATGATTTCGAACACATTATAACCCTAATCGATGATCCGAGAGCACCGATGTACCAAGGATACAAATCTTGTTCATATAATGAAAATTGAAAATTTCGAATATCAAAATTTTCATTTACCATATTGGGCAGCTGTCAGTTTTAGTGAACTCCTTCACAAAGCAGACATTTCCACTCTCCTTCTTTATTTAGTAATCATGCCAACTTCCACTTCTTCCATCCTATAGAATCAGCTCATAAACTCCTTTATAAGCTTCTTGTTTAATCTCCATCAAACTATAGTTGCCAAATTCCAACACCTTTAAATTTGATTATCTCAACGGGAACACAGAATCCGATACTTGTGTGACTCTCAATGGTTCAGGGATACAGCTAGCCGTGGGTTCACATCTCCATGTGATTCAGAATAACATTTATTCTCATTCGCGTTTACCCTAGTTAATCCCATTCTTATCATCAACTCCTTGATCAAGAATGTCAGAACTCATTTTTGATTGCACTATCGGATCATGGTAAGAGCGTCTAGTAACATCGCCCCATGATCCCCTAGGTATCACTGATAGTGCCTGCAAGAATCTTTAGTCATGGTTAGCGTACAGTACGGTCCCTTCAACACATATATCCCGATTGAACAGTACTAATAGTGGCACGATATGTGAAACTAGGAAAACACCTTTTCCTAAATCACATTTGTTGCTCTGGTCAAAGACTCCTTGCACTATTAACTCATCAGATCACATATGATATCTTCACCCGTAGGCGAACGGTGAATCCCCGACTACAATGCAGTTGCTCCTACGTATTTCAAAACTACACCCAACCTCGCCACTTGATGACCCTCAATGGAATCGGTAAACGGATCAAAGTGCATGCTAGTACGTATATAGCCCCTACATTGTCCCGGGTCAAAGGACTAATGGTGTACAACCATAACTGCGGACTATTCCACTTGATAAGTGAGAACCACTTGGACAGTCCGAGGGAGGGTTGTTCAGTGCATCATCATATGATCACCCATCTGTGTGAATGGACATCTCCATGCCCTTGTCAATGAAACATGGTGTTTACACCACAGATGTTAGTCACAAGCTCGAGCGACCATTATCCTTGTTTTAGGCGGATGATTCGATTAGAAACATGTTTAGAATATACGGTACACTTCCTAATGAGTTTCATGATCTTACGTTGCGACGCAGACCTCATGGTACCTATTGTATATTTAAAGACTTTATCTATACAGCTTGCATGAGTATACATATAAAGTATAATGCCATAATCGAATGAAATCGTAAAATATTATTAAAATAAAGATTTTTTTACATTAGAGTCAATAAAGCCCGAGCCACAAGTTGGCTTGTCGGGCACCTACTCTAACACCCTCGACTCATACATGACTTTGGCTAGCCCTGTTCTAGCCCAGTCAAGTCACACCCCAAGTTTCCTCCTTAACCGAGCCCTATGATCATCAAGTGCATGATTTAGGTTTCCAGCTTTTTTTCCTTCGTGTGGCAGCGTGTTGTGTGTATTCTTGGACCCTAAAACTCGTGGAAAAACGTCACTCCTTGATACCCTGTCATGGCAGCCCCTTCATGCAGTATTATATCAAGTTTTGCACCATAAATTAATGAGTTTTTGACATGTTAAAGCATAAAAACGAAAATAAAAACAAGGCCATCCTCTTTTCCATGCAAACACAATTTACACAAGTAATATGATGTGATAGATGTGAAAAAGAGATGTATGGCGTGGCTTTGCGTAGATTATGTTGTGACTTTGATTGTTGCACTCCCAATAGCAGGTTGTCCGCAAGTAGTATAATTCGGTGAATCCGATATGGTATCCACAGGGAAGCTACGGTAATTACAAGTCCAATACAATGTCTTTTTGTTTTTGTTTTTGTTTTTGTTTTTCTTTTAATTGTTTGAATCTTTAATTGGTAATTTTTAATTGCTCAGATTTTAATTTAAGTAGTTGAGATTAGAGGATCCACTCTTGATATTTTAATAAAGTTAACATTAATGAACATTATTGAAATCCACATAATAAAATGGTTCCAATATATTAAATAATCATATTTATATTATGTTATATACTATTTTCTTATAAGTATAAAATATATATCAAAACTTATAAATGTTGTCAAATATTTATTGTGCTATATATATTTGTAAACACTAAATCAAGGTTCCCACTTTAAATGGTTGGCAAAACCAAACTAACATTTAAATGGTACCAAGAAATTAATAATATGATATATTGATATATAATAAATCAAGGCATCCACTTTAAATGGTTGGTAAAACCAAACAAACATTTAGATGGTACCAAGAATTTAGTGTAACATATAGCAACAATAAATCAAAACTCCCACTTATAAGTAGGGTATAAAACTGCTTAAAGAAATAAATATAACATAAACAATAAATAATGATTAAATAATATAAAACATAGATTATTACCTTTTAATAACCTTATTATCATACCAAGAGCTTCACCTTTTCATCTCGACCTTGGGAAGTTAGCTACTCATTATTCAAAGTATAAAACTTTGAATATGAAATTAACATGCTAATTATTTTTAAATGATGAAATAAAGGAAAAATAAAGAGAGAAATATTATGAACTCAAAGGTTTGTTCATAGAATGAGGGATATCTCAATTCATTACAATGCACCCCTATTTATAGCCAAATTTGGGGAGACAACCACAAATAAAATATTATTTTTTTACACATAAGTCTTCATTGGTGTTCCAAGAAATTATATTTTAATACACATCACTTTTGAAAATCTTCCCATCCAATTTTGCTTCTCCACATAAAATAAAACATGTGGATAATTGAGTTGTTTGAATTGTGGTATTTTTTTTTAACCATTTGACCAAGTAATTTGAGAGATATGGTCAAAATACTAGAGCATGGTAAAACTGCCACTCCTTTGGTAACTTTGTTTGTTGCTTAATTTGATCCCAATTGTGAGAAGATTTTTATCTCATGCTTGTCACCAATATTGTAGATATTATCATCAACTTTCTACAGGTCCAAGAATCATCTTAATCCCATTTGCAACGCCAAGTTTATTCTTGTTTTATCGAATCTGTAAAAATAGTAAAAACTTATAATTACACAACAACTTATTTTTTATATAATTTATTATAAAACATATAATATTTAAACATTTAATAAAACAAAAACTATAAATTTATATTATAAAATATTTAATTAATGTACAATTTTTATATTTATCAGATTACGCATGAAAACTTTGACGATTGAAGAACGACGACGAAGAGGACCTTGGCTTAAATTTTTCCTTTGAAAGCTTCGAAATTCCCTATAATATGATGTGTGTGTGTCGTGTAGGTTGGGGGAGAGCTTTTTGAAGTGAATTCTGAAAGTGGGCGTGGGGTTTGGAGGCTTTAGGGTGGGTTTTAGTTTTAAATACTTAATTAACTCACTAACAAGGCTTAGGCCTACTAAGGAGGTTAATTAGACCCATTAGTGTTTAATTAAAATATTAAAAATAATTTTGTTTAAATAAGGTTGAAAATTTATTAGCCGGGTAGCCAAAAAGTTCGTATTTTTGTTGAAAAACCAACACCGATAAAATTTACGTCCCGGCGTATAAAATCACCTCAAAATCCCTTATTTTCAAAAATAAGAAAAAGCATCGACCATATTTTAAAATTAATTATTAATAAAAATATTTTCTATTTTCAGCCCTCGGTCTCCGTTCCTCGATCGCAACTTGAATAATCCTCAAAAATACATTTTTAATGCATGTAAGTAGAAAACTACTAAAACATCATGTTTACATGTCACGTAATCAATTTAACAATTAAAATCATTTAATTAGCCATTTTTCATATTTTCTAGATTTGCATGCAGTTGGATTACGTCGTCTTATTTTTGGACCTTACAGTTATGATAGCCCATCAATAATTCGATATCTTGAACATCAGACAGGTGACGTGTTTACAACATGTTTTGCTGATTGTCATTTTAATGAAGAAATCTTCCTAATGTTAAGGGGAGAAAAATAACATGTCAAAAAAGAAATTACATGGTATACATCATCATTGGTACATCTGGATCCAAGAACTAAACAATGAGAAAAAGATGTACATCAAATTGTGCACTTGCAAAGAATAGCGAATCAAATACCAGATGCATTTGCATACACAAAAGGTGTAAATAAATCATATATACATGTTGTAAATGCCCTGCTCGGATTGAAATTCCAAATAAACAAATTGAAGACACTCATGATGTCATAAAACGATTGAAGCGTGGAAGGTCAATCAGTTCCAAGGATAAAAATCCTTGAAAAATAAAAAGTATAGAGAAACACGATGATCGCAAAATAGAGAATGATATTCCAGCAAAAATACATGATAATGAAAATATTCTGTTAGAACCACAAACTGATGAGAATCGTGAAATCTCTATCAATTATATTAATACTGGAAAAATATGGAACCGAAAAGATATAAAAGAAATTGATGAGATATTTTCTTACAATGTGGCATTTGACATCATAAATGACAATGAAGATCATGAACCAAAATCTTTTGGTGAGTGTAAAAATCGACATGACTGGATAAAATAGAAAAATGTCATCCATGTTGAATCGGATTTGCTAAATAAACGCAACATTTTAGGGCCTATAGTCCTTATACCTGAAGGTGTAAAACCTGTTGGGTACAAATGGGTCTTTATTCGAAAATGAAATAATAAGATATAAAGCTTGACTTGTTGCGCAAGTTTTTCTCAAATGCCTGGAATTGATTATGAAGAAACGTATTTTCCTGTTATGTATGCAATTATGTTTCGATATTTGATTAGTTTGGCGGTATCTGAAAATTTAGAAATGCATCTTATGGATGTTGTCACAGCTTACTTATACGGATCACTCGATAGTAATATATATATGAAAATCCCTGAAGAATTTAAGATGCCCGAAGCAAAAATTTCAAAACCCAGAAAATGCTATTATATGGAATTGTAAAGATCATTTTATAGGTTAAAGCAATCCGGCAGAATGTGGTATAATCGGCTAAGTGAATACTTAATGAAAAAGAGATATGTAAACAATTCAATATGTCCTTGTGTTTTCATTAAGAAAACAACATCTGGATGCGTAATTATTGTTGTATATGTTGATAATTTAAACATCATTGGAACGAATAAAGAAATTCAAGAAATTGTTTCGTACTTAAAGGAAAAATTTGAAATGAAGGACCTTGGAAAAACAAAATATTGCATGTGTTTGCAAATTGAACAAAAAGAATGTGGAATATTTGTTCACCAGTCAAATTATACAGAAAAGGTCCTTAAACGTTTTAATATGGATAAATCAAATCCTTTAAGTACTCAAATGGTTGTTAGATCATTAATGTAACGTACCAAACTTTTTAATCTATTTTAAAATTTACGGAAAAAAAAAAATTTTCTTAAATAAATATTAAACCTCCAAAATGCGATAAAGATAAACTGTTCGTTCAAAATATTTGCAACAAAAAGATTACAAATATAATTTCCAAAATAACCAGATCAAACCACGTAAAGAAATCTCGTGAAAATCAGAGTATTTGAATCGACATGCATAAAATTCTTAAAACATAGGTGGTCCTCGGGTTTAGCCCCCTGCGTAGACCGAGCCGGCTCATTGGTCCCCACCCCTCATCTCCTCATACTCGTCATCGCCTGCATCGATCAATTCTAGTAAGTCTAAAGACTCAACAAGTATAAACTGGAGATAACAAGTAATACATAATAAAGCTACATGCATTTTAAAGTAGAACATACATACTTTAAAGTTGAACGTAATAACATAAACATAGACGTTCCATCATCATAGAACTTTTCATAAACATACTTGCATCATACATACTTGAACATGCATAAACTTCGTCATTTTGCGTAGAGATATGTTTGAAAGCAAGTGACCCATACATAAATGCGCCTGATAAGACTAAACCACAGTACTGAGCTGGCAGGGAAGTTCACTACCACATACATGAGATCTCCGGTCATGCTTTACCAGGTGTATTGGTCCTTGGTCATGCTTTACCGCTTTCCAATCCTGATCTAACCTGGTCATGCTTTACCGAGGTGGAATTGTCAACGGCCACGTTCACCGGCTTCCAAACCCGTTCATAATTGGTCACAAGATATTTAGCATACCTCAAAAATAAAATATTTTCTTTTCCACGTCAAACATACTTAAATGGCGTTGAGGGATTCATCCACTGCTGCACCTACTAACATGCTTTCATGCACTTAATTCCCATACTTAGACGTAATATTCGTGCTCACCTCCCGAAGTAACAATTGACTTATGTCGTTCTAAATCACTCCAGAATTGATCTTGTTTAAGAATCGTACTAAACCATAACATCGAACCCCGAAACAAATATCTATATGAGGTGTGAACATTTCCCCAAACATGTAAGACATGGGCCTAAATAGTGTTTAGAAAGTCATGGACAAGCGCCTAGGCGCTGGGCCTCGCTGTACTGTGGCGCTAGCGCAACGGCGTAGGGCTGCGGCGCCTCCAGGTAGTGCTACGGCGCTTCAACATGCGAATGTTGGGCGCTGCAGCGCTCCTCGAAGAGCGCTGCGGCTCTAGTTCTGCGCCCACTCGACCCCAAAAATTCAAATTTGATGCAAACTCTAAGCCACGCCCTATCGACTCGAACCGATGCAACGAGACTCAACCTAGGACGCTATGTCAATGTTCCAAACTCACACAACGCTCTAAATCCACGATGCACAACAAACAACACAACAGAACCCGTGAACACGACATTTGACACCAACACGCTTCCTACGACTTCTAATGCAACCAAGTGCCTAGCGACATGAAGCGAAGCACCAAAAATCACCCAAACATCACACTTAATATACTTAAATGCAGCAGCGATCACCCAACGGTTCCAAACGAAGCCTGCTGCAAATAAACTTCAAGGACACGTTAAGAACACATTTTCATAAAATCATAGTTTGAGCAGTCTCACGATAACAATCATAACTCACTCGTTCCTTGTCCAAAAATTATGAATTTACTATCAAATCGAAGGTATCAAAAAGTAATACGTTTTATAAGTTGAAAACGTTTGCAGAAAATTGACCAAATTTTCACAGTAATCAAAATGACAGCAGACACGTTTATAAATCTAAAAATTTTGATCCAAAAATCATTTCAAACGTTTTTGCTCAAACTTAAACACAACATACATGGATTTTCAAGCATAATAAACATCACAACACATAATATGACGAGATTGATGCATAAACGATAGAATATACATGCCTTGATCTTTAAAGTTACCAAAACAATGATACCAAAGCGGGAAGGATGCGAGGTTGATCCGGGACGAACATGGCATGATTTTCTTGAAGAAAAGTGGACGATGGATTGCTAGAAAAATCCAGAAGAAGGGGCGGCTGCTACTAGCTCTAGGAACCCTAAATTTTCCTCTAAAACAAAAGAAATGAAATGAAACAAGTGTGTGTGTGTGTGTAATGGCCGAGTGTGTGTGTGTGTGTGTGTGTGTGTATGTGTGTGCGTGAGTTAAAGATAATTAGGGGGAATAAAATTTCTTAATTACACAATTAAAATGCTAATAAAAATGTTAATTCCCACTAACTATATAAAATCCCCTAATTAAAAATAAAAATGTACAAGTGTTAAACTTTAGAAGTTTAAAATCCTCAACTAGTCAATTTAGTATTTCGAAAGGCTTAAAATCTTAGAAATCACATGATAATTAAATTAGGTTTTAAAATGCTAAAAACTTAATAACTCATTTAAAATGCCACCTTCTTAACTTTAAATGAAAAACCACATTTGAAATTGCCAAAATCGTCGTCGATCTCTTTTCCTCGATCCCGCATCGAATAATTGCCTGCAACATGAAACTCATGAAAACATTATAACGTGCATCGCAAAAATATAAATAATTTAAAATAATGCAAATTCATGAATCATGCACCGCTAAAATTCATTTTAAACTTAATTAAGTAATTTAACAATTAAATAAATGTATGAGTTTTACGTGTACTGATTTTGGGCTCTACAATTCCTTCCCCACTTAAATAAATTTTGTCCTAGAAATTAAGTCTTACCAAACAGTTTCGGGTAGCGATTCTTCATGTTTGCCTCGGCTTCCCACGTGGCCTCCTCCACTGATTGATTCAGCCACCGGAGTTTGACCAACTTGGTCCCTTTGTTCCGGAGTCTCCGCTCCTATCTGTGTAGGATTTGGACAGGTCTTTCCTCATACGACAGATCTGGAGCCAACTGCAATGGCTCAAAGCTCAAGACATGCGAAGGATTGGCTATATAAATCCTCAACATCGAAACGTGGAACACATTGTGTACACCGGCTAGATTCGGCGGTAGGGCTACACGATAACCAACTCTGTCAAGAATTTCGTACGGTCCAATAAATCTCGGAATAAGATTATCCCTTCTCTCAAATTTCATAACACCCTTCATAGGTGCTATCTTCACGGAAACGTGATATCCTACGGCAAACTCAAGATTCATCCTCCTCTTGTCAGCATAACTTTTTTGACGACTATGGGCGGTCTTCATCCTGTCTCGGATCTTGACCACCAAGTCTGCAGTCTGCTGAACAATCCTTGGGCCAAGTTCTGATCTCTCACAAACTTCATCCCAATGAATCAGCGAGCTGCACTTCCTTCCATACAGTGCCTCGTAGGGAGCCATTCCTATAGATGATTGGAAACTGTTGTTGTAGGTAAACTCGACTAGATGTAGTGTAACGCCCCGAAAATCTGAAGGTCCACGCGAACCACATGCATGCAAAATATTAAATTTCTTGTGTATTTCAATTAATTGTTTTAATTGCATGAATTTATTATGTTGTGCATATTGACATGTTTAAAATATATTTTTCTACATGGTTGCATTAAAATGTATTTTTAAAGGTTATTCGAGTTGCGATCGAAGAACGGAGACCGAGGGTTTAAAAAAATGGAAAATGTTTTTATTGGTTAATTGTTTTTAATTATTTAAAATATGGGTGATATTTTTTCTTATTTTTGAAAATAAGGGGTTTTGAGGTGATTTTATGCGCCGGGACGTAAATTTTATCGGTGTTGGTTTATCAACAAAAATACGAATTTTTTGGCAACCCCGCTAATAAATTCACAAACTTTATTAAACAAAATAATTTTTAATATTTTAATTAAGCACTAATGGGTCTAAGCTTGATTAGTGTTTTAATTAACTATATTTAAAACTAAAACCTACCCATAACCCTACCAAAACCCCACGCCCACCTCCCCAATACAATCAAAACTCTCCCCTTCACACAAGTCACGGCACACACATCAAAAATTGAAGGAAAGGCATCGAATTGCTAAAGTCTTCAAAACCGTCGTCTCCTCGTCGTCATTCGTCAATCGTCAACGGTTATTCGTGCGTAAAATACGCAAAGGCACGTCATATTCTTTCTTTCAAACATCTATCACACCATAGTAATTGTTTAAGCATATTTTGAATGAAAACATGGCACACAATTGTTATTTTCGTAACTATTCACATGCATGTTCTAAACTCTTGAGTTTTGGTTCCAAAATCATGTTTTATGTAGTTTAAGGGGCTACCATGAATTAGGATTTGATCGAGCCTGTTTTTACATGAGTCAGGGTCCTAGAAACACGACCAAAAAGCTGCACAACATGATAGAATAAAAGCTGGAACCACCGGGTGTCTTAAGTGATTGAGGAGCTCGTTTTATGGGCATGAAGGCTGGGCTTGGTCTCGGCTTGAGACCAGGGTTGGGGAGGAGTCCTAGCTCCCGAGAAGCTTCAAGGGGACGCGCTGGTGTGTGTGCTGCTGCGCAGGGAGTAGGTGGCTCGGTCAGGGGGCTTTGGGCTGGGCTGGGCTAGGTCCTTAGAGTCCTAAGAGCGTGCACAAGGGTCAGGGTAGGGGCTGGTGCGGCTTGGGTGGCTGCTGGCTCGAGAGGAAACATGAGAACATGAGAAGCAAGATACGCGCGAGGCTGATGTGCTGTTTTGGTGGCTCGCTGCATGGGTTCCAGGGCTTGGACTGGTCTGGGCTGGGTATGGGCGTGGTCCAGGGTTGGTTAGGGTTAGGTTGGGTCGATGGTTAACCAGCTGGAAGGGTCCTAGTTGGGTTAGGAATCCTAGAAGTGCATGGTGACTCACACACACACACACATGCAGAACGTGGGTCAAGTTTCAGCAGGGTTTGAGCGAGCTAGGGCTAGGTTCTATGGGCTTGGTCAAGAGGGTGCCTAGGTGGGTTGGATAGGGTTTGGCTTGAGGTCGCTCGCGCGTGGCTCGAGTAAATAAGGAGTTGGTTCATGGCTAACTAGGGTTAAATAAATAATAAAAATGTTATGTTTTAAATTTGGGATAAAAATAATGAGTTTTGGATTTATCCGAGATTTAATCGCCGCACGAAACATTAATTAAAGAATTAATTGAAATGCCTAGATTTAAGCTTAATAAAATTATGAAAAAGTATATTTAAGCTCAAATAATTATTAAAAGTCTAAGTTTTTAATTTGGGAATTTTATATTAAGGTTTGGTTTAATTCGAGATTAAAACGCATTAATACGTTATATTTAAAGATTAATTTAAAAGTAATCGATTTTAGCCAAATAAAAATATGAAAAAATTCATGTAGGCTTAAATAATTATTTGGGACATATTAGAATCAATGAAATTAAGAAAAAGTCAAAAGCGTGAAATTTTACGTCTAGGGGCAAAACGGTAATTTTACATCTGTAAAATAGCAAACGTCATGGCAGTGTCCTGAATGCTGGTTTATATGCTAATATGATTATTTTCAATAGTTATGGATGTTTATGAATTTTTATATGTTAATATGCCAATTATAAATGTTTATGAATATTTATATGCTAATATGTCAATTATAAATGTTTATGATGTTAATATGTTTATTTTAAATGTTTATGGTTTAAGATGTCAAAATGTTATTTTAAATGTTTAAGATTTAAAATGTTTATTTTAATTGATTATGATTTAATATGTTAAAATATTTATTTTAAATGTTTATAGATTTTTATATGTTAAAAGGTTTATTTTAAAATGTTTATGGATTTTATGAGGAAATGATAACGCTTAAAGACATGTTGCATGCTTTGTTTAAAATAAAAACGTTATAAGCATATTTAATTTTATAAAGTGATGAGAATACGAAACGTTGAAGGAAGTGAAGTAATTGTGACTAATATAATGATATGTTGGAGATATCGTGAGGTCGAAGGTCTCAGTGGGAGCCCGATGATCGTATTTTCATTGATACGAATACGATGATATGATTGGAAATGTCTCGAGGGAAAAGGCCCCAGAGGGAGCCTGTTTACGGGAGAAGGCCCCAAAAGGAGCTCATTTATGTGAGAAGGCCCCAGAGAGAGCCCGTCTACAGGAGAAGGCCCCAGAAGGAGTCCGACTATCGTATTTCTAATGACATGATATGTTAATACATAGACCAAGACCCAGTTGACGGGTGAGAGTGTCGCTGATGTCCCCGCCGCCCAGTACTGTGGTTACATGTAGATGGATCCGTTGCCCAATACGAATACGTGATTTGAATACGAATACGAGTCATAATTAACGATCTGAATTCAACAAAAACGAAAATGAATATGAATATGAATATGTTGATAGGAATATGGATATGGATGTGACTACGAATATGTGTATGTTGATATGAAAATGTTTTTGTTTAAAGTTTATGCATTTTTATGAAAATGTTGACGAAATGGACTGAAGGTTCACATAACTCGAGGACCGACGCTAGTTTTCCGCACTAGTTATGATTTATTATTTTAAGTTATGTTAAAGATATTTTATGACTTTGATTATGCTTTTGAGAGGTTTTGAGAGGTTATAGTATGAGCTATATTTTTCGAATAATGTTTTCAGGTTTGGTAAAATGTTTAACGATTTTACGATTCAAACTATTTTCCTTTGGTTTTTAAATGTTAGTTGATTGTTTTATTTTAAAAATGGTGTCAATGTATTTTAAAGTATATATATGTATATTTTGAATTATGAAGATTAAGGAGAAAAAAAATTTTCTAGCATGTTTTAAGAAAACGAGTAGTGGACGTTTCAGGTAGCTTCGATTCCCAATTCCCGTGGAAATCGATCACATAGGCTCGCAACAAATCTTCCAAAATCTGAATCACTCGCTCAGACTGGCTATCTATCTACGGGTGAAATGTTGTACTGAATAGCAACTTCGTCCCCATGGTTGCATGTAAAATCTTCAAAAAGGACGATGTGAACCTCGGGTCCCTGTCGGACACAATAGAAACTGGGATCGAATGCAATCGAACTATCTCCCTGATATAGAGCTCTGCATACTGAGCCATGGAGAAAGTCGTCTTCACCGCTAAGAAATGCGCTGACTTAGTAAGTCGATCCAATATAACTCAAATGGCATTGGATCCTCTGACTGACCTTGGTAAACCAACAATGAAATCCATGGTGATGTTCTCCCATTTCCACTCGGGGATAGGGAGTGGCTTAAGCATCCCTGCTGGCCTCTGATGTTCTGCTTTCACTTGCTGACAAGTGAGACATTCAGACACAAATCGAAGGATGTCCCGCTTCATACCTGGCCACTAATACAAAATCTGCAAATCCTTGTACATCTTAGTACCTCCGGGATGGATGGAATATGGAGATGCATGTGCCGCTGTCAAAATATCCTCTCTGATCGAATCAACACTAGGCACCCACATCCTTCCTCTGTACTTCACAATACCATCAGAAACTATGTAGAGTACACTGCCCTTGACATCATCCTTTAGTCTCCATTTCTGTAACTACTCATCCGGAGGCTGACCTCTACGGATTCGGTCTAGCAAAGAAGACTGGACTGTCAGATGAGACAGCTTGGGAGCTCTGCCCTTGGGATAAACTTCTAAACCAAACCTCTAAATATCTGACTGAAGAGATCTATGCACTGACAGCTGTGCTACGACTGCTACTTTTCTGCTCAAGGCATCAGCTGCAACATTAGCTTTCCCCGGATAGTAGCTAATTTTGCAATTGTAGTCTTTCACCAACTCCAACCACCGTCTTTGTCTCATATTCAGTTCTTTATGCGAGAAGAAATACTTGAGACTCTTGTGATCAGTGAATATCTGACATCTCTTGCCGTAAAAATAATGTCTCCATATCTTCAACGCAAAGATAACGGCAGCTAACTCGAGATCATGAGTCGGGTAGTTCTTCTCATGTACTTTCAACTGTCTGGAGGCATAAGCTATGACCCGACCATGCTGCATCAAAACTGCGCCTAAACCGAGCTTAGAAGCATCGGTGTACAACACAAAATTACCTTGCCCTGATGGCATGGCTAACACTTACGCTGAAATAAGAGCTTGCTTCAATGTATCGAAGCTCTTCTAACATTCTCCACTCCATAGGAATTTAGCATTTTTATTTCGAGCGTTTTAAACGCAAAGGAATGCCTTAATCTTCCTTTTTCTCATCTATCACACTATATTATATGTATGATGCATGTTTGCATGAAAAATATGAAACACTACCTTGTATTTTCGTTTTATGGCTTATTATGCATAAAACTAGAGTTTTCTTTTTTTAAAACTCTTCATAATGATGCACAAAGGGGCTGTCATGGTAGGGGTACTTGAAGGGATATTTTTCCACATGTTTAAGGGTCCCTAGGTGTATGTTTAAAAGCTGGAAAATATAGGACACCATTATGAACGAAAATTGTATGTTTTAGAGTCCTAGGGTACGGTTGAAGGGGTAGACGTGTTTGGGGCTGGTATGTTCGATCCAGAAACATGTCATGGGTTTGTTCTAGGTCCTAGGAGGGATGGGTAGAGGCTGGACATGGTGGTTGAGGGCTGGAGGCGAAGCTAGCCTAGGTTCGAATCACAATAGGACTAGGACTCTTGTGCAGAAAAATTCAGTAGCTTCCTAGGCATGTTCGAGGGACTTAATGGGCTGGAATTTTGTTGTATATGGGGTAGTTAGGTTTTATTAAGCTTTGGTCCAAGTTCGGTAAGTTTTGGTTAAGTTTCAAGTCCATACGAGTCAAAACCGGAGTGTACGTCTAAGTTTAAAAAACGAATTAATTGAAACGCCAAGATTTAAGCTTAATAAAATTATGGAAAATTATATTTAAGCTCAAAAATTTATTAAAAATCTAATTTTTTTAATTTGAGAATTTTATATTGATATTTGGATTAATTCGTGATTAAAATACATTAATACGTTTTATTTAAAGATTAATTTAAAAGCCATCGATTTAAACTAAATAAAAATATGAGAAAATTCACGTAAGCTTAAATAATTATTTGGGACATAGAAGAGTCAACAGAATTAAAAAAATGAAAAAAAATATGAAATTTTACGTCTAAGGTTAAAACGGTCATTTTACACCTAGAAATTAGTAAACGTCATGGCAGTGTCCTGAATGCTGTTTTATATGCTAATATGATTATTTTCAATGGTTATAGATGTTTATGGAATTTTATATGTTAAAATGATTATTTTAAATGTTTATGAATTTTATATGTTTAAGGGTTTTTATGTAAAAATGTTTATTTCAAATTTTTATGATTTAATATGTTAAAATGATAATTTTAAGACGTTTATGGCATTTTATGATTTTTATATGTTAAAACGTTTATTTTAAATGTTTACGGATTTTTAATATGTTAAAAATGTATTTTTAAAATGTTTATGGATTTTATGATTTAATATGTTATGATTTATTTTATTTATGGGTTTTCATGATAAAATAAAAACGTTAAAACATATGGTGCATGCTTGGTTTAAAAGAAAAATAATATTATTATGCATATTTTTATTAAGTTATGGAAATACGAAATGTTGAAGGACGTGAAGGGATTGTGACTAAATATGTGGAAAATATCGTGAGGGTTATGGTCCTAGTGAGAACCCGAAGATTGTGTTTTCGTTGATTCAAATACGAATACGAATACGATGATATGTTAATACGTAAGGCCAAGGCCCAGTTGACCGGTGAGAGTGTTGCCGGTGTCTCCACCGCCCAGTACTGTGGTTACATGTAGATGGATCCGTCCCCCAATACGTTTAAGAATACGAGTCAAAATCACGATCTGAATTCAAAAAACACGAATATGAATATGAATATGAATATAATGATACGAATAAGTTGATATGAATATGAATATGAATATAAACATGTTTATGTTTATATGAAAGTGTTTATTTTTAAGGTTGATGCATCATTATGAAAATGTTTTTATTTAAAGTTGATGCATCATTATGAAAATGTTTTTATTTAAAGTTTATGCATGATGAAAATGTTCATAAAAATGGTTATGATTAAGGTTTATGCATCTTCATGAAACGATATTTTAAGTACAAGTATTTTTCACTGTTGCATGTGATCTGTATATGTATTACTTGTTATCAAGATTATGGTGTGTTGAGTCTTTAGACTCACTAGGTGTGATTGATGCAGGTGATTATGATAAAAATGTTATGGAGGTCTTGATGGTTTACTTTGCTGGACTGAAGGTGCACACAACCCGAAGACCGACGCTAGTTTTTCGCATTAATTATGATTTATGATTTTAAGTTATATTAAAGATATTTTTACTACTTTTTATTTATGTTTTGAGAGGTTTTTTTGAGAGATTATTGTATGGGCTGTATTTCTCAAATATATATTTGATTATTTTATTTTAAAATAGTTTCAAAATATTTTATGCATGTGATTATGCATCTCGGCCGATTTAGTGAGGTTTGTAAAAAAATATTTCTAGCACGTTTTAAGAAAACAAATAGCAGACGTTTCAGTTGGTATCAGAGCAATGGTTTTGTAAAGGGTTGTGCCACCATCAGTGCCGGGAAGCTCAGTCGTCAAGCCTCAAACTTGTAAGTTTAAATGCTTTATATGATTTTATGATGTTACCTGCATAATTATATGAATCATATGTTTATGTCACTGTTTAATAGCTTGAAGAGGATATATGATTTATATACTTAAGAATTTTTATACGTGATACGATATGAATTAAGAACATATTTAATTTCAACGAATGTTGGCTTTGTGGTGGAATTGGACAATGTTGATTTTTGGGTTTTAGTATTGACGTTCTATTTTTTGGACCATAAGTTAATCGTGAATATTATGAATGCTTTTGGGACACGTAGATTTTTCTAAGAAAATATTGATGACTCGTGGTTACTAGTTGAATTAATTTTTGGGAATTACTCATAAGTAACAATGATTCGAAGACTGCGATTATCTTTGGAAGTAAGAAAATGTATAGATTGGGATTTTAAGTTCTGATAAAAGGTAATATTGGTTATGAGAATTGATTTTTGGGTAAATAAGTTTAAAATTATTGAAATTTTTGTTATGGGAAACCTGTATAAGTAAATTAAGAATGCCAATAACATATGAGTTAATTGTAGGACTTTCGAAATTAAGGACCAAATGGGATAATTATGAGGAAATTAAGAAAAATTTTGCAATTATTGTGGAATTTGGGAACTAGTTTAACGATAAGTGGGAATTGAATGGTGTGAACGATAAGAATTTCGGATGATTTAGGCTTGTAAGAATATTTAGAACATTGGGATATCTTGGTTATAACGTTATAAGGAATGTTAATCAAGTATTTTTAAGGATGAATCGATATTAAGCTTAAAAATATAAGAATTTGAAGGTGAGTTTGGGATTTTAAGATTGAAATTTGATAGGTTGATGGACATTTTGGGTATAAAATAAAAAAAAATATACGATAAATATGGTCATCCGTCATTTAAAGTTGTGAATTGCAAAACAAGGATTTAGAAGGTAAAATTTATTTGGGATCAAGCAGACGTAAGGACATTTTAGAACTTAAGTTTCATCAAAGTAGCGCAGCGGAAGAGTGGATTTTTTGGATACTAGAACTGAGTCTAAACTTTTGATTATCGAAGATAAGCGAATTTCGGGGACGAAATTCAATTTAAAGAGGGGTAGATTGTAACGTCCAGAAATCAGTTCACGCAGACCGCATGTATGAAACTTATTAAATTGCTAAAATATTTTAATTAAATGATTTTAGATGCATGAATGATATATTTTGAGTGAATAAATGATTAACTGTGAAACTTTGTTTGATTCATGATTTAAAGATTTTCAGACGAATATCGACGGTTGGCCGGAATGGAGACGACTAAGGTGTTAAAATTTTAAAAGCTAAATTTTTACTTAAGAAAATATTTATTTTAAATATTTGAAGAAATATTGCATTTTTAAGGACAAGTTTAAATTAATTGGTGGGAAAGAAATTTTATGTATTTTATAAGGGGATTTTTTGAAATATATATTTTAAATATTTTAATTTAAGCCTAATGATTTTATTAATTTTAATGAGCCTAATTTATTAATTAAAAAACAAGTGTTGATGAAGCCCATTAATTAAAAAGTTTAAAAAGCTTTTTTGTTTTTATTTATTTATTTAAACGTTAACCCAGACACACACCTAAACATCTACACACATACCACGAAACACACACACAATCACGTAAACCAAATTAAAAAGAAGGGAAAGAGTGCAGCGGCCGTAGGAGTCTTGGGCAAGGGAGTTTTCGATTTTTTTTCTCCTTCGTTCTTCACTTTTCTTCCTCGTTCTTCCTTCCATCAACGATCACCCAATTCCCATGCATCCCAAGGTGGGTTTTTGGTGGAGTTTTGACAAGAAAAAATGGTAGAAAAAAATAGAAATAGTCGTCCGTTCGTCCTCGACTTTCACCGCTACGGTATTCGTATTTTGAGCGTTTTAAAGGCAAAGGCATGCCTCAATATTCATTTTTCTCATCTATCACACCATATTATATGTATGATGCATGTTTGCATGAAAAATATGAAACACAATCTTGTATTTTCGTTTTTATGGTTTATTATGCATAAAACTAGAGTTTTCTTTTTTTAAAACTCTTCATAATGATGCACAAAGGGGCTGCCATGGTAGAGGTACTTGAAAAGATGTTTTTCCACATGTTTAAGGGTCCCAAGGTGTATGTTTAAAGGCTTGAAAATATAGGACACCATTATAAACGAAAATTGTATGTTTTAGAGTCCTAGGGTACGGTTAAAGGGCTAGGCGTGTTTGGGGCTGGTAGGTTCGGTCTAGCAGCATGTCATGGGTTTGTTCTAGGTCCTAGGAGGGATGGGTAGAGGCTGGACATGGTGGTTAAGGGCTGGAGGCGAAGCTAGCTTAGGTTCGAATCACAATAGGACTAGGACTCTTGTGCAGAAAAATTCAGTAGCTTCCTAGGCATGTTCGAGGGACTTAATGGGCTGGAATTTGGTTGTATATAGGGTAGTTAGGTGTTATTAAGCTTTGGTCCAAATTCGGTAAGTTTTGGTTAAGTTTCAAGTCCATACGAGTCAAAACCGGAGTGTACGTCTAAGTTTAAAAAACGAATTAATTGAAACGCTTAGATTTAAGCTTAATAAAATTATGGAAAATTATATTTAAGCTCAAACAATTCTTAAAATCTAAGTTTTTAATTTGGGAATTTTATATTGATGTTTGGATTAATTTGGGATTAAAACGCATTAATACGTCATATTTAAAGATTAATTTAAAAGCCATCGATTTAAACTAAATAAAAATTTGAGAAAATTCATGTAAGCTTAAATAATTATTTGGGACATGTTAGAGTCAACGGAATTAAGAAAATGTAAAAAAAATATGAAATTTATGTCGAGGGGTAAAACGGTCATTTTACACTTAGAAATTAGTAAATGTCATGAAAGTGTCCTGAATGCTATTTTATATGCTAATATGATTATTTTCAATGGTTATGGATGTTTATGGAATTTTATATGTTAAAATGATTATTTTAAATGTTTATGGAATTTATATGTTTAAGGGTTTTTGTGTAAAAATGTTTATTTCAAATTTTTAAGATTTAATATGTTAAAATGATAATTTTAAGAAGTTTATGGCTTTTTATGATTTTTATATGTTAAAACTTTTATTTTAAATGTTTACGGATTTTTAATATGTTAAAAATGTATTTTTAAAATGTTTATGGATTTTATGATTTAATATGTTATGATTTATTTTATTTATGGGTTTTCATGATAAAACAAAAACGTTAAAAGATATGGTGCATGCTTGGTTTAAAAGAAAAACAGTATTATTATGCATGTTTTTATTAAATGATGGAAATACGAAATGTTGAAGGACGTGAAGGGATTGTGACTAAATATGTTGGAAACATCGTGAGGGTTATGGTCCCAGTGGGAGCCCGACGATCGTGCTTTCATTGATACAAATACGAATAAGAATACGAATACGATGATATGTTAATACGTAAGGCCAAGGCCCATGTGGGGACCCGGACGCTAATCAATTCTTAATCATCATTAGGATCAATTTACTAATCCAGTAATTAGGGTCATAAAATTTTTTTTTTTTTAATTGCGGAACGTAATGGAATCAAACTCATATACATATCAGTATGAGAGTATAAATCTGATACAACATACAAACATCTCAAAATAAGGTTCAACTACTAATGTCAAGTGTCAAAACCCTATATACATCAAAGTCCGAAGTCTCCACTCTAATCACGATCTCTCCTCATTTCCTGGACCCTGATCCTGTCCCACCTGTTGTCATGTACACATACAAACAAGACAACAGCCGGATAACTCCGGTGAGAATATAATCCCAGTATAAATCAACGGACATGCGATAATATAATCAATATAAAAGCATGCAGTAAATATCAGAAATAAATGTCAAATCTGAAACATGAATCCATATAAAACTGTAAATAAACTCGTGACTCCACGTCTCAGACTAGACTCAATCCTAGTCTAGGGATCCCGGTTTCCAGATGATGGCATTCCATATCGAATATCCGTGATAGAAGAAACTCCAATTCTAATCAACATCGATATAACCAAACATCCAGTGTCTTGACCTATCCGTCACAGACCTT
>NC_133311.1:7448454-7626821 GCF_012295235.1 Primulina huaijiensis
TACCACATTGACTTATACCTTTCGTTTGTAGTCTCGGTCTGCAGAAACGGAAGTTCTGAACTCAAGATTATCTCTGTAAATCTGAAAGGACATATCGAGAATAATAATATCAACCTTCCATTCTCAATTCAATACTGAATCTGATTAATCTGAATTTAATTCAAATCATCGGCATAACGGCACAATCTCAATATCCCCGTAAATACCATATCAACAAATATCAATTACAAATCATAACCCATATCCGATACAATCTGTAATCAATCAATAATCCAAATCTGTCCGATTTCAATCGATATAATCAGAAAATCATAACAATTCCATAATCAACTTGTTCTTCGATCTGACTTCGATTATGCAATGTTTAGTATTCCCAGAACACATAATAATGATCAAATAATAATTTCTCCAATATCATAATTTCAAATGATAACAGAACTCCATAAAACTTACGTCCAGTTGTAGCTGTTGAAAAGAGGATCACAGCACTGTGCTCGGATTCAAAATCGGATCACCGGTACTTGCAAAATTAAATTTCTAGTATCAAATGAAGCTTGAGGAATTCTTTCTCGGGAACTCTCGGTTCCTTGCTGAAGATTTGAAGGAAATGAAGAATTTTAACGTTTTATATGCATGATGTGACAAGTGTCACACTCAACTTTCCATAATTGCACTTTAGTCCCTCAACTTTTCACTATTTGCAAATCGGCCCCCGCTCAATCTTTTAATTCAATTTCAATCCTAATTAATTACAAAAACCGTGGAATCTAATTCATCATTCCAAAAATTCACAAATTAAATAATCTCGGATTAAAATGATATAATCTCGGGCCTTACAGCCCAGTTGACCGTTGAGAGTGTTGCTGGTGTCCCCGCCGCGCAGTACTGTGGTTACATGTAGATGAATCCATCGCCCAATACGTTTAAGAATACGAGTCACAATCACGATCTAAATTCAGCAAACACGAATATGAATATGAATATGAATATGATGATACAAATATGTTGATATGAATATGAATATGAATATAAACATGTTTATGTTTATATGAAAGTGTTTATCCTTAAGGTTGATGCATCATTATGAAAATGTTTTTATTTAAAGTTTATGCATGATGAAAATGTTCATGAAAATGGTTATGATTAAAGTTTATGCATCTTCATGAAACGATATTTTAAGTACAAGTATTTTTCAATGTTGCATGTGATCTGTATATGTATTACTTGTTATCAAGATTATGGTGTGTTGAGTTTTTAGACTCACTAGGTGTGATTGATGCAGGTGATTATGATAAAAATGTTATGGATGTCTTTATGGTTGACTTTGCTGGACTGAAGGTGCACACAACCCGAGGACCAACGCTAGTTTTTCGCATTAATTATGATTTATGATTTTAAGTAATATTAAAGATATTTTTATGACTTTTTATTTATGTTTTGAGAGGTTTTTGAGAGATTATAGTATGAGCTGTATTTCTCAAATATATAGTTGATTGTTTTATTTTAAAATAGTACCAAAATATTTTATGCATGTGATTATGCATCTCGGCCGATTTAGTGAGGTTTTAAAAAAAATTTCTAGCACGTTTTAAGAAAACGAATAGCAGACGTTTCATGATGATACCCAGATCGTAGATCTATCTTAGAGAACACTGTAGCTCCCTGCAACTGATCGAACAAGTCCTTGATCCTCGGAAGTGGGTATTTATTCTGGATCGTTATCTTGTTCAGTTCTCGGTAATCGATACACAACCTCATGCTCCCATCTTTTTTTTTTACAAAGAGCACTGGTGCGCCCCATGGTGAGAAACTAGGACGGATGAATTCTTTATCTAGAAGCTCCTGAATCTGCTGTTTGAGTTCTAACATCTCAGCTGGAGCTAAACGGTACGGTGCTTTTGAGATTGGCACAGTGTCTAGCACAAGATCGATGGCAAACTCCACCTCACTCTCTGGTGCAAGGCCCGTGACGTCATCAAGAAAAACTTCAGGAAAATCTCTGACTACTGATGCATCAGATATCGACGGGATGGGTGCTCCAGGCGCTGAAACAATGCTGGCCAAGAAAGCCTGTGATATGACTCCACCTAACTCCACCTCAAAAGCTAGCTCGTGAGAGGAGGGTTGTGAATTCATATGTATTTTACCCAAGACAACTCTTGCTAACCGATGTGGGCACATCATTCCCAACCCCTTTAGACTGCACGTCATTGTGCAAACTCCTTCGTTAACCCGCACTCCAGGGCACTTCCAGGAACATGCACCCACACGACCAGTAAAGAGTATGGCTCTGATACCAAAAGATGCAATCCTTCGAACCACGAAAAGCAAATACGCTCAAAAACGGAGTCACGCCCTCGATTCGATGAAACAAAAAAACGGTTGTGTTGTCCCGATCTTTTTGAACAAGTAAGGTTGTAATATTCACCTCTAAAACACGAAGATTTTAGCAACAAATATTAACGAGATAAACAATCGAAATTAAAGCGAACCTTCAAAGAACTCGTCTTTGACAATCCGAGTGAAGAACAATCGACAAACGCCATAAAGTGTTAAACTTTGATAAGTTTGATTTGAGAAACACACAAAAGTGTATACAAAGCCAAGCTTGGAAATTGAGAGAAAAACTCACAAATATGATTAAAACTCAAGGATTAATTCTTTACAATGATCAATTTTCGAGTATATATTGTTTACATATTATAAAGATACCAAATCTAGTTACCAAAATAAAGAAAACTCTATCTTAGGAAAAATATGCACAAAATCTGCGAGGAGACACGGACCCCGTGTAGAGGTCCGGGCTGGGGTCCGTGTAGGCACTGTAATTTTCATTCTCGAGTGTAAGGGACACGGACCCCGTGTACAGGTCTGTGCTCGGGTCCGTCTAGGCTCTGGATTTCTCATGCTCGAGTGTAAGGGACACGGACCCCGTGTAAAGGTCCATGCTCGGGTCCGTGTAGACTCTGACTTTTTCATTCTTTGAAGATAATGGACCTGTATCCCGCCCGTGCGTGTGGTATTCATTGTTGAACTCCACCAGTTGCTTGAATATGCTTGATTCATCATCATTGAGCCTGGATTCCAAAACAACGACGCTTCCTAAATCTCCATCCAATCATTTGTACGCCACGCCCGGCCAGATTCATATCATACTACCCTTCTTCAAAAAGATTTGTCCTCAAATCTTGTCTACCTGCACAAAAACGAAGCAAGTTAGTAATAACAAAGATTGTATGACCAACATGCTTACCTTCAAACTCAAATTTGTAGGTGCTATCGCCCACGTGCTCTTTCAATGCTTTGAGTCCTAACTCCATGGTTGCATTCACTGTCAATGTACCAACCTCAACATACACCAAATAACAAGTGACACCAAATGATAAGATATCATTAACTATCACAAAGATCATATTTCTCCCCTTCTAAGACCTAGTTAACAACACAACAAATTCCATACACATGTATGACCATAGCTCACTAGGAATAAGACGTAGTTCATGCACAATATAAGAATCTAGCTTAGGTGCCCTCTCCCTATATGCAATGCACCTTTCACTACACAACTTATCATACATCTTCATATGTAACCAACACATATAATGATGCATTTTATCAAAGTTAAAACCACCACAATAGTCCTCACTAGCATGTAACTCATGCAATGAATTTAGAACAAACAACTTATCCTCCTTAAAATTGTATTCATTATTATCATAAAAATTCTTATGTGCAATGCATGCTTCACAATCCCACTCAATATGCCTCCTCGTATGCAACCATAGTAAAAATTCATGCATCCTACCTATGACTCTAGTTACTTCATGGCTACCAATCAAACAAATGTCATGTGCCTCAATATCAAACAACAACTCATGTAATGGGAGTAGGATTAAAAATATGTTCTCTTTAAACAGGTATTCATCATGAACAAAGAAATAATCATGTTCATCCTTGCACCTCTCGAAACCATCATCAACCCAACATAAATCATGCAAATAGAACACACTAAATGTACTATCCATGTAATCTTCACAACCATCACCAATCAAATATAAATCATGGAAATAGGACACGTCCCATGTACTATCAATGCAATATCTCATCTCATCACAAAAATCTAAGTCTAATGTATATAAACCATTGTAGCAAGCAAACCCCATCAACTTAGTAAATAGTGAGACATCAAAATTCATAGTAGGTAAATGCAATTCATCCATGGTCTCAAATTCATAACAATCAAGGAATAAGGGTAAATTTACATCCGACCCCTTAACCACCACATTTGCAACATGTTCTCCAAGTTTTGGAAAACGATACTTAAAAGAATTAAGATAAGGACGGAAGTCATACCTCATGGTTGTTGCGTTGGCAACTAACTTTACCTCACCTTGATTACTTCCAACATCATGTTGATCAACACATGGCCTTCCTCCACCATTAGGTCTTGCTCGCCTCCTTATCATGACATCTTTATAATCCTGCAAGAGTGAAATAACAATGCTCGGGATTGAATCGGAGATATCATCATAATGATAATAAACCTCTTGGTACAAAGGTACTTGAAGGGGTTTATACAAAAGTAAATAACTCTCAACCTCACTCTTTTGGGCCTTCAAATTATTTTTTTTTTCTTTTTCTTTGGCCTCTTGTTCTTTTTCTTTCATCTCATTTTTTTCATCTTTTTCTCTTTTCATGACCACCTCACTCTTTTGTTCTCTCTTTCTTTCGGCCATTTTAAATTCTCCTTCAAACACTTCAGAGAATTTCAATTGATCCTCAAGAACATTTAGATTCAATTGAACCAATGAAACATTTTGTCCTTCAAGAAATGGATGTACAATAATTGCTCCTTGCCTACTCCCCACATCAATATTAGACATTTTAAGCACTTCTCCTTCACGTAATGATTCAGTTCCCACTATACATTGTTTAACACCATTCGACTCATCAACTAGTGCAATACTATCATCAACAATTTTCATAACCTCAAATTTAGGTTCAGGTTCTACTACAACCTCATCTCCAAGTTCAGACTCAACAACACCTCATCCTCCACTTGAGACTCAAGCTCACCCACAACATCAACCTCCATTTGAAATTTAAGCTCAACTGGCGATTTTACTAAGGTCACCTCCTCACGTGGTCATTGGCTGATATCATGCCCAATTGCTAAACACCAACAACATATAATATAACAAGTACTAGAATTTCAGTTGTTAAATGTACCTCAATTTTGAGAATTCTCTCGTAGGGTATGCTTTCAGGCTTTGTAGCTTGTGCGCATCAAACTCACAAGTTCAAACTTCACGACACTTACAAACTGACTAACACGGACTGCGTATAACAAGAAATTTGAAATATATATAAATTATTTTTTTGATTGTGAAAGTCACTTGAATATGACTCACAATAGAGATAAGAACAAGATTCAATGCTAAATAATAGCACAATTTTTTTTTTTGGATTGTGAGAGATACTTGAATATGGCTCCCACAAGAGAATGAAACAAAATAACAAAACCAACGTATTGCAAAATTTCAAAATTTTTGTATTTTTTTTTTCAAAAGATGGATTCTGTGCACTCGAAAAAAAAAGAGAAACAAAAAAAATCACAAATTTCGAGAATCAGTGATTCATGAAAGAAGAAGAACGAAAAGATAAAACAGATATGATAACAAACAAGGATAGACACAGATCTGAAAATAAAAAAGATAAACTTACTTGAATCAAAGGGAACCTAAAGCTCTGATACCAAATGACGTGAATCCATCTAACTCCACCTCAAAAGCTAGCTCATGAGAGGAGGGTTGTGAATTCATATATATTTTACCCAAGACAACTCTTGCTAACCAATGTGGGACACATCATTCCCGACCCCTTTAGACTGCACGTCCTCGTGCCAACTCCTTCGTTAACCCGAACTCAAGGGCACTTCCAGGAACATGCACCCACACTACCAGTCAAGAGTATGGCTCTGATACCAAATGATGCGATCCTTCGAACCACGAAAAACAAACGCGCTAAAAAACGGAGTCACGCCCACGATTCGATGAAACAAAGAAAAGGTTGTGTTGTCCCGATCTTTTTGAACAAGTAAGGTTGTAATATTCACCTCTAAAACACGAAGAATTTAGCTACAAATATTAACAAGATAAACAATCGAAATTCAAGCGAACCTTCAAAGAACTCGTATTTGACAATCCGAGTGAAGAACAATCGACAAACGCCACAAAGTGTTAAAATTTGATAAGTTTGATTTGAGAAACACACAAAAGTGTATGCAAAGCCAAGCTTTGAAATTTTGAGAAAAACTCACAAATATGATTAAAACTCAAGGATTATTTCTTTATAATGATCAATTTTCGAGTATATATTGTTTACATATCATAAAGATACAAAATCTAGTTACCAAAATAAAGAAAACTCTATCTTAGGAAAAATATGCACAAAATCTGCGAGGAGAAACGGACCCCGTGTAGAGGTCCGGGCTGGGGTCCGTGTAGGCACTGTACTTTTCATTCTCGAGTGTAAGGGACACGGACCCCGTGTACAAGTCCGTGCTCGGGTCTGTGTAGGCTCTGGATTTCTCATGCTCGAGTGTAAGGGACACGGACCCCGTGTACAGGTTCGTGCTCAGGTCCGTGTAGACTCTGAATTTTTCATTCTTTGAAGATAATGGGCCTGTATCCCGCCCGGGCGCATGGTATTCATTGTTGAACTCCACCAGTTGCTTGAATATGCTTTATTCAACATCATTGAGCCTAGATGTCCGAAACAATGATGCTTCCTAAATCTCCATCTAATCATTTGAACGCCACGCCCGGCCAGATTCATATCAGCCTGACAACCCTTAAGAATAAGTCTCCGTGCCTGCATGCAAGCGATCATGCGAGAAAAATTCCCCCATCTACCCGGCTCAAAGAGAAACTGCTCCATGCCCAACAGTCTTACCAACACTGACCTTTTATGAAAATCAATGAGAACTCTGTTGTTACGCCCGAAAATTTAAAGGTCCACGCAAATTATTAAATTCCTTGCGTATTTTAATTAAATGTTTTTTATAGCATGAATTAATTATGTTGTGCATATTTACATATTTAAAATATACTTTTCTATATTGTTGCATTAAAATGTATTTTTAAAAGATTATTCGAGTTGTGATAGAGGAACGGAGACCGAGAGCTGAAAAATAGAAATTTATTTATTAAATAATTGTTTTTAATTATTTAAAAAATGGGTGATGCTTTTTCATATTTCTGAAAATAAGGATTTTTGAGGTGATTTTATATGCCGGGACGTAATTTTTATCGTTGTTGGTTTTTCAACAAAAATACGAACGTTTTGGCAACCCGACTAATAAATTCACAAAATTATTTAAACAAAATTATTTTTAATATTTTAATTAAGCACTAATAAGCCTAAATTATTTATTTAATGGGCCAAAGCCTAATTAGTAGATTAATTAAGCATTTAATATGCAAACTTGACCCCAAACCCTCCTCCATAACACACGCCCACCTCTTTTACACAATTCAAACTCTTCCCTTGCACTCCAAACTCAACTACACGGCACACACCAAATTTTTGAAGATAATTCATCCTAGGGTCTCCTACGTCAAAGTTCTTCGCATCGCTGTCGAATATTCGTGCATTTAAAACGCAAAGGCACGCATATTTCTTTCCTTCAACATCTTTCACACCATATTAATCACCTAAATGTATTTTTGAAGGAACAATATGACACACAAATTCTATTTTCGTAAATATGTGCATAGGTGTTCCAAACTTGTGTTTTTTATCTCCAAATTCAGGTTTGTGTGTGTTTAAGAGGTCTGCCATGATAAGGATATGTTATAGGAATGTTTTACACGAGTTTAAGGAGTCCTAGAACTACACAACACGCCGCAAACGATAATAGAAAACAAGTCGGGACCGAAATCGTAACGTCTTTGATCATAGGGCTCGTTTTCCTTGACATGGTGGATTAGCTTGGTTCGGTTGGACCATGAATGGGATAGAGTCTCGTGAGGGGTCTGAGGAGAGTTAGGATGGCTGGGAGGAGTCCTAGTAAGCTAGGACTGTAGAACCCGTTAAATCAGACTACGTATAAGCCATGCATAATTTCTAATATTTTAAATTAAAAATGATTTCTTTATTATTTTAGGCATTTTAAAGTTGTTTAGTCATGATTATTCATTTTAATCGCATAAGTTTAGTTCTATCTTTTAAGTTAAATAAGCGAGGCCGGACTGGAGTTGGAGTATTGAAGATAAAGTTTAATGATAAGAAAACATTCCTAGAATTTATTTAAGATAAATAATAATTTATTTTAATGTAAAAGAAAGTTTAAGAATTTAATTAATTAATTAGAGATGAGTAGTAAATAAATTCTTTTATGTCCAATAATTTAATTAAAAGCCTAAAATAAAATATGTGAACAATTGAGATAAGTTAATCTAAGCTTATTTTATTTAAGAAATTGTAACTTAGCATGTTAGTAAATTTAATTTAAAGATTTAGCCAAGTAAATAGTCTCCCTAAATTAATTTATTTAATTCACTAAAATACCTAATTGGTAGATAAAACTCTAAAGATTTAAAATACAATATTTAAGCAATATTTTTCCCTCCCATTATCTTAGAAAATCGGCCACCTCCTTTAAAGGATTTAAATATTTGGCAACTCTCCATTATCGATCCATTTCCTTATCCTTTTCTTGGTAGATTAATCCCTTCAAGTTACTTCACCAATTATTAATAATTAAGCAATTTTTCTACGCTATTTTGAAGGATAAGTTCAGCCACCTCCTTGGTAGGTTTGATTAAGTTTGTCAACTCACCCTTTTTAATTCATTTCCTTATCTCTTCTTGGTAGATAATTCCCTCAATTCTAATCACCAATAATTAGCAATTAAGCAATATTCTCCCTTATTTTGTTAAGCGAGAATCGGCCCTCACCCCTAGCAAATCAACCTCAAATCCTTTGATATGTTTTATCATTCCTTATCTCTGAAACTAAAAAGATAGCAAGAATATTTTCTCCCTTTTATCTTGCAACCTCCCATTTATTTTCCTAGCCTTCCCTCCCACTTCCCGTTCTCGAAATTTCAGTTCCCTTCAGCTAGAGAAAATCGTGAGTTCTTGAGAGAAAAACAAGAGGGAAAACAAGAAAGCAAAGCAACTCCGTCTCCGCCGCGCCGTCTCGTCGTCTAGTTTGTTTTTTTTTTCAAACGAAAATTTAAGGCATGTTTATACCATTATTTTTTCTTCAATCAAGTCATATTATTATTTAAAACATCATATGTGCATAAATCATGAAGCAAAACCGAAATTTTGTCAAGACATTTTCGAAAAACGTAGTGAAGATTTTTAGCTCTCACTTGTGCTTCACGGGTTGGATTGCCTTTGTTGTTTCAGGGTTTGGCTCGGTTCCAGGTGCTCAAGGCTGCATCTAGGCACGTACCAGGGTGGGTTAGGACCATGTTGGTTTGTTGGTTTCAGCCCCATGCACTCAGGAATCAAGGCTTGACAGCAACTCTCCATAGTTGCGAGTTTGAGTCTCGAAATTTCAGTTTTTGTTGTTTAAGGTGAGGTTCAAATCTTGGTTGGCTTTCGGGCCTGTAACCATGGTTTGAACCCTTCCTTATCATGTCTAGGACATTACCAAGATGACCTTTGAAGGCTTGGTCCATGGTTGCATCTGTTTTCAAATAAAATAAGAACAGCCCCTTCGATCCCCTTCTTTTCCTGCACGTGTAATTTCGGCTTTATGGTGTTGGTGTGGATCTTGGCTGGCTCTTGGCCCTTCGCCATGGTTCACACCATACCTCTTGATGTCTAGATCATGCCATGGTCAATCACATGACCACAGGAATGGTCCGTGATAGCAAGAACAAGCGAGACACCCCACGCGTGCATATGCGTTCTCGGGTGGGAGCTTTGAGTGGTTGCTGGTGTTGTTCGAATTGTGGCTGGCCTAGGGCCCTTAGCCATGGTTCAAACCACACCTTGGGATGTTGGTAAGAGACTCTGGTCAGTGGTTCAAGCCCCAATTGCCGATAGTCCCGAAAACGACACAAGGAAACGCACCAACAGCTGCTGTATATTTTTTTTGACAGCAACTGTACCTGCGGTTCAGAGGTGTGTTTCGAGTTCTCGGTTGGCTTTTAGCCTATGGCCTTGGACTGGACAGTACCGTATTGAGTTAGGAAGGTCATGTTTTTGGCCGTTTGTGATTTGGTGAAGTTTAGAGGTCGTACAAGAATTTACGGTGCATTGTGCCAAAGTGACTCTCGAAAGAGCGTTTCATGTTTTGGCCTCCATTCACCAAAATTTCGACTAGTAAAACTTTAGGAGCATTATTTCATCATTTTAGTTGTAATTTAATCATGACTAAATGATAGTTCCGTGTTGGTTCAGGTTGACACGAAGTCATGATTAAATACTAAGTCGTTGAGCGTAATTGTCTCGTTTTTGGGTTCAATTACGAAGTTTTGGTCAAGTTAAATCATCTGCATATTTTCATGTTATAATTAGGGCGCAGCGAGCCTGGGAACGATCCAACCCATTTGGTAAATTAATACAGGATGTTTAATTATGTTATTTAATTATATTACGTGCATAAAAATATAAAATATTCGTTTTTGAGATTTATGCGATATTGCTTGGGGCCACCTCACTATCATGGGATTGCAGCTTATCATGGGATTATTACCTCACCTGGTGGTCACTAACCGGTTCATGTTCATTTATTGGTATGGATATCCAGTCCAAGGCCTATGACGATCTCTACCGCATAGTATACTGTGGTTTAGTCTGATCAGACGATTCAGTTCAGTTCATGGGCCACTTGCGTAGAACATAATCTCAACAAAAAATTATTACATGCTATTTCATGACAGGGCTCTACGGAGCAAACATTTTACTTACGATTTTCAGTTCAGTTATGCAATTATTTATAATTATTCATGACACGATTTTCATGATACGCTTTATGACACGATAGTTCCACGTTACATTTTACGACATGATATCTTTACATGGCATGCAATTTTTATGATATATGTACTTGTTATTTACGATATAAGCATGCTGAGTCTTTAGACTCACTATACTTGATTGTTGTAGGTACTGATGAGGTCGAGACCGAGGGCGAGGACCAGTGAGCTAGCTTGGGTCGGCAGTAGTAGGAACCCGAGGACCTCATTTTCAGCACTTACTATTTTATTCCAAACTCAGTTTTTATTTTGTCGAATTATTTTAAGTTGTTATTCTTAAAACATTATTTACTTCCGCTGCTACTTTAAAAATTGGATCTTTTATCAGTATATTTTATGAATGAGGCATTTTATTTATTTAAAAGAAAATTTTAAATTTTTCCGCAAATTTTCAAGTACGAAATACAGCCCTCTACAGTTGGTATCAGAGCCTATGTTCTTGTAAAGGGTTGTACTACCACTGACCTCGAGAAGCTCACGAAGTCACGTCTTTGGTCTGTAAGTTTTACATTTATGCATTTTGTTTAAAGCATGAAATATTTTAACAGCATGTTTTCATGAAATGTTTTACGTCAAGATTTTAATTATGCAGTATTTATTTTTAAAGAAATAATGGAGATTATGCATGTTAGTTACGTATGGATTATGTATGGAACAGTATGCCTCCTAGACGTGTCTTAAGCGTGCGAGAGGTAATGAGTCTCGTCATGAGGACGGTGAGAATCAGAGGCAGGAGAGGAATGGACCTCCACCCCCTCCACCAGACATGAATGCCCAGATGCTAGCTGGGATGACTCAGTTCTTCGCACAGTTTGCGGGGAACAATGCTGTGGCAGCCAGGCCGACAGGGCCCGAGGCTACTTATAAGATGTTTATGAAGATGCGTCCGAAGGAATTTTCAGGGACGACAGATCCCATGATTGCCGAGGGCTGGATCAAGTCCCTCGAGGTTACCTTTGAGTTTATGGAGCTTGGGGATGCGGATAGAGTTTGTTGCGCCACCTATTTATCCGGAGGAGATGCCCGCTTATGGTGGGAAAGAGCATCAGTAGGCCTGAACTTGGCTACTTTGAGCTGTACGCGCTTCACGGAGGTATTTTACTCCAAATATTTTACTGACGAAGTGCGTTCTAAATTGACCAGGGAGTTCATGACCTTGAGGCAGGGAGATCTGACAGTTACGGAGTTCATCCGTAAGTTTGAGAGGGGCTGCCATTTTGTACCCCTGATTGCGAACGATGCGAGTGCCAAGCTGAGGCACTTTCTAGATGGACTACGGCCGGTCTTGCGTCGTGATGTTAGGGTGGTTGGCCTTACTACCTTTGAAATCGCTGTTTCCAGAGCTCTTGCTGCAGAGCAAGATCAGATTGACAATGAGAGGGATCGCCAGGGTAAGCGACCAGTTCCAGTACCACACCGCCCTCCTCCTCAGCAGCAGCATAAGAGGCCTCATCACAGCCCGCCCAAAAACAGAGGACCGCAGCAGTGGCAGCAGGGACGCGCAGACCCGATGACCTTTGAGCACCCAGTCTGTCCCAAGTGCACACGCCGCCATCCTGGAGCATGCATGTATGGCTCAGGGAAGTGTTATAAGTTTGGTAGCCCAGACCACTTGCTGCAGCAGTGCCCACGGAAGAATCTGTCTACCCAAGGCAGAGTTTTTGCCCTTCATGCGTCAGAGACGAACCCAGAGACCATGCTTATGACAGGTAACTTAACGCTTTAAGTTAATAATTAGATTTCAATGTTTTTGGAATTGGGATTAATATTTTGAACTAATAATTTCGTTAGGATTGCATGCTCTACTCAGTATTATTTTTGGGAATTTAAGTTAGAAAAACTTTGGCCTTTGCATGTCTATAAGTTAGTTCTTGTGATTATTGGGTTCAGCTTGATGTTCCAACCTTTCAGGAAGAATTTTTGTAGCTGGCTCAGCTACGAAAGCCTTGATATATTTAGGGGCTACTCACTCGTTTATTTCGGAGGTCTTTGTTAATTTTCTCAAGGTCAAAACCATTGGGCTAGATGTAGCCTATTCAGTAGTATTGCCTTCTGGTGAAGAGATGGCAGCTACCAATGTGATCCGAGACATAGATCTCGAGCTTCATGGCAATCTCGGTTATGCGGATCTGATTGTCTTACCGATGCCAGAGTTTGACATCATTCTGGGGATGGACTGGCTACTAAGGAACAGAGTTTTGATCGACTTTCAGCGGAGATCTGTTCTAGTCCGACTGCCTGGGATGACGCAGTTCTTATTCGAGTCAGACAGGTACTTTCCTTTACCGCGCATTATAACTTGTGTCAGGCTAGGAAGCTCATGCATAGAGGGTGTCGGGCATTTTTAGCGACTTTTGTATCCGTCCCCGAGGCACCCAGTCAGTCAACCTCCGATGTCCCAATTGTTAGGGATTTTCTAGACGTGTTTCCTGATGACGTCTCTGGTATGCCACCCGAGCGAGAGGTGGAGTTTTCTATTGAGCTTATGCCAGGTACGGTACCAATCTCGAAAGCGCCGTACCGATTAGCACCGACAGAGATGGAAGAACTGAAGAAGCAGATCCAGGAACTTCTTGACAAGGAGTTCATTCGCCCGAGCTTTTCACCATGGGGCACGCCAGTTTTGTTTGTAAAGAAGAAAGATGGTTCGATGAGGCTTTGTATTGACTACCGGGAGTTGAACAGGGTCACAGTGAAGAACAAGTACCCACAGCCACGGATTGAGGATTTATTTGATCAGTTTCAGGGAGCTTCGGTATTCTCCAAGATTGATCTGCGTTCCGGTTATCACCAGATGAGGGTGGAAGAAGCCGATGTTCTCAAGACTGCTTTCAGGACTCGTCACGGCCACTTCGAGTTCCTTGTGATCCCGTTCGGTTTGACGATGGCGCCCGCGATCTTCATGGATCTCATGAATCGTGTATTTTAGCCGTATCTCGATCAGTTTGTGATAGTATTCATAGACGACATTCTCGTCTACTCGAAGAATCACAAGGAGCACGGCAAACATCTGACCACAGTTTTGCAGACCTTGCAGAAGCATAAGCTATTCGCGAAGTTCAGTAAATGCGAATTCTGGTTAGAGAAGGTGGCATTCTTAGGCCACATTGTTTCTAGCAGTGGTATTGAGGTAGACCCAGGGAAAGTTGCAGTAGTCAGAGATTGGGTTGTGCCGCAGAATGCATCAGAAATCCCCAGTTTTCTTGGGCTAGCAGGATATTATCGGAACTTCATTCAGGAATTCTCTTCCATCGCAGTTCCACTCACATCATTGACGAAGAAGAATGTTAAATTTGTGTGGAGCGAGGAGTGCCAGAAGAGCTTCGATACTTTGAAGCAAGCTCTTATCTCAGCGCCAGTATTGGCCATGCCGTCAGGGCCTGGTGAGTTTGTTCTGTATACCAATGCTTCGAAGCTCGGTCTAGGCGCAGTGTTGATGCAGCATGGGAAGGAGATAGCGTATGCTTCTCGACAGTTGAAAACCCATGAGAAGAACTACCTTACCCATGATCTAGAGTTGGCAGCCGTAGTTTTTGTCTTGAAGATTTGGAGGCATTATTTGTAGGGGGAGAGGTGCCAGATCTTTACCGACCATAAGAGCCTCAAGTATTTCTTTACGCAGAAAGAGCTGAACATGCGTCAGAGGCTTTGGTTGGAGCTAGTGAAGGATTACGACTGTCACATTAGCTACCACCCAGGAAAAGCTAATGTAGTCGTGGATGCATTGAGCCGGAAAGTCGCAGTGATGGCTCATTTGACGATTTCGAGACCTCTTCAATTTGAGATGCAGAGGTTTGACCTAGAGATTTATCCTAGAGGTAGAGTTCCCCGTCTATCTACCTTGACTATTCAGTCCTTTCTTCTAGACCGTATTCGCAGTGGGCAGTCAGCAGATGAGCAATTGGCAAAGTGGAAGCAGAGAGATGAGGCCAAGGGCAGTATCTTGTATTCAGTTAGCGACGGTGTTGTGAGATATCGAGACAGAATGTGGGTTCCTAGCTGCGATTCTATTCGAGCAGATATTTTATCAGAGGCCCACATGTCTCCGTACTCTATTCACCCTGGGAGTACGAAGATGTACAAAGATCTGCAGTTACTGTATTGGTGGCCCGGCATGAAGAAAGACATTAGACGTTTTGTATCCGAGTTCCTGACATGTTAGCTTGTAAAAGCGGAGCATCAGAGACCAGCAGGTATGCTCAAGCCTCTTCCGATTCCCGAGTGGAAGTGGGAGAATGTTACCATGGAATTCGTGACCGGTTTGCCGAAGTCAGCCAGAGGATCAAGTGTTATCTGGGTGATTGTTGATCGTCTTACCAAATCAGTGCACTTCTTGCCTATTAAGACGACTTTCACCATGATTCAGTATGCAGAGTTGTATAGCCAGGAGATAGTCCGACTTCATGGTATTTCCGTTTTGATCGTGTCTGACCGAGATCTTAGATTCACTTCCTCATTTTGGAAGAGTTTGCATTCGACTATGGGTACGAAGTTGTCGTTTAACACAGCTTTCCACCCTCAGAGAGATGGGCAGTCAGAGAGAGTTATACAGATTTTAGAGGATCTTCTCCGTGCATGTGTCATTGATTTCTCAGGGAGTTGGGAGTCGAATTTGCCATTGGTAGAGTTCACCTATAACAACAGTTTTCAGTCGTCTATAGGTATGGCTCCGTATGAAGCACTGTATGGTCGCAAGTGCAGATCGCCTATTCACTTGGATGAAGTAGGGGAGAGATCATAATTGGGTCCGGAGATCATTCAGCAGACTGCCGATGTGGTAGTCAAGATTCGTGATAGAATGAGGACTGCTCAGAGTCGACAGAAGAGTTATGCGGATCAGCGGAGGAGAGATCTAGAGTTTGCCGTCGGCGATCATGTTTTTGTGAAGGTAGCACCTATGAAGGGTGTCATGCGGTTTGGAAAGAAAGGGAAGCTTAGTCCTTGATTCATTGGACCATTTGAGATCCTCGACAGGGTTGGGACGCTAGCTTATCGTGTTGCTCTTCCGCCGAATCTGGCCGGAGTACACAATGTGTTCCACGTCTCTATGCTGAGGAAGTATAAGGTAAATCCTTCGCATGTCTTGAACTTTGAACCGTTGCAGCTCACTCCGAACCTGTCTTATGAAGAAAGACCAGTGCAGATCTTAGACAGACAGGAGAAAAAGCTTCGGAACAAAATAGTGCAGCTAGTGAAAGTCAAACGGCTTAATCATTCAGAGGAGAAAGCTACGTTGGAGTCTGAGCCAGAGATGAGGAGTCGTTACGCCGAATTATTCGGTGAATTTTAATTTCGAGGACGAAATTTCTTTTAAGGGGGGAGAGTTGTAGAACCCGTTAAATCAGACTACGTATAAGCCATGCATAATTTCTAGTATTTTAAATTAAAAATGATTTCTTTATTATTTTAGGCATTTTAAAGTTGTTTAGTCATGATTATTCATTTTAATCGCATAAGTTTAGTTCTATCTTTTAAGTTAAATAAGCGAGGCCGGACTGGAGTTGGAGTATTGAAGATAAAGTTTAATGATAAGAAAACATTCCTAGAATTTATTTAAGATAAATAATAATTTATTTTAATGTAAAAGAAAGTTTAAGAATTTAATTAATTAATTAGAGATGAGTAGTAAATAAATTCTTTTATGTCCAATAATTTAATTAAAAGCCTAAAATAAAATATGTGACCAATTGAGATAAGTTAATCTAGGCTTATTTTATTTAAGAAATTGTAACTTAGCATGTTAGTAAATTTAATTTAAAGATTTAGCCAAGTAAATAGTCTCCCTAAATTAATTTATTTAATTCACTAAAATACCTAATTGGTAGATAAAACTCTAAAGATTTAAAATACAATATTTAAGCAATATTTTTCCCTCCCATTATCTTAGAAAATCGGCCACCTCCTTTAAAGGATTTAAATATTTGGCAACTCTCCATTATTGATCCATTTCCTTATCCTTTTCTTGGTAGATTAATCCCTTCAAGTTAATTCACCAATAATTAATAATTAAGCAATTTTTCTACCCTATTTTGAAGGATAATTTCGGCCACCTCCTTGGTAGGTTTGATTAAGTTTGTCAACTCACCCTTTTTAATTCATTTCCTTATCTCTTCTTGGAAGATAATTCCCTCAATTCTAATCACCAATAATTAGCAATTAAGCAATATTCTCCCTTATTTTGTTAAGCGAGAATCGGCCCTCACCCCTAGCAAATCAACCTCAAATCCTTTGATATGTTTTATCATTCCTTATCTCTGAAACTAAAAAGATAGCAAGAATATTTTCTCCCTTTTATCTTGCAACCTCCCATTTATTTTCCTAGCCTTCCCTCCCACTTCCCGTTCTCGAAATTTCAGTTCCCTTCAGCTAGAGAAAATCGTGAGTTCTTGAGAGAAAAAAAAGAGGGAAAACAAGAAAGCAAAGCAACTCCGTCTCCGCCGCGCCGTCTCGTCGTCTAGTTTGTTTTTTTTTTCAAACGAAAATTTAAGGCATGTTTATACCATTATTTTCTCTTCAATCAAGTCATATTATTATTTAAAACATCATATGTGCATAAATCATGAAGCAAAACCGAAATTTTGTCAAGACATTTTCGAAAAACATAGTGCAGATTTTTCGGCTCTCACTTGTGCTTCACGGGTTGGATTGCCTTTGTTGTTTCAGGGTTTGGCTCGGTTCCAGGTGCTCAAGGCTGCATCTAGGCACGTACCATGGTGGGTTAGGACCATGTTGGTTTGTTGGTTTCAGCCCCATGCACTCAGGAATCAAGTCTTGACAGCAACTCTCCATAGTTGCGAGTTTGAGTCTCGAAATTTCAGTTTTTGTTGTTTAAGGTGAGGTTCAAATCTTGGTTGGCTTTCGGGCCTGTAACCATGGTTTGAACCCTTCCTTATCATGTCTATGACATTACCAAGATGACCTTTGAAGGCTTGGTCCATGGTTGCATCTGTTTTCAAATAAAATAAGAACAGCCCCTTCGATCCCCTTCATTTCCTGCACGTGTAATTTCGGCTTTATGGTGTTGGTGTGGATCTTGGCTGGCTCTTGGCCCTTAGCCATGGTTCACACCATACCTCTTGATGTCTAGATCATGCCATGGTCAATCAAATGACCACAGGAATGGTCCGTGATAGCAAGAACAAGCGAGACACCCCACGCGTGCATATGCGTTCTCGGGTGGGAGCTTCGAGTGGTTGCTGGTGTTATTCGAATTGTGGCTGGCCTAGGGCCATTAGCCATGGTTCAAACTACACCTTGGGATGTTGGTAAGTGACTCTGGCCGGTGGTTCAAGCCCCAATGGCCGATAGTCCCGAAAACGACACAAGGAAACGCACCAACAGCCGCTGTATTTTTTTTTTTGACAGCAACTGTACCTGCGGTTCAGAGGTGTGTTTCGAGTTCTTGTTTGGCTTTTAGCCTATGGCCTCAGACTGAACAGTACCTTATTGAGTTAGGAAGGTCACGTTTTTGGCCGTTTGTGATTTGGTTAAGTTTAGAGGTCGTACAAGAATTTACGGTGCAATGTGCCAAAGTGACTCTCGAAAGAGCGTTTCATGTTTTTGCCTCCATTCACCAAAATTTTGACTTGTACAACTTTAGGAGCATTATTTCATCATTTTAGGTGTAATTTAATCATGACTAAATGATGGTTCGGTGTTGGTTCAGGTTGACACGAAGTCATGATTAAATACTAAGTCGTTGAGCGTAATTGTCTCGTTTTTGGGTTCAATTACGAAGTTTTGGTCAAGTTAAATCATCTGCATATTTTCATGTTATAATTAGGGCGCAGCGAGCCTGGGAACGATCCAACCCATTTGGTAAATTAATACAGGATGTTTAATTATGTTATTTAATTATATTACGTGCATAAAAATATAAAATATTCGTTTTTGAGATTTATGCGATATTGCTTGGGGCCACCTCACTATCATGGGATTGCAGCTTATCATGGGATTATTACCTCACCCGGTGGTCACTAACCGGTTCATGTTAATTTATTGGTACGGATATCCAGTCCAAGGGCTGTGACGATCTCTACCGCCTAGTATACTGTGGTTTAGTCTGATCAGACGATTCAGTTCATTTCATGGGCCACTTGCGCAGAACATAATCTCAACAGAAAATTATTACATGCTATTTCATGACAGGGCTCTACGGAGCAAACATTTCACTTACGATTTCCAGTTAAGTTATGCACGTATTTATAATTATTAATGACACGATTTTCATGATATGCTTTATGACACGATATTTTCACGTTACATTTTACGACATGATATCTTTACATGGCATGAAATTTTTATGATATATGTACTTGTTATTTACGATATAAGCATGCTGAGTCTTTAGACTCACTATACTTGATTGCTGTAGGTACTGATGAGGTCGAGACCGAGGGCGGGGACCAGTGAGCTAGCTTGGGTCGGCAGTAGTAGGAACCCGAGGACCTCATTTTCAGCACTTACTATTTTATTCCAAACTCAGTTTTTATTTTGTCGAATTATTTTAAGTTGTTATTCTTGAAACATTATTTACTTCCGCTGCTACTTTAAACATTGGATCTTTTATCAGTATATTTTATGAATGAGTCATTTTATTTATTTAAAGAAAAAATTTTAAATTTTTCCGCAAATTTTCAAGTACGAAATATGGGCCTCTACAAGGACTCCCACCCGAGAGCCAAGGGATTTTACGTGCAGTTTGTAGCAGCTTGTGCAAGACTTGTTGGCTCGGTCAGGGGCTTTGGGCTGGGCTAGGTTATGTCCTTAGGGTCCTGAGAGGGTGCGTGAGGGGCTGGTTCAAGGGCTGGCTCGTGGGTTAGGTGTCTAAGCAAGAAAACAAGGGTCTTTGTCAAGTGGGTCTCCTCGGCTGTGTTGTTGCAGCTTATGTTGTGTCTTCGATTTCAGGGGCTGGGGTCGAGTCCATAGGTTCTAGGTGGTTCATCAGGGTCCAGGGGTCATGGGCAGGGGTCGGGCTAGGGGCTGGTGCGGCTGGCTCGCTGCTGGCTCGACCAAAACAAGAAAACGAGAGGGAAGCATGGTGCTACGCGGGAAGTTGCTGTCACGGATCAGTGCTTCGTGCGTGGGTTCTGGTAGTTGGGTTGGTCTGGGCTTGGGCTGGACGTGGTCCAGGGAAGGTTAGGGTAATGAGGGGTCAAGTGGTTAAGGGCTAGAAGGGTCCTAGACTAGGTGGGAGTCTTATTGCTTAAGGGTAACACACGCTCAACACAAGCATATTTTGGGGTCAAGTTCCAGCAAGTTTTTGAGAGGGCCAGGGCTGGTTTTTTGGGCTGGGCATGGTCAGTAGGGCCCTTAGGAGGGTTGGCAAGGTTTTGGCTAAAGTTGGCTCGGGTGTGGCTCGAGTAAATTAGGAGATGGCTCGGTGTGTTCGATAAGGTGTCTATTTAGAAAATTATATGGCTAAAAATGAATCCATGGGTCCACGAGTGTGACTCATGACTTGGAAGGGTAGAGTAAATCATTAAAAGATTATGTTAAAAATTTGAGATCAAAATATTGAGTTTTGGATTTATTCGTGATTTAATCGCCGCACGGAACGCTAATTAACAAATTAATTGAAAAGCCTAGTTTTAAGCTTTATAAAATTATGAAAAATTATTTTTAAGCTTAAATAATTATTAAAAGTCTAAGTTTTTAATTTAGGAATTTTATATTAAGGTTTGGGTTAATTCGAGATTAAAATGCAGTAATACGTCTTATTTAAAGATTAAATTAAAATACCTCGATTTAAGCTCAATAAAAATATGAAAAATTCATGTAGGCTTAAATAATTATTTGGGACATGTTAGAGTCAATGGAATTAAGAAAAAAATCAAAAACGTGAAATTTTACGTACAGGGGTAAAACGGTCTTTTTACACCAAGAATTTAGTAAACGTCATGGCAGTGTCCTGAATGCTGTTTTATATGCTAATATGATTATTTTCAATGATTATGAATGTTTATGAATTTTTATATGTTAATATGTCAATTTTAAATGTTTATGGAATTTTTATGTTTATGGATTTTTATGTTAAAATGTTTATTTTAAACGTTTATGATTTAAATGTTTATTTTAAACATTTATGTTGCTAAAATGTTTATGTTAAAGCGTTTATGGCTTTTTATGATTTTTATATGTTAAAAGGTTTATTTTAAATGTTTATGGATTTTTATGATTTAACATTGGCATTTAAAAGATATGTTGCATGCTTGGTTTAAAAGAAAAACGATATTATATGCATGTTTTTATTAAGTAATGGAAATACGAAATATTGAAGGACGTGTAGGGATTGTGACTAATATGTTGGAGATATCGTGAGGGTTATGGTCCTAGTGGGAGCCCGACTATCGTATTTACATTGATACGAATACGATTGGAGATATCGTGAGGGAGAAAGCCCCCAGAGGGAGCCCGTTTGCGGGAGAAGGCCACAGAGAGAGCCCGGCGATCGTATTTCCAATACCACAAATATGTTAATACGTAAAGCCAAGGCCCAGTTGACAGGTGAGAGTGTTGCTGGTGTCCCCGTCGTCCAGTACTGTGGCTACATGTAGATGGATCCATCGCCCAATACGTTTAAGAATATGAGTCACAATCACGATCTGAATTCAACAAACATGAATATGCATACGAATACGAATATTAATATGAATATGAATATGGATACGAATATGGATATGGATATGAATATGAATATGTTTATGTTGATATGAAAAAAGTTTATGAAAATGTGATTGTTTTAAAGTTATGCATCTTCATGAAAACGATATTTTAAGTAAAATATTTTCACTATTGCTTGTGATTTTATACGTATTATTTGGTATCAAGAATATGATGTGTTGAGTCTTTAAACTCACTAGGTGTGATTAATGCAGGTGATTATAATGATTATGTTAAGGTAGGTCTTGATGGTTGATCTGACTGGACTGAAGGTGCACATAACCCGAGGACGGACGCTAGTTTTTCGCATTAGTTATGATTTATGATAAAGATATTTTTATGACTTTGTTTATGTTAGGAGTAGTTTTTGAGAGGTTATAGTATGAGGATATACTTTTCAAATAATGTTTTTAAGTTTGGTAAAACGTTTGACGATTTTATGATTCAAACTATTTTCCTTTGATTTTTAAATGGTAGTTGGGTATTTTATTTTAAAAATGGTGTCAAGATATTTTAAAGTATATATATGTATATTTTGAATTATATAGATTAAGGAGGGAAAAAAGAAAAAAGAAAATTCCAGCACGATTTAAGAAAATGAGTAGCAGACGTTTCAGTTGGTATCAGAGCAAAGGTCCTGTAAAGGGTTGTGCCACCATCAGTGCCGGAAAGATCAGTCGTCAAACCTCAATTTGTAAGTTTTACATGCTTTATATGATTTAATATGATGTTACCTGCACGACTACATTAATTATATGTTTACGTCACATGTTTAATAGTTTTATGATAATATATGATTTAGAATTTTTTTATACGTGATACTATATGAAATAAGAAATTATTTTATTTCAATGCATGTTGGCTTTGTGGTAGAATTGGACTATGTTTATTTTTTGGTTTTAGTATTGACGGTCTATTTTTGGGTCATAAGTTAGTCGTGAATATTATGAATGAATTTGGGACACGTAGATTTTTCTAAAAAAATACTGATGACTCGTGGGTACTAGTTGAATTAATTTTTTTGGAGTTACTCATAAGTAATAATGATTCGAAGAATGCGATTATCTTGGCAAGTAAAAAAAATGTATAAATTGGGATTTTAAGTTTGATGAGAGGTAAGATTGGTTATGGGAATTGATTTTTGGGTAAATAAGTTTAAAATTATCGAAATTTTGTTATGGGAAACCTGTAGAAAGAAATTAAGAATGCCAAGAATTTATGGAATAATTGTAGGATTTTCGAAATTGGATAATTTTTGAGAAAATTAAGAATTTATTCTGCAAATATTAAGGAATTTGGGGATTAGTTTAGCAATAAGTGATAATTGAATGGGTTAAATGATAAGAATTTTCGATAATTTAGACTTTTAAGAATATTTGGAACTTTGGGACATCTTGGTTATAATGTTATAAGGAATTTTAATCATAGGACGAATCGATATTATTAGGCTTGAAAATCTAAGCGTTAGCGGATGTGTTTGCGATTTTAAGATTGAAATTTGATAGGTTGGTGAACATTTTGGGTATAAAATAAGGAAAGTAATATACAATAAGTATGGTCATCCATCTTTTAATATTGAGAATTGTAAGAAAAGTTGAAATTCGAGGTTATAATAGAAATAGCATTAAGTCATTTGGGTCTTTTTAATTGCGATTTGAAAATAAGGATTTAGAAGGAAAACTTAATTGGGATCAAGGAGACGTAAGGACATTCTAGAACTTAAGTTTTATCAGAGTAGCGCAGCGGAAGCGTGGATTTTTGGGATACTAGAACTAAGTCTAAACTTTGGGTTATTAAGGATAAGCGAATTTTGAGGAAGAAATTCAATTTAAGGGGGGGAAGATCGTAATGCCCCGAAAATTTAAAGGTCCACGCGAACCACATGCATACAAATTATTAAATTCCTTGCGTATTTTAATTAAATGTTTTTTATTGCATGAATTAATTATGTTGTGCATATTTACATGTTTAAAATATACTTTTCTACATTGTTGCATTAAAATTAAAAGATTATTCAAGTTGAGATAGAGGAACGGAGACCGAGGGCTGCAAAATAGAAAATGTTTTTATTAAATAATTGTTTTTAATTATTTAAAAAATGGGTGATGCTTTTTCATATTTTTGAAAATAAGGAGTTTTGAGGTGATTTTATATGTCGGGACGTAATTTTTATCGGTGTTGGCTTTTCAACAATAATACGAATGTTTTGGCAACCCGACTAATAAATTCACAAATTTATTTAAACAAAATTATTTTTAATATTTTAATTAAGCACCAATGGGCCTAAATTATTTACTTAATGGGCCAAATCCTTATTAGTGGCTTAATTAAGTATTTAATATGCAAACTTGACCCCAAACCCTCCCCCATAATACACGCCCACCTCTTTTACACAATTCAAACACTTCCCTTGCACTCCGAACTCAACTACACGGCACACACCAGATTTTTGAAGAGAAACTTTTGAAAATTCAAGGGAAACTTGTGAGCTTTGAAGATAATTCATCCTAAGGTCTCCTACGTCAAAGTTCTTCGCATCGCCGTCGAATATTCGTGCGTTTAAAACGCAAAGGCACGCATATTTCTTTCCTTCAACATCTACCACACCATATTAATCACCTAAACGTATTTTTGAAGGAACAACATGACACACAAATTATATTTTCGTAACTATGTGCATAGGTGTTCTAAACTTGTGTTTTTGATCTCCAAATTCATGTTTGTATGTGTTTAAGAGGGCTACCCTGATTAGGATATGCTATAGGAATGTTTTACACTAGTTTAAGGAGTCCTAGAACTACACAACACGCCGCAAACGATAATAGAAAACAAGTCGGGAGCGAAATCGTAACGTCTTTGATCATAGGGCTCGTTTTCCTTGACATGGTGGCTTAGCTTGGTTCGGTTGGACCATGACTGGGATAGAGTCTCGTGAGGGGTCTGAGGAGGGGTCCTAGCGAGTTAGGATGGCTGAGCTAGGACTCCTCACCCGAAAGCCAAGGGATTTCATGTGCAGGTTGTAGCAGCTTGTGCAGGACTTGTTGGCTCAGTCAGGGGCTTTGGGCTGGACTAGGTTAGGTCCTCAGGGTCCTGAAAAGGTGCATGAGGGGCTGGTTCAAGGGCTGGCTCGTGGGTTAGGTGGCTAAGCAAGAAAACAAGGGTCTTTGTCAAGTGGGTCTCCTCGGCTGTGTTGCTGCAGCTTATGTTGTGTCTTCGGTTTCAGGGGCTGTGGTCAAGTCCATAGGTTCTAGGTGGTTCATCAGGGTCCAAGGGTCATGGGCAGGGGTCAGGCTAGGGGCTAGTGCAGTAAGCTCAACCAAAACAAGAAAACGTGAGGGAAGCATGGTGCTACGCGGGAGGTTGCTGTCACGGATCAGTGCTTCGTGCGTGGGTTCTGGTATTTGGGTTGGTCTGGGCTTGGGCTGGGCGTGTTCCAGGAAAGGTTAGGGTCATGAGGGGTCAAGTAGTTAAGGGCTAGAAGGGTCCTAGGCTAGGTGGGAGTCTTATTGCTCAAGGGTAACACACGCTCAACACAAGCAGATTTTGGGGTCAAGTTCCAGCAAGTTTTTAAGAGGGCCAAGGCTCGTTTTTCGGGCTGGGGTTGGCTAGGTTTTGGCTAAAGGTGGCTCGGTCGTGGCTCGAGTAAATTAGGAGATGGTCCGGTGTGTTCGATAAGGTGTCTATTTCGAAAATTATAAGGCCAAAAATGAATCCATGGGTCCACGGGTGTATCTCATGACTTGGAAGGGTAGAATAAATTATAAAAAGGTTATGTTAAAAATTTGGGATCAAAATATTGAGTTTCATGTTTCGAGCGATTATTCGATGCGGGATCAAGGAAAAGAGACCGACGACGATTTTGACAATTTAAAATGTGGTATTTCATTTAAAGTTAAGAAGATGTCATTTTAAATGAGTTATTATGTTTTTAACATTTTAAAACCTAATTTAATTATCAGGTGATTTCTAAGATTTTAAGCCTTTCAAAATACTAAATTGAGTAGTTGAGGATTTTAAACTTCTGAAGTTTAACACTTGTACATTTTTATTTTTAATTAGGGGATTTTATATAGTTAGTGGGGATTAACATTTTTATTAGCATTTTAATTGTGTAATTAAGTAATTTTATTCTCCCTAATTATCTTTAACTCGCACACACACACNGTCGTGATGTTTATTATGCATGAAAATCCATGTATGTTTTGTTTAAGTTTGAGCAAAAACGTTTGAAATGATTTTTGGATCAAAATTTTTAGATCTATAAACGTGTCTGCTGTGATTTTGATTACTGCGAAAATTCGGTCGATTTTCTAGAAAAGTTTTCAACATATAAAATATATTACTTTTTGATACCTTCGATTTGACAGTAAATTCGTAATTTTTGGACAATGAATGAGTGAGTTATGATCGTTCTCGTGGGACTGCTCAAACTGTGATTTTATGAAAATGCGTTCTTGACGTGTCCTTGAAGTTTATTTGTTACAGACTTCGTTGGGAACAGTTGGGTGATCGCTGCTGCATTTAAGTATATTAAGTGTGAAGTTCGGGTGATTTTTGGTGCTTCGCTTCGTGTCGATAGGCACTTGGTTGCATTAGAAGTCATAGGAAGCGTGTTGGTGTCAAATGTCGTGTTCACGGGCTGTGTTCTGTTGTGTTGTTTGTTGTGCGTCGTGGATTTGGGGCATTGTGTGAGTTTGGAACATTGCCATAGCGTTCTAGGTTGAGTCTCATTGCATCGGTTCGAGTCGCTAGGACGTGGCTTAGAGTTTGCATCAAATTTGAACTTTTGGGGTCGAGTGGGCGCAGAACTAGCGCCGCAGCGCTCTTCGAGGAGCGCCGCAGTGCCCGACATTCTCATGTCGGAGCGCCACATCGCTGCCTGGAGGCGCCGCAACGCTAGGGCCTCGCTATTCTGCGGCGCTGCCTAGCGCCTAGGCGCTTGTCCATGACTTTCTAAACACTATTTAGGCCCATGTCTTCCATGTTTGGAGAAATGTTCACACTTCATATAGAGATTTGTTTCGAGGTCCGATGTTATGGTTTAGTACGATTATTAAACGAGGTCAAGTCTCGAATGATTTAGAACGACATAAGTCAATTGTTACTTCGGGAGGTGAGCACGACTATTACGTCTAAGTATGAGAATTAAGTGCATGAAAGCATGTTAGTAGGTGCAGCAGTGGACCCCAAGCGAGACCCAATGAATCTCTCAACGCCATGTAAGTATGTTCGACGTGCAAAAGAAAATATTTTATATTCGAGGTATGCTAAATGTCTTGTGACCAATTATGAACGGGTTTGGAATCCGGTGAACGTGGCCGGCGACCTCTCCACCCCGGTAAAGCATGACCGGGTTAGATCAGGATTGGAAAGCAGTAAAGCATGACCAAGGACCAATCCACCCGGTAAAGCATGACCTGGGATCTCATGTATGTGGTAGTGGACTTCCCTGCCAGCCCAGTACTGTGGTTTAGTCTGATCAGGCGCATTTATGTATGGGTGACTTGCTTTCAAACATATCTCTATGCAAAATGATGAAGTTTATGCATATTCAAGTATGTATGATGCAAGTATGTTTATGAAAAATTTTATGATGATGGCACGTCTATGTTTATGTTATTACCTTCAAGTTTTAAGTATGTATGTTCTACTTTAAAATGCATGAGGTTTTATTATGTATTACTTGTTATCTCCAGTTTATACTTGTTGAGTCATTAGACTCACTAGACTTGATCGATGCAGGTGAGGACGAGTATGAGGAGACGAGGGGTGAGGATCAATGAGCCGGCTTGGTCTGCGCAGGAGGCTAAACCCGAGGACCGCCTATGTTTTAAGAATTTTATGCATGTCGATTCAAATACTCTGATTTTCACGAGATTTCTTTACGTGGTTTGATCTGGTTATTTTGCAAATTATATTTGTAATATTTTTGTTGCAAATATTTTGGACGAACAGTTTATCTTTATCATTTTGAAGGTTTAATATTTATTTAAGAAAATTTTTATTTTTCCGCAAAATTTAAAATAGATTAAAAGTTTAATACGTTACAGTTGGTATCAGAGCCAGGTTCTTGTAAAGGGTTATACTACTGCCAGTTGCGAGAACTCACGAAGTCACATCTCAAGTCTGTAAGTTTTAAAGTTTTAAATTCTTTCATGTATTAAGCATCAAGTCATGATTTCATCATGTGCATGTCTAAGTTCAAAATTACGTGCATCTTATGATATTAATATTATGTTCATGCATGTTGGGTTTAGGTGTTGGGTAAATGTTGGAACAGTGTGCCTCCTAGACGTTTGGTTTCCCGTGGAGCAAGGGATGAGGATAGAGAAGCTCAGGATGGGGAGAGGCCCACTCCTCCTCGTCCACCGCCAGATATGCAAGCTCAGATGCTTGAAGGGATGACTCGGTTATTCGCACAGTTTGCGGGGTAACCAGACTGCAGTGGATACAGGGGCGAGGCCCAGACCAGAGGCTGTTTATGAGAGGTTTAGGAGAATGGATCCGAAGGAGTTCTCGGAGAATACTGACCCAATGATAGTGGAAGGATGGATTAAGTCCATCAAGGTAATCTTTACGTTTATGGAGCTGCAGGATGCAGACAGGGTCAGGTGTGCCACATTCCTTCTGACAGGAGACGCCAGAATGTGGTGGGAATGTGCATCAGTGTCAGTGAACTTGAAAACACTGACTTGGGATGGTTTCAAGGAGGTCTTCTACTCCAAGTACTTCACTGAGGAAGTACGCTCCCGCCTGACCAGGGCGTTCATGACGTTGCGTCAAGGAGATAGCAGCGTTGCAGAATTTGTCAGAAAGTTTGAAAAGGGGTGTCACTTTGTGCCCTTGATTGCAAATGATGTCCGGGACAAGCTGAGGCATTTTATTGACGATTTACGACCGATCTTGCGCCGTGATGTGAGAGTTGCTGGTCCTACTACTTATGCAGTTGCTGTGTCGAGAGCCTTGGAAGCAGAACAGGACCAGAGGGACATTGACAATGATAGGCAGGGTAAGAGGCCCTATCAGGCACCTCAGCAGTAGCTACCCCAGGTCAAGAGACCTTTCCAAGGACAGCAGGGGAAGAGACCATTTCAGGGACCGCGGAAAGTCAAGGGTCCTATTCCTCGACAGAAGATTCCACAGAAGCCCGGTGAGTACCCAGTGTGCCCGAAGTGCCACCGCCAGTATCCGGGACAGTGTTTATGGGGATCGGGCAAATGCTTCAAATGCGGAGCCAGTGATCATATGCTGAAAGACTACCCACAGTGTAGGCAGTCGACTCAAAGGAGAGTGTTCGCCATGCAGGCAGTGGAGGGGAACCCAGACACGATCGCGACCCTGTTGACTGGTAACTTATTTAATTCAGCACCGTATTATCCTTGCTATGCATGTTTCGAATTTTATTTGAGATTATTAGAGTGCTAGTTAGTATTTTTGGTGACTTGTGTAGAGATTTTTCTACTATGCTTGTGGTTAAGATTAGAATTTTGGGATATAAGTTTTGTGTGTTGTGCTAACGTCTCTCAGGAAATATTTTCATAAAGAGAGTAGCCACGAAGGCCTTGATAGATTCCGGGGCCACACAATCTTTTATTTCAGAAACGTTCGCTAATCATCTGGACGCCAAGTCTATTGGACTCGACTTGAGCTACTCAATGACGGTCCCGTCAAGGGAAGAGTTATCAGCTACTAGCGTGGTCAGAGACAATGATCTAGAACTGCAGGACCACCTAGTGTATGCCGATCTGATTGAGTTGCCGATGCCAAAATTTGATATTATCTTGGGAATGGACATGCTAACGAAGAACAGATGAAACGTCTGCTACTCGTTTTCTTAAATCGTGCTAGAAATTTTTTTTTCTTTTTTACCCTCCTTAATCTATATAATTCAAAATATACATATATGCTTTAAAATACCTTGACACCATTTTTAAAATAAAATACCCAACTACCATTTAAAAATCAAAGGAAAATAGTTTGAATCATAAAATCATCAAACATTTTACCAAACTGAAAAACATTATTTGAAAAGTATAGTCCCATACTATAACATTTCAAAAACCACTCCTAACATAAAAAAAGTCATAAAAATATCTTTATCATAACTTAAAATCATAAATCATAACTAGTGCGAAAACTAGCGTCCGTCCTCGGGTTATGTGCACCTTCAGTCCAGTCAGATCAACCATCAAGACCTACCTTAACATAATCATCATAATCACCTGCATTAATCACACCTAGTGAGTCTAAAGACTCAACACATCATATTCTTGATACCAAATAATACGTATAAAATCACAAGTAATAGTGAAAATACTTTTACTTAAAATATCGTTTTCATGAAGATGCATAAACTTTAAAACAATAACATTTTCATAAAATTTTTTCATAAACATTTTCATATCAACATAAACATATTCATATTCATATCCATATCCATATTCGTATCCATATTCATATTCGTATTCGTATGCATATTCATGTTTGTTGAATTCAGATCGTGATTGTGACTCGTATTCTTAAACGTATTGGGCGATGGATCCATCTACATGTAACCAAGTACTGGGCGACGGGGACACCGGTCAACTGGGCCTTGGCCTTATGTATTAACATATTCGTGTCATTGGAAATACGATCGTCGGGCTCCCTCTTGGGCCTTCTCCCTCACGATATTTCCAATCATATTGGTATCAATGGAAATACAATCGTCGAGCTCTCACTGGGACCATAAACCTCATGATATCTCCAACATATTTAGTCACAATCCCTTCTCCTCCTTCAACATTTCGTATTTCCATCACTTAATAAAAACATACATATAATTTCGTTTTTCTTTTAAACCAAGCATGCAACATATATTTTAAAAGCCAATGTTAAATCATAAAAATCCATAAACATTTAAAATAAACGTTTTAACATATAAAAATCATAAAAAGCCATAAAAGTACTAAAATAAATATTTTAACATCATAAACGTTTAAAATAAACATTTGAATATAAAAATCCATAAACATAAAAATTCCATAAACTTTTAAAATTGACATATTAACATATCAAAATTCATAAACATTCATAATCATTAAAAATAATCATATTAGCATATAAAACAGCATTCAGGATACTGCCATGACGTTTACTAATTTCTAGGTGTAAAAAGACTATTTTACCTCTGGACGTAAAATTTCACGTTTTTGACTTTTTCTTAATTCCATTGACTCTAACATGTCCCAAATAATTATTTAAGCCTACATGAATTTTTTCTTATTTTTATTGAGCTTAAATCGAGGTCTTTCAATTTAATCTTTATAAAGACTTATTACTGCGTTTTAATCCCGAATTAACCTAAACCTTAATATAAAATTATCAAATTAAAAACTTAGACTTTTAATAATTATTTAAGCTTAAATATAATTTTCCATAATTTTATAAAGCCTAAACTAGGCTTTTCAATTATTTCGTTAATTAGCGTTTCGTGCGGCGATTAAATCCCGAATAAATCCAAAACTCAATATTTTGATCCCAAATTTTTAACATAACCTTTTTATAATTTGCAACAAATAAACTTCAAGGACACGTCAAGAACGCATTTTCATAAAATCACAGTTTGAGCAGTCCCACGAGAACGATCATAACTCACTCGTTCATTGTCCAAAAATTACGAATTTACTGTCAAATCGAAGGTATCAAAAAGTAATATATTTTATATGTTGAAAACTTTTCAAGAAAATCGACCGAATTTTCGCAGTAATCAAAATCACAATAGACACGTTTATAGATCTAAAAATTTTGATCCAAAAATCATTTCAAACGTTTTTGCTCAAACTTAAACAAAACATACATGGATTTTCATGCATAATAAACATCACGACACATAATATGACGAGATCGATGCAGAAACAATAGAATATACATGTCTTGATCTTTAAAGTTAACGAAACGACGATACCGAAGCGGGAAGGATGCGAGGGTTGATCCGAGACTAACGTGGCAAGATTTTCTTGAAGAAAAGTGCACGATGGATTGCTGGAAAAATCTAGAGGAAGGGGAGGCTGCTACTAGCTCTAGGAACCCTAAATTTTCCTCTAAAACAAAAGAAATAAAATGAAACAAGTGTGTGTGTGTAATGGCCGAGTGTGTGTGTGCGAGTTAAAGATAATTAGGGAGAATAAAATTACTTAATTACACAATTAAAATGCTAATAAAAATGTTAATCCCCACTAACTATATAAAATCCCCTAATTAAAAATAAAAATGTACAAGTGTTAAACTTCAGAAGTTTAAAATCCTCAACTACTCAATTTAGTATTTTGAAAGGCTTAAAATCTTAGAAATCACCTGATAATTAAATTAGGTTTTAAAATGTTAAAAACATAATAACTCATTTAAAATGACATCTTCTTAACTTTAAATGAAATACCACATTTTAAATTGTCAAAATCGTCGTCGGTCTCTTTTCCTTGATCCCGCATCGAATAATCGCTCAAAACATGAAACTCATGAAAACATTATAACGTGCATCGCAAAAATATAAATAATTTAAAATAATGCAAATTCATGAATCATGCACCGCTAAAAATCATTTTAAACTTAATTAGTTAATTTAACAATTAAATAAATGTATGGGTTTTACGTGTACTGATTTTGAGCTCTACAATTAAACATAAAAAATGATCCATTCCGTCCATGTGAAGATGATGAAGTTATTCTTGGTCCAGAAGTACCATATCTAAGTGCTATTTGTGCCCTTAACTGGATGATCCAAATGACAATCCGCTAAATTAACTGATCAGAAAACTCAATTTGAAACAAGTCGTATTTCACGTCAGTTAGGAAAATTCGGATGTTATCAAGGTCTAACTGATCACTGAATTACCAAATTGATTGCACGAAAACAGCAATCGGTTGGGTATGAGCAGTTGCAGTATTTTGGTCATATCTCTCGGTTATTGGAATGAAGCGATTCGGTATGCTTTGGAAAGAAAAGACAATGTTCTACAAATCATCCTTAGAAGTCAAAGTCTGACCCGAAGCTTAGGATGCTGATAAATGACGATAAAACTACTGGTTCTGCACAAACTGAAATCAGCCTAGTTGATTTCAGCTGACCAACTGAACTGAACTGAACCAGCTGCTGACTATCTGAAACTGAACCAGACCAGCTGAAACTGAACCAGACCAGTTGAACTGAACCAGTTGACCAGAGTTGTCCACTCGGAAAAATGTCCAGTAAGGCGAATTTGATCGTTTCAATCTCAGAAAAGTACAGAAACTTTCCAAACGGTCATATTCTTGTGTCTAACGTATATATCATTGTTGGAGCCTATAAATACAACATATTAAAGATCAAATAAGATCTTTTGAAGTGAATTCAAATAATAGGCCGTTAGCATGAAGAAATCAGCTAGTTGAGAGCACAAGCCCTTGTGTGAGGATACATTTGATATTTACACTGTAAAGGATAAATTCCTCACACACAATAATTCTCATATATACAAGAAAGTTGAACTTCAAATTTTACTCGAGTGAGTCTTTACACAATGACGTAAAACATTGTGTTTGTAGTCTTTGCATATAAGATATTAAATGCTAATTGTGAGGTGCTGCCTACAATCTTGAGTGCTAGGAGTTCAGTTAGGCAGTAGTGTAAGTCCTAAGCTGGGTGGGTTTGTACAAAGAGTTGTATAAATCAAAGTCTTCTAGTGAATCCATCCCAAGGGGAAGAAGGGGTGACGTAGGAGCATTTGAAGTCTCCGAACATCAATAAACAAATTCGTGTCTATTTGTTTATTGCATTTACTTATCATTTCCATAGTTTTAAAGATGCATTGATGAAACATTTTATGTGTCCTTCAAATAATAAAATATTGCATACAAAGTGTTTGATAAAATACTTCAACTAAAATATTTTTTACTCATTCGACTTGCATATAGATTAAATGCTTTACAAAATATTTAATCGGTTTCTATGAAGGATTATTTCGAGTATCTTCCGCTTGGCTTGAAAATCAAACTCGATTTAATTCATCGGTGTTCAATATTTCAAGAACTGAGCTATTATAGCTCAACGATTATCCGCCTTATCGATCCTGTCAAGTTCTATCAAAATATAAGATAACATATAAGTAAATTTACAATAGTAATTTATTTATAATAGTTCGAGCACTTGAACTTATACAAAGTCTTTAAATAATTTCTTAGGAGAAAGAACTAAAATAAAAGTTTCCGGCACCTTTTTCTGAGTTTTTATTTTAATAAAAACCTTGTTTTAATTAATGCGTTTAAGTGTAAATGTAACGCCCCGAAAATTTAAAGGTCCACGCGAACCACATGCATACAAGTTAATAAATTCTCTTGTATTTTAATTAAATATTTTAATTGCATGAATTAATTATTTTATGCATATTTACATGTTTAAAATATATTTTTCTACACGGTTGCATTAAAATATATTTTTCTACACGATTGCTAAAAAGTAGAAAATGTTTTTATTAAATAATTGTTTTTAATTATTTAAAATATGAGTGATGTTTCTTCTTGTTTTTGAAAAATAAGTGGTTTTGAGGTGATTTTATACGCCGGGGCGTAATTTTTATCGGTGTCGGATTTTCAACAAAAATACGAACGTTTTGGCAACCCGACTAATAAATTCACAAACTTATTTAAGCAAAATTATTTTTAAATCTTTAAATAATTTAATTAAGCACTAATGAGCCTAATTTGTATGCTTAATAGACCTAAGCTTAATTAATGGATAATTAACTATATAATATTCAAACCCACCCCATAACCCTTGATGATACACGCCTACAATCAGATTGTTTCCTCCAACACTTTCTCCATCAATTCACCACACACACCCCTAAATATTCAAAAGAAAATTCGAAAAGCTTCAAGGAAAAATCAAGCCCAGGTTGTCGTTGTCGTTCTTCGCAATCATCAACGAATAATCGTGCGTTAAAAACGCAAAGGCACGCCATATTCTTTCCTTCAAACATCCATCACATCATAGTATTTATTTAATTATGTTTTAAATGAAAAACAAGTTGCACTTTGTTATATTTTCGTTTTTGCATCAAACATGAATTTTAAAGCATGATATGTGAACCAAAAACATGATTTTTATGTACCTAAAGGGGCTGCCATGAATTATGATGATATAGGGCATGTTTTACACGAGTTAGAGGCCTTAGACACACACCACACACACTGCAAAAAACAAAGGAAACAAGATGGGATCAGGTTGCTGTCAAGGTGGTTGGAGGGGTTCGATTTTGGTCATGAGGGCTAGGCTTGGGTTCGGCTTGGGATCAGGGCTAGCTAGGGTCAGGTATGAGTCAGGGATAGAGTCCTAGCCATGCTAGGACTCGAGACCAGGGCTGGGGAGGAGTCCTACCCGAGAGGGATTAAGGGGCTGCGCAGGTGTTCAACAGGTGCAGGGTTAAGGGGCTCGGCCTGGGGGCTCTGGGCTGGGTTAGGTAAACTCTATAGGGTCCTAGGAGGGTGCCTAAGGGCCTGGGCAGGGGCTGTGGTGGCTTGGTTGGCTGCTGGTTCAAGAAGACGTGAGGAAGCCATGGAGGGGCGCGCAGGTTCAGTAGCTCGCGCAAATGGTTAAGGGGCTCGGCCAGAGGGCTTGGGCTGGGCTAGGCTAGGTCCTTAGGTCTAAGGGTGATGGGAAAGGGCTGGGTCAGGGGCTGGAGTGGCTGGGCTCGCTGCTGGCTCGAGAAGAATGAGTAAAGCGTGAGGGAACTCCATAGCGTGCAGGCTGCTGTCTTGGTGCAGAGCTTCGAGCGTGGCTCAGGGGCTCGGGCTGGGGGTGGCTCGGGTCTGGGCGTGGTCCAGGGGCAGTAAGGGTCATGGGTGGTTAGTGGTTAGATGGCTTGATGAGTCCTAGGCAACTAGGGAACCTAATACACCTAGGATACTAACACACGCACACAAGCATGCATACGAGTCCTAGGTGCAGGGGCTGTAACTTGGTTCTAAGGGCTGATTAATGGGTTGGGCTTGGTCAGTAGGGTTCCTAGGTTGGTTGGCTCGGGTTTGGCTCGAGGTGGCTTGGGCGTGGCTCGAGTAAATTGGGAGATGGCTCTGTGTGTTCGTTAAGGTGTCAATTTCGAGATTTTAAGAACAAAAATAGAATCCATGGGTCCACGGGGGTGGATCATGATTTGGAAGGATAGAATAAATAATAAAAAAGTTATTTTTAAAATTTGGAGTCAAAATAATGAGTTTTGGATTTATTCGGGATTTAATCGCCGCACGAAATATTAATTACCAAATTAATTGAAACACATAGTTTTAAGCTTTATAAAATTATGAAAAATTAGGTTTATGCTTAAATAATTATTATAAGTCTAATTTTATAATTTGGAAATTTTATATTAAGGTTTGGTTTAATTCAGGATTAAAACGCATTAATACGTCACATTTAAAGTTTAATTTTAAAAGTCCTCGATTTAAGCTAAATAAAAATATGAGAAAATTCAAGTAAGCTTAAATAATTATTTGAGACATGTTAGGGTCAATGAAATTAAGAAAAAGTCAAAAACGTGAAATTTTTCGTCCAGGGGTAAAACTGTCTTTTTACACCTAGAAATTAGTAAACGTCATGGCAGTGTCCTGAATACTGTTTCATATGCTAATATGATTGTTTTCAATGATTATGAATGTTTATGAATTTTTATATGTCAATATGTCAATTTTAAATGTTTATGGAATTTTTATGTTTATGGATTTTTATGTTAAAATGTTTATTTTAAACGTTTATGATTTAAATGTTTATTTTAAACATTTATGTTGCTAAAATGTTTATTTTAAAACGTTTATGGCTTTTTATGATTTTTATATGTTAAAACGTTTATTTTAAATGTTTATGGATTTTTATGATTTAACATTGACATTTAAAAGATATGTTGCATGCTTGGTTTAAAAGAAAAACGATATTATATGCATGTTTTTATTAAGTGATGGAAATACGAAATTTTGAAGGACGTGAAGGGATTGTGACTAAATATGTTGGAGATATCGTGAGGGTTATGGTCCCAGTGGGAGCCCGAAGATCGTATTTCCATTGATACGAATACAATTGGAGATATCTTGAGGGAGAAGGCCCCAGAGGGAGCCCGTTTACGGGAGAAGGCCCCAGAGGGAACCCGACGATCGTATTTCCAATGACACGAATATGTTAATACGTAAGGCCAATGCCCAGTCGACCGGTGAGAGTGTTGCTGGTGTCCCCGCCGCCCAGTACTGTGGTTACATGTAGATTGATCCATCACCCAATGCGTTTAAGAATACGAGTCACAATCACGATCTGAATTCAACAAACACGAATATGAATATGATGATATGGATATGTTGATATGAATATGGATACGAATATGAATATGTTTATGTCTATATGAAAATGTGTATGAAAACGTTTATGCATAAGATTATGAAAATGTTTTTATTTAAAGTTCTATGCATCATGAAAATGTTTATGAAGATGGTTATTTTTAAAGTTTATACATCTTCATGAAAATGATATTTTAAGTACAAGTATTTTTCACGGTTGTATGTGATCTGTATATGTATTACTTGTTATCAAGATTATGGTTTGTTGAGTCTTTAGACTCACTAGATGTGATTGATGCAGGTTGTTATGATAGTAATGTTAATGGAGGTCTTGATGGTTGACTTTGCTGGACTGAAGGTGCACATAACCCGAGGACCGACGCTAGTTTTCCGCACTAGTTATTATTTATGATTTTAAGTTATGTTAAGAATATTTTTATGACTTTTTAGTTATGTTTTGAGAGATTTTGAGAGGTTTAGTATGTGCTATACTTTTCAAATAATGTTTTTAGGTTGGTAAAACGTTTGACGATTATATGTTTCAAACTATTTTCTTTTGGTTTTAAAATTATAGTTTGTTGATTTATTTTAAAATGATGTCAAAAAAATATTTTATGGTTCGGCTGAATGCTATGTGAGGTTTGGGAAAAAAAAAATTCTAGCACGTTTTAAGAAAAAGAATAGCAGACGTTTCAGTAAAATTTCTATACGTTTTGTCCAAAAAAAAATAAAAAATTACATCTTCGTAGATGATCACACTCTTAAGGCATTGCACTTGGCTTGAGATGTTGTTGCTTAGATTTAATTTTCATGCACATATAAAAAAAAATATTTATTTAATTAGTCAAAAATATTTCGTTCCATGATTGGATAGATGGTTTTCTAAAGCAGTTATTGTATCACGTTTTTATTTTCTTTTTTATGTGTTAATTAGTACGAGAAGTAAGAAATTAAGACGATATTCTATAAAAATCAATTTTACATTCATGAACAACACTCGAATTCGTCAAAGAATGCATAGACACTTAGGCACGAATGACTCAAACCTTGGCCATTTTAAAAAGTGCCTAAATCTTGTGGACGCCACGCATAATCTATACTAGATTACACACCAAAAGTCAATTATTATTATAATATTTATAAAATAAAATAAAAATGTTGGCCAGATCGATTATACTATTAATTGCTTAAATAATTATATTGTATTTAAATATACTAGATAATTATATTGTTAAGGATCACACATGTTCGATAAACGGTTTAAATACAAATGTGCATTCAATTTTTTTTTTTTTACCTTTTTTATATACATTATTTTGTTTTAAAACAAAATTTCAACGCAATTAAATAATTTTTCTAATATTAGAGGAAACATTTAATATATAGCACGCAAGGCTCACCAACTTTTTTGAAACATAATAGTGATATTTTCTAGCACACCTTGGCTCATATATAACATATTAATACACACTATCTATACAAAATTTTCCATCTAATATATTGATTTTAATATTTTTTAAAAAATTATTAATGAAAATTAAAATCCATTTATCATTGAGAAGTATAATTAAGAGTGGAGAAATATTTAGAAAATATAAAAATTTAAGAGAACGATAAATCGATCAATACAACAGCTAGAAAATAAGGAATATAATATACCAAAATAGATTTGTATGATAATTTTCATAGAATGAACAAAAAAATACTTTTTCCGGTTCACTTGCGATTTATTGCCAATGAATAATATTTTCTCCAATCCTACTTGATTGTTTTTTTTTCCCTAAGTATTGTCGAAAAATAAAGATCCGAGAGATCGAAAAATATAAATGTAACATATAATCAAATTGAAATGAGGAAGCTATCCAACAAAAAAGGTTGAAGTGAAATTCAAACCAAATTTTTTTTTTTTTTTTTTTAAAGTTTGGAGAGATTTGAATTACAAGTCATTGATGGGAACGTGGCACTTTGCTATTTGATTCTGGCTGGACTTTTTATTCCCCTCCCTCAGCTTTTTAACGTTACAGTCAATTATTTATTTATTTATTATTATTATTTGTTTCCTCATAAAGAATAGCCATAATTATTTTTTAGTGGACAAGAAATTATATTTCTCTTTTCCCGAGGTTAAACAAATACAGCTTTTATTTTATTTTAAATTTTTTGTAAAAGATGTATTAATTTTAGACTAATTTTCATACCAAATGTGTATCAATTATTCTTATTATTTTAAATTTGTTCAGAAATTTACATTTTTGTCGGGATCATAATAATTCCTCAAATTTGATTTTTTCACAAATTTAGAATTTTTTTCGGTTTACATTAGAGACAACAAAAGTAGAACATATATTTTTAGTCATATAATGACAATGATTATTTTTATTAAATCTATCAAATTGTAATAACAATAATCTTTTAATTTAGTTATTTAATATGAATATTAATATTTCTAAATCGAATAAAAATGAAAATATTGCTCTCATATGTTCGTTCTTTTTTCTGTAAATTTGGTGGTTTATGTTATCAAATTCATGTTTAATCATATACTTTGAATTTTTGATAATACATCAACACGAAATCAATGTCAAAATTGAATAAAAACTAAAATTATAATTATATTTTGATCTTATATTTTAAATATAAATATTGATCTTATATTTTAAATATAAACAAAATAAATTATAAAAAATATTATACTTAATAACAAGTGCGTACGTGCGCATTAGTGATAAATACACCCCTCTCCCTCAGATGCTAAGCTCTCTCCAATCCATCAAGAACTCCTCTCTCCCCTACAGCCTCACTCTCTAACACACAAATCTGTGAGTTTTGTACCTATACACAAACAGTATATCTGCAAATATCTTTTTTTTTTTTTTTTTTTTTTTTTTTTTTTTTTTTTTTTNAGTACGGTGTAGTTGTGTAAATATCATAGAAAGAGAGAGAGAATGGGTTTCTTTATGTGCACATATATGGCGAGGTACAGTGGGATCCAAGCAATGGAGGTGGTACCCGTGGAGGAATGGGTGGGACCCGGCGCCGAAACAGGGCTTGAAGGTCTGTTGCATTTCATTTTCATCTGAATTTCGCTTGAATTTGAGTCCCATTTTTCTGGATTCGGCTTGAGGTTTCGTAATGTTGATTGAGTTGAGGTGGGTTTTTCCCTGAATGCAGAACCTATGTGGCGATTAGGTTTTGGTGGTGGGTCCGATTCATACCCCGAGAGGCCTGATGAGCCCGTTTGTATCTATTACTTGAGGACTGGGTTCTGTGGATACGGCAATCGGTGCAGGTTCAATCATCCCCGTGATCGTAGCGTGGTAAAATCATCGGGTTTTCTAGATTTAATGATTTATTCTGATTTTTCAATGAACGATTGCTGTGAACTTTGGAGAAAATGCTGGATTTTATCAAGTTTTTAAATTTTATTATTATGATTTCGGTAAAAATCGAAGCTTTATATATATTTGGATCTTGTTTTGATGAAATCGACTGGGAATAGTATCAGCTTTAGGATCATTACGTCAATAGCTTGACGGGCTTTGCAAATATTTTATTGCAATTTGAGTTAAAAATTAATTCTTTATGGTTTTGTTGGAGTTTATGCTCCATAGATTAGATAGAAGTGGAAAAAATTGGAAAAGAGACATTTACATTTCCACGATGGCAGTAATCTGGTGCACGTGTACTGTTGAATTTAAATTTGATATGTTTTTGGGCAGAAGTGGAACCTTTCTTGTTTTAACGAAGTATATCTGCTGTATGCTAAGAAAAACTGGGAAAAATTTACGTTTTAGATGATCTCATAAACTGATAAAAATATTGCTGTTTTACTAACCATAGGCAGTGGGAACTTTGAGTGCTGGTGGACGTGAGTTCCCCGAACGTTTTGGGCAACCTGTCTGTCAGGTATATAATTACTTGTGTTTCTTTCGATTTAAAATCTTTGCAAACGTTCATGTAAAAAATGTTTAATCCTTTTTCAGTATAAATTGACATGCCTAATTCTATAGGAATAATTTGGTACAATATGTAGATTGTTACGTGGTATACACTATACATCACATATTTCTAAGTAATAAGGGCTCGATATTACCTTTTGAACTTGAGTTTTTCGTTGCTTGTTTGATGCTGTATAAGCATCAATTTTTTGATGGTGCTTCTTAATGATTAATTTGTCATCTTGTTGGTTCTAGAAGTGCGAGTCTCTGTTTGTTTGTTTTGCATTCGTCCTTTTCCTTGCATGTAAAATGGGTAACTGAAAGGTGGTTCTCATTTTGGCAAGTTCTTAACGTTATTTCAGTCTGCAGAATTGGGAAGATCTGTTTACTGACGACCTATAATTATTTGAGTTATGCTATATGAGGTAGTTTTGTAATATCAAAAGCAACATGTAACCGTGTGTGTAATCCTTGTTGTACATGTATCATTTATCTAATTATATAACCAATTACTTCTCGTTACTGCATTTATTAAAGACTCTACAGTTCTGACTCGCGCTCAAATACTTGGTGTTGGCAAAAGATGCATGTTTTAGACATAACCTTAAGTAATTTGTTAATTGCCTCATCTATTTTGGGAGGCTAAGCTTTTCCTTATTGATCGATGGTGCTTCGTCTGCTCGCTGTTTGTATTATTGAGTTATTTCCCTTTGTTTCATTTGGCTTATGTTCAAATATAATAAGCTGATTTTTGTTGTTTTCCGATGATTTTCAAAATTAATTTTGTAAGTCTGTCTCCTGTATATGAAGATTTAAATGCTGTGTTAAATGTTAGAATCTACAACGTACACATGGGAGATTCTGTCATAGAATTTCAAAATTTCCTTTTTTAAACAACCAAATTTTGTGTTGCTAACCATTTATTCATTCTCTCTTTGTTTTTTCTATTGTTTGTGGAGTAAAAAATATTAATTTCTTAGTTAATTCAAGCTGGAACATTAAATTACTTCTGTTGCAGTAGCCAGTAAGGAGGTCATGTTATAATTCTCCAAGGTTTAGTTCCATACTAACTTGAATCAGCTATACCAGTAAAAGATGCAAGTTTGATTTTTTTTCTCCCTCATATTTCGTCTGTCACCATCCTGGGTTTATATCTTTCAGATTGACTATGTTTTGCTCAATAATTTCTGCAGAGAAATGTGTCATGCCGTGTTTTGTCCATCTAAGGGTTTTTTTGTTGTTTCCTATGACATTGATTCTATAAACAACCAAAAAAAGAGCTAATTCTATTTAATAATTTAATAAGATCATACTATCTTGAATGTAAATTTCATGATTCCCAATTTTGCTCTGACATCTGAAGTGGCCTTTATAGTTATCAGGTCACATCCTTTAAACATTTGTGCTGCAGTTAGCAATCAGCACTTACTTCATTACAACTTGCTATTCTGTCATCAATGTAACTGCTTTTTGCTGTTCTATAATTCTATCCTTTTCATTAAGTAATCTGCTTTCCTTTCTGTTGAGCACCAATCTTCCCTCTTATGCACACAGTAATTTGATTGGTGAAATGATAACTACTACACTCTTTGCACCAATTTTGTAGTACTACATGCGGACTGGAATGTGTAAATTTGGTGCTTCCTGCAAGTATGACCATCCAAAGCACGGTGCCGAATCACCAGCCCCATTGACTCTGAATTTTTACGGATATCCCTTGAAGCCGGTATGCCACTCTGAAATTTTTCATCATGTTCATGTTTTTACCCCTTTTTTTTGTTTTCATTTTACATAATATTCTCAAAAAATCGAGCTCTCATGTTGTCCTTGTTGCAGGGCGAAAATGAATGCTCATATTATGTTAAAACAGGGCAGTGCAAGTTTGGTGTCACTTGTAAATTTGATCATCCTCAGCCATCTGGGATACATGTGCCACCTCAAGCCCCTGTCCCTGGGGCTTTGGCTGCCTCTGCAGCCATGCTCGCACCTGCTGTTTATCCAACCATGCAGTCTCCTCTCCAATCTTCTCAACAATATGGGTTAGTATCCAGCAACTGGCCCATTGCCAGACCAACTGTGCTTTCGGGTTCTTATGTTCCTGGGAATTATGGCCCCTTGCTCGTTTCCCCAGGAGTTGTTCCTGTTCCTAGTTGGACCCCCTATCCGGTAGGTGCTGCTGAAGCTTGTTGTTTAATCTGAAGAATGTTTTGATGCTTGTATTTTACATTAACATGTACAAGTACATTGGTATAGGCGTCAGTTAGTCCTGTGGCCTCGCCAAGTACTCAACCCACCAGCGGTGCAGGCCCAGTTTATGGGTTAGCACCGTTATATCCTTCAGCGACCGCATATGCTGGACCATATCTTTCTGTAACTTCTTCTGGTGGCCTCTCAAGAAGCAGTCTAGAGGAACATGCCTTTGCAGAAAGACCTGGCCAACTAGAATGTCGGTACTATTTAAGGACCGGGCATTGTAGATTTGGGCCTACATGTAAGTATCACCATCCACCAGAATGGAATGCACCAAAAACAGATTTCGTGCTTAGTCTGATAGGTCTGCCTTTACGCACAGTAAGAATTTAACTCTGTTTAATATTTCCTCGTTATGTTCACTCGATCTTTATCATTGTGTACACTCCCAAGCTGCTACCTGTTCGCCTTTTCTGTGGTCTCTTGTTCATATGCTCTTCTGTTTCATCATGCTGACCTTTCTCATAATCGCTCGTTTTGATTTCAGGGTGCATCAGTCTGCTCTCATTACTCCCAAAATGGAGTATGCAAATTTGGTCCATCTTGCAAATTCGACCACCCAATGAGCATTTTGAGTTACAGTCCATCGACATCATCTCTGACCGATGTGCCTGTTGCGCCTTACCCAGTGGGATCCACAAACGCAAATTTGGCTCCATCATCATCCTCATCAGACTTATGGCCTGAAATTCTTTCTGGTTCAAGAAAATACAGGTTTTCATCACAAGTGTCTTCGACAAACAGTTCAAGTTCTTCAGTCGGTTCAATATTCTCTGAGAGTGACCCCCTTCCCCAATCTAGCGTCCCTGGTGGCAGTAACCCAAGTCAAGGAAGCAAGGTTCACACCTCGAGCTGAAAATAATTATCAACTCGTCACATAATCTGTTGCCTCCCTTTGAAACCATATATAGGTTCTTTGCATATATTTTCTGCAAGATGCATCATCTGTGTTCTTTATACAATCACATGGCCACCATTTTCATTTCGAATAAATCTATACAGCCCCTCGAGTCTCGAGAGATCTTACAACACCTTAGCCTTTTGAATAATAACAAACCGTGCAACTTCCCATTTAGGTATTTGCATTGCCTCACTGCTCAAATTTTGGATCCAGTTGTCTCTATCTATGCTCTTCTTTTCGGAATGAAAATGATACGACGTGGCTCACCATTTTTTACCATGATTTAACTGTAACCGTGCAGCGCCCGTGTCTTTCATTCCCTCATCGGAAGAATTGACAGGGTATGAACATGAAGGCGTTCCTGTTCCACCCCTTCTTTTTTCCTGGGGTTTTGTTGTGGAAAGCAATGATAAACCAAGAATTACAGGGCAATTTAACACTGCCTGTTTGTACAAGTTACGTAGAGTTATTTTTTGGAGTATGAATCGACTGGACGCTTCTTTTCCCTTCATCTTTTTTTTTTTGATATAAATAAATGATCACAATACATGAAGGATTTGTAGAAAATCTTGATTTTCTAGTATTGTTCATCAAAGGTTTATTTGTTTATTTTTGGAAATAGATATTTTATTTTCCCATTTCCTATGGCAACAAAGATGGTGACCTATAAATCTAGGGCTGAGATGTTACCCAAGGCATTATCCCAATTTTTTTTTTTGGTCATGTGAGACTCGTATCTTTTCCTAAAGACCTCGAATGACCTAAAATATGCTTAGGATAGTAAGAATTCAACCTAAACTAGGGAAATCGAACGTTTCTTTTTCTGTTTTTTATCAATCCGTGAACTATATATATTGTAAATTATTAATTGATAACATTCTAATGTTTGTTGATTATAGCAAAGATAAAAGGTTGATGATGCACACAGTACAATCGATACCGACATTTATAGACGATAAATGTCGCGCTTAATTGTTCCAAAAATTCTGTGTGAGTTGACAAAATATGGAGATGATAATTATATATTCTTGTCAAACATTTCCCAACACTTATCAATATCATTTTTAATGTAACAAAAATGTAAAAAAAAAAATGAAAAAACAATAGGAAGACTAAAGTTGTCTTAGAAAATTGTATAAAAAATTCTAGAATTACAATATTGTCATGAGTCTTGAACACGAAATATTGTCCCAAACATGAGATCTTGGTCATCAGCCAAAAAAAAAACTAACCATTTTAATAATCTTGTGTTGGGATAGATCAATATTATGATCATGAATGAGGTAAACAAAATGAGACAGACTTTGATTTTAGTTCCAAAATATCGAAGATTTATTGCTAGTTAAAAAGTACATAATTATAAGCTGCCATGCATATATTACACGTACTATTTAGTGCTGTTAGGAAAATTGGAGCAAACATACATATAAAATCTGCTCATCACTCTGTTTCCCTCCTAACTAATCTAACTATATATATATTATATTATCATACATGCATGATATAATGCATCATTACTCTTATCGGATCCGATCGCGAGTTAGACCCACAAAGCGCCAGCCTTTTTGAGCATGGGCTTTAGGGTCCTCTTGAGGTGAAGACTCATGACCTCATCCGCTCCTCCCACCAGTTCCCCGCCGATGAACACTGCGGGCACGGTGGGGTTGCAACCGAGCGTCGTCGACAGCGCTTGCTCGATCTCCGGGCCCATCGGGATCTTGTCGAGCTCGTGAACCGTGGGGTTGACTCCGAAATCGCTAAAGAGCGTCCAGATCGTGTGGCTCATGCAACACGAGCTCTTGCTGAAGATCACCACCGGTTTTTCAGATGCCATCTTGCGTACTGCCTCCATTGAGATGACGAAAATATTGTAGTTTGGGTTCTTTGTTTGTTGCTGATATAAGAGTTGGTTTTGGTGTGAGAATAATGAGGAGTGCATGGGACTATTTATATGGAAAATCTCGAGGGGTCCCTTTTAAAAAATTGGATGAAACCAAGAGATGCTAACTAAAAATCAGGACACTTGAAATATATATAATATTTTATTCATTGTGTTGAGAAAGATTTATTAAGTTATAAAATTTTATGTTATTAAGTGATTCATACGACGATAATTAAAACATTTAATATCTACAAACTTTATGTTATCTACTGAACATATATTTGTAAAATTTAGTTGCTAAAATTTTATTTGATAAATTATCTTAATCATATTTTGGTTATCTTGATAATGTTTTCATATTTTGAAATTCAAAATATCTTATCATTATAAGTCACAATTTAAATTTAAACTTATTCGATGATGATGTTTTTTTGGGTCTCTAACCATACACACCAAAAGTTACGCAACACCATAAATCGTGAGGTTTGAAGTGCTTGGAAGACGCTCAAACAATCAGAAGAAATTTAAGAAGTGTTCAAGGTGTTCTTCATATTCAATGGTCGGAGGTAATATTCGTTTCATATTTCGCATTCAGTATTATGTTATTAAGTTTCAACATAAATAAATTCTTATATTGATATCGGAACAGTTTTTACCTCTTCCTTAATATATGATTGAGCTATATTTTTTTTAAAAAAATACAATTTTTTAATTTTTGTGAAATTTTTAAAATTTAACCAAAATTGGACAAAAAACCATTACTTTAAAATCAACACCACTGGCCACCGTACGGTACACAACTCCGACGATTGGGTCCACCGGACGAAAGCCCACATAGGGGCGACCAACATAAGCCATCGGCCAGAGATCGAAGTCGGCGTTTTGGCCGGAAAATCGCACATCCAACCTGAGCGTTTTTAAGGTATGTTTTTGGCCGATTTCAGACAGATCTATGACCATTTAGGAAATGGATGTGGAGAAGAAAAGTAGACCAAGAAGTCACCGTCATCATGGAACTAAGATCCAACCGTATACCATTGTGGAATGGTCGGAATTCGAAGAAACCAGTCGCTGCTTCTGCACGATTCTAAGGACATTTTTTCAAATTCCGGCTGACTTCACGACGGTAAGGGAACAGGGACTGACTGGAAGTGGTCAACCGTCCCTGGATGTTGGTCGACAGTTAATGATTTGGTCGGAGAAGGTGGCGGCGTTAAAAATAGGATTTAGGGTGAAGTTAGGGTTCTAATTTTGGAAAATTAGGAATCTTTTATAAATTGAGTATTTTCAAAATTTAGGAATTGTTTGGCTGGTATAATATTTTAAAATTTCAAATATTTGATAATTTTGATCTTTTGAAATATTATCTTTGCAAAATTATGGATAATTTTCATGCTTAAAATCATGAATATTTTGCACATTTAAATTATTTGGATAAGATATGTCAAATATTTTGATATATTTCCTTATCTGGCATGCAATTAAAAATTATACAAATGAGAAACTTGTTCATATTAAATTATATTTGAGTCCATAATTTTTATGAACAAATTAAAATAAAATTTTGATTCATAAAGATCCATAATATGAATAATGAAGTAATAATAATTATGAAATACACATGAAATTATGATGTTGGGTATAGAAACTCTAATAATCTTGATTATGATGATAACAAAACTTGTTATTGTGTTTCGAACGTATTTACTCAAGTGTGAAGTTGCTAATTCAACTTGGAAGCTGAAACTCGAATTTAGCCAAACTAAAAATATGGCGAGCTGCAATGTTTCAATGATATCTTACAACTCAGTGATGCAAATTACCATCAATCAAAATGATTGAGCAAAAAACTCAATTTGAGATAAGTCGTATTTGACGTCTGTTGAGTTGAATCAGATGTTATGTAGGCAAACGAATGATCGTAAAACTCATCAGTTTGGCTGATCGTTAATGATCAGTTGAACTTGAGCAGTTGTGGTATTTTGGTCCTGATTAGCTTGGTTATCCAAATTTTGGTCATCCTGACAATTTTATATACATAAATCCAAACGTTGTTAATCCATGCTTGTTTTTTCTCGAATGCGCTGGTCAGTCTCTTTGTAATATTTGTGAATTATTAGTAGAATTTTATTTTATTTTTATTTCATTTTTTTGATGTGCAATACGACAGGAAAAAAAAAAGGGGGCATGACACGATAACGAATATCTGCATATATACGGAGAAAATGGAGATATGTCCTTTGTACGGTTGGCCTTTCATTTATCCTCTCGTAGTATAAAGATTTGATGATCAATCAACATTATTATTTGGGATAACAATATTCCCACATATTGATAAATTTTTGTTATTAATATTGTTCCCTTGAACAATCAATAAAAGATACATATATATTAGTAAGATAATGATTCAATATATGCAAATATTGGGAATATTTGATTTGATATCTTTTGAGAATGGTCAATTTTAAACAATGTTCTGCATTTTATATTGTCTACAAGCCTATCTTTATTCTGAATGCGATTTTATGCCCAACAAAAATATAGTTACAATTAGTGTGTAGTAATAAATAAATTTTATTTGGCTCACCACACTTTTAGTTTGAAAGTTTTAAACCATAACCATTGTAATTAATCCGCCGGACGAGCTGCAATGAAAAACAAATATTTTAAACAGTACAACAGTCTAACTATAATACGTTTGGATCAATTTCTCATATAGTAATTAATAGGGATGTATCTTTTGTGGGGGAGGACAAGGCTGAACATCCACCCCACAGAAATTTTTTACAATTTAGTAATTTTATCCACATAATTTTATTTTTTTGTCATAAAAAAAAATGTTCGAGCTAGCCTATCTCATTGTGAAATCTTGGTCATACCAACATATTTGAATATTTTTTGTATCGTGTTTGAGAAATTGTTTTGGTTTCAGACAAGTTAATCTTAAGTGATCAATTTCACTTATTATTTAATTGTTAGGAACACATGCAGGTAATATTAATCATATATATTGTTATAAATTAGGAAGTGTACTCATGTTAGAAAGTTCGATGCTGGAATTAATTTTGAAATATTAATGGGTCCATTTAACTTTCTAGTGTACGTAACTTTCGAAAAGGCATCTTGTGAGCTGGAGAAGGAATTTAAATTTATCCAATAGGAGGATATAATTTATTTGTGATAAAATCAAATTCTAAAACTTGATTCATCAAATTATAACTTTTATATATCGCACGCCACTAATTAATTATATCTTTCCATAATCAATACAACCGAAATATTATGTAACAAGACAAGAAAAAATGTATATTTATTACGTTAAAAAAGATTGATATTTATTATTAGTTTTATTTATCGCTCCATGCATGTCCCCATGTTGACAAATCTTACACTCTGTCAATGAGTCATCTTCCCCCAATATATCATGCAGTTATTTTGACATACATATATTTTCTCGACTAGAAGTCCAAGATCTTTAATAAGTTTCTTTGTCGCATAAAAACTCTCAGGCACTGAGTTATCGGAAGGACATAGCTCAGACATTAATTGACATATATCATTGTAGTTTCGCTCAGACATGTTATGCTCTTGTTTCATCTTCAATAATCGAACTAACACAGACAACAAAGAATGACCGTGTGGATTTCTATCCCAAATTTCTTTCTCAGCAGATTTAATCATTTCGTACAGAGATTTTACAGGACTGTTTGGACTTTGAGGATCATCATTGCCAGAGTCTGTATGGGGATTTTCTTTGGCAAATTCATTCGTTTCATTTTGATTTGTGTCATCGAAGTATGGGTTTCCATGTTCAGTATTACAAAAGTATTGATCAGATTGAATCGGGTCAATGAATTCTTGTTGAGTTGATCTGTTTACGAAACAAATAGATGAAGAAGGAGCCTCCATATTGAAGTTTGGAAACATAGGAGGGACGTACTGATCACCATGAAACTGCCAACAATAATAGTTCGGTACGAAACCATATCTACCTAAATGAAACTTTACAGTATCGGCTTCCTCAAAACATTTGTTTCGACACTTCTTACGGTTGCATGGACATCGTAATTTCCCATCCAATAAACACTCAGGATGACTTAGTGCAAATGACACAAATGTCTCAACACCAACACAAAATTCACTACTGAAGAACCCATTCTCCAACCTACGATACATCCAACTTCTATCTGTGTTATCCATTGAAGCCTACAAGTTTTTAAATATGAAAAAAATCATGCATTATTTACAAAATAAATAATCTATTACGCTAAAATTCATAAATCAAATACTACGTTAAAATTCATAAATAAACTACTACGTGAAAATTAAAATTTCATATCTTGTAAAGAAAACGCTTTAAAAACCTGATGTGCGCGAAGATTTGCAGATCCACGTAACGTTGGAAGATCACACACCGACGAGCAAATTTACGAAATTATATAGTCTCGCTGATACCAGAGAAGAAAGGCGAAAATCGATGAAGAAAATGTTCGCGAACCTCTCGCTAAGACCAGAGAAGAAAGGCGAAGATCGATGAAGAAAATGTTCGCGAACCTCGGTATATATAGAATCATAGCGACGGTTTTTTTCATAAACCGTCGCCAGTAACGACAGTTTTAATTTAAATCGTCGCTCATTGCGACGATTTTTGATACACCGTCGCCGATCTAGATCGGCGACGGTTTATGCAAGCCATCGTTAGTAGCGACGGTAAACAAGACCCGTCGCCGTATATTGCGACGGGTAAAAAAACCGTCGCCTAATATGGCGACGGACTTAAATATAAACGTCGCCAAAGGCGACGGTCATAATACCCGTCGCCTAATATGGCGACGGGTTGGTTCGAGCCGTCGCAATATTAGCAACGGTTTGAAATAACCCGTCGCTGAAATAGCGACGGGTATGATAAACTGTCGCTACAATAGCGACGGGTTTTGATAAACCATCGCTTATTTTTGTAAGCGACGGTTGTATTAAAAACCGTCGCTACTGTAGCGACGGTTTTTCTAAACCCGTCGCTATAATTGCGACGGTTTTTCCTACAACCGTCGTGATCTCATCGTTTTTTTGTAGTGTTATTTTCTTTTGACAATTTTTGTTCTTTTTTGAATATGATGTCGATATGACACCAATGCATGCAACACTGACATGTATAGTGCCGAGTCCTGATGTGAAATGACTAAAATTTCCAAAATTCGAAAGATACAAGACTAAATCTGAAATTTGATACATAGAAGAGGAAAAAAAATACTTGACAAATATTGCAATTTTCCCACATCTGTAACATATATCTATCATTTTGTGCTTGTCTCCATGGTAGTTTTCTATTTTTAAAAAAAAGTATATTAAATACAACTTTTTATCTTATAAGATCGAATTATGTTTCAAACAATATTAATTTACGAATATTGCCTTTTGATCACGTGCACATATCGATGATCCCTGCATGGAAGTTCTTTTCTGGTCCACATGCATCCCGTAGAATTAAAGGAATAATAGCATATATAGCTGAAGCCAAGAAAGTGCTCTACGTAAGGTCATATTACATATATAATCGGCCCTAAAATATCCCAAAGGACGATTTCTAGAATGACATCAGTGAAAATTCTAACAATTTCTTTTGCAATTCCGATAAATAATCGTTGTATACGTTCCGATATATAATCGTTGTATACGTTCTTGCTCGATCCATCGTTTAAAATGGCGAATAAAACGTGGTTAATTGGATATAATGAATAATGCAAAAGACGAATCAAATCAGAAATTAAAGGAGATTCTCGAAACTAATTGTGAAGATAATGTCAACTTTGGTAGTACGTACGTACGGAGAGAATGGAGCATTGGGAGGTTTCTGGCGTTCGAATATCAGTGCTTCACGTTAATGTTGCTGAGGTATAAAGAAATATCTCTAGCTAGCTACAAGTCGCTAAATATTATTCCTTGTGATATAGAACAAAAATACAGATAAGATTTTGCTAAAAAGAAATAAGATTTTCCTCTTTGCAATTTTGGAGTTTAATGTTGTCAATTTATGTCCAACTCTTATATTTTTCAATTTCTTGCAATTTTAGTCTTTTTTTCCTCTTGACGGTTGATTTGTCATTCAAAATTGAGAAAAATTAACATACTAAGATTGAAATTTGATAATATAAAATAGTGGTGTTGAACGATGGTTTTGTTTGATTTTATATTATAATTTCGAAACAAACAATTTTTTAATTGGTTTTACATAATTTCAAATCAAACCATATATTTTAAAAATCAAACAAAACCAAACCAAGAATTTCGATTTGCTTTGGTTTGGTCTAGATCGGATCAGGTGATCAATTTTAAGTTTCGAGTTTTATAACAAATTAGTGTATGAGGTATTTATTTGGAAAAGTACAACTGAGATTTTATAGAAGTAGAATGAACATCATATTTGATTATAAACTAGAACGATTATAAATAAAATATAATAAATAAAAGTATTTATGCATATAATTACATATTTGTGCAATTTAGATAAAAAAAAACGTGTATTTTTAGGACTATGCATGCTTATATTTATTTGGACATGAAATTTTAGAATTAATCAATCCAAAGTGTGATTTCCATGCATGTGAAGTGACACCCATCACCTACAAATTTCCAGACAAATTTCAGTAATATCTACTCTCATACTGTAGTCTTAGATTTATAAAGTGTAATTAGTGTTTGGTCTCTTGAAATCACCATCTTTTTTACCCACTTGAACGAATATTAAATTTTAAGTTTTAGAATCATTACATATATAATTGAATTTCTTAATATTTTTTTGCTTTATATACGGGTTCTCAAGTCATAAAAAAATAAGGATAAGAAATTGAGAAAATAAAATTATTTTAAATATAAAGTATATTCACGTGAGACGCACGTGATTCTTAAAAGTATATTGACCCAATGTAGAAGGTTTTGTTTGCACATGTAATTTGGCCTACTTTTGATTTTGAGCCTTCTAATTAATCAAAATTTAGTTTTGAGTATAATTAATACATTTGCTTTTTTAATTGGAATGCTAATATGACCAGCGTCACGTCATCAATATCCAACGTTATGTTATCATTGAAGTGAAAAAATTAAATGAAAAAATAATAAAAGTAACAAATTATACATTAAGACTGAATCTGATCAAATTATAAGACAAAAATAAAACTAGACCAAGTTATAGAACCAATTATATAATTTATGTTAGGAACACAAGATATTCTGGCAAGAAAAAAAAAAGATGTTAATTTAAACTAATTATTGATGACAATCACAATCAAAATTAGCTTATAGTTGTGGTTGGAATTTGGATCTACCATGATGAGTATACCGAATTGGTCAATTGATTTTATCTTCTTTCATTTAATTCAAATACATGATGTTAAAAAATAAAAGACTGATAGCAAAACAAAGAAAGTTGGGCAATGATTTTCGTACATTGATTTATCGTGTATATATAAGTTGGAGTTCAATCAGATATTAATCTCATAAACATGTTGCTTTTTTATGGAATCAAATGGATTTAAAATTCTTAACTTCAAATATCTCAATTCGAGCTCATCTTTAGTTTTTGTTGGTGAATTTTAACTTTAATCTTAAAATATAGTCACTATAAAAAGACCTTAAAATATAGTCACTCTTAAAAAACCTTAGGTATAGTTTGGTACATTGAATAAGAGAAGGATTGATAAATAATCTTCCTTATCCTACATTTGGTACCTTTTTAGAAAGCTCATGATAATATCATGGGCCCATGATAAATAATTTTATAGAAAGATAAAATATCCTTTTTATGAGATGTGATAATTTTAATTTAATGATAAAAAACACCACAAATGACTTAATTGTCCTCAATATATAAAATTTCTAAACCATATCGTTCTCTCATTTAACCGTCCCATCTAATAAATATTTTTATTTATTTTTATATATTATATAATATGATAATTATATAAATGAACTTGAGATAAATATATAAATGATTTTTATAAATCTCAATAAAATTATTAGTATCACTCGATCAATATATAATTTCTATTATTAAGTAATAATTTTTCAGAGCCTCAATTTTTGTTAATTGAAAGTCTCGAAAAACTAATAGGATAATTCATGAAAAATAAAAGAAAAGAAAACTAATAGGATAATACTTTTTATGATTCTATCAGTAAAACTTTATCATGTAACTGACTGATATCTCAAAATAAATAACTCTTTATAAACAACCTTTGATATTTCAATTAAATTTTATTAACATATCCTTTGAAACTTGCAATGGATTGATCATATATATATATATATATATTCTTTTAAATGAAATTGTACATTAAGAGTTTTGTCTTTCTAAAATATTGAGTTTCTTAAACTCTAATTTAAGAAACTCTAAATTTGATCTTTAGTTTTTAAAAGTGTTTGTTTTCTAACGAAAGACTATTTTTCTTATCTTGTAGGAATCTATTCAAGAATCCTATTAAGAAAAAAATTTTCTCTCTATATATGAAGAATAGTTGCTGCACAATGTACAAGCGATATACGAGAGAACAAAGAGATAATATATAAAGCTCGGGATAATTTTCTGAAGAACTCGCAAAGACGAAACATCGTTGTTTCACTGTGTTCCATTGACGTATTGGAGACACTTGAAGACAACACACGTACAAAGTGTTGGTTGAAGAATTGTTTGTTGCTCTAAATTTTGGCTATACAGATTTTCATTCTTGTGTTTTGTTTATTTTTTTATTGATATTTTAGGATATAATTTACTTCCTTAACTTGTTAAGAAATATAATTTTTTGTTTCTTCACTAGTATTGATTTTGTATACTTGATTAATTTTTTAGTAATTATTTTGGCCTGAAGCACACTTGTGCACAATTATCTCTGTGCTATTTTTATTTAAGTTATTTATTTGTGTGTTATATTATTCCGCTGCATGTTGTCATAAGATGTTACAACATCCAAGACCACTTATATCTGATACACACAATCCTTACTATTATGTTAAACAAAATTCTTTCACTTGGCATCAGAGCCAACTCTTGTATTTACTAAGAGAGATTCTTGTTATTTTTGTTTAACTAGTAAAATTCAATGGACGCGTTACTTGCCAAAGCTACGCCATGACCAACTGTTTTGGATGGATTATAGTACGCTCTTTAGAAAGTCAAAAAAAGATTTTATATCAAGTCCACAGATGAAAGAGCATGAGTCTTCAACTGTTGGACTCCACCAAAAAGAATTGATGAAGGTGTTGACAGTTTGATCAAACAAGAAAGTGAATACACAACCGATGAAGTCCAAATTTCAAACTACAATTCCAAGGTATTAAATGTCATCTTCACATAAGATGATATAAACAAGTTCATTTTGATTATCAACTATGTTTATGCTAAGGATGCATGAGAAATCCTTCAAAAACATTGTGTAGGATCTGAAAGAGTGAGAAAACAAAGTTAAGAATGATAACCTCTAAATTTGAAAGTTTGAAGATGAAATAAACTGAAACAATCACCGAGTATGACCGTTCCGTCTCTCGAGAGAGATAGCCAATGAAAAATTCAGCCTTGGTGATCCAATTTCAAATGAAAGATTGGTTAGCAAAGTATTACAATCACTTTCGGAGCGCTTCAATATCAAGATTTGTGCAATTGATGAAGCACATGATACAACTTGGCTCGCACTAGATGACTTGATTGGTTTCCTTCATACTTTGGAGATGAACATGAACTTACAAACGAAGGACAAAGGTAAGATTATTGTTTTCGAAGTTTCTAATGATTTCTAGAACGATCTTCTTCAAATGTCACAAGAAATCAATGAGTCAGACCTCTGTGAAGAATCTATCTCATTAATTAAGAAGAAGTTTGGAGATTATTTGAAAATGATTAGAGACAAAAAGAAATCAGGAGAACAATCTAAGTTACCAAATCTAACTACTCCTGAAAAATCTCAAAGGTTTTCATCCACACAAGGATAATTTTGACAGAGGAATGAAAGTAAGAATCAATATGATAATAAGAGGTTTGATTCTATGTAATGTTTCTTTAAGAGATGAGGAATTAGATGAAGATGAATAATCCAATAAAGAAGAAAGTCAAACTTCCCTATCTGCACTTTTGGAAGAAATACCTGTTTGCAAGTCAATCCACTGGGTATTGCCTATGGTGTTGCAACACCTGACCGAAACAAAAAAATCAGTTCGCTTCAATGTTACAACTCTTTGAAATCCAAGTGATCAGGAAGATATGATATTTGATGACTTCATTCACCCTTGAGAGCATAAAGAAATTGTACGAAGAGTTATATGCTGACTGGATCATGAGCATTAGAGCTCAACTTTGTCAAAAGAAATACCAAGCTAAAGGATGTTGTGTCCAAACTTGAGATAATCCTAAGAAAGAAGGATTTGAAATTGTGCGAGATCAATGACGAACCTGAAACAACAACCCAAACTCTTACTAAGTTTAACACAAGCACAACCAAGCTTGACTCTATACTGATGATGGGAAATGATGGCAAGCTGGTCTAGGTTTGAATAATAGTGTTCGAAGTTGAAAAATCATCAAAAACAACTATATTTGTGAGAGAAATCATGTCTCAAGTGTTCTTCTCTGTGCTGTAATTCATCTTTGTCCAGCTCTAAGCAGTAGTTATGTTCCTTGAGTTTCTCTATTTTCTTCTCTAAGCTTTTAATGTAGCTACTTTGGTCAGCCATATCCTACATCCAAAATATAAGAGTCCAGATTCAGAAATGATTTCAATTCTTCCCATCAAAGAAGCAAGTTTCCAATTAGAAGCCGAAGTAAAGGAGACGCCATTTTGTTTGTCATTATTGTCTCAAATCTGGTCATATCTAACCATACTGTTTTAAGCTGAGACAAGACTACATGTACTGAAATTTTACTCGGATGTTGTTCAAAGTGTACCAAAACACCTATTGCATCACCTCCAACAAACGAACTTCAGCTAAAAAAATTTGGGTATATTAGGCTAAAATTAATTGCCATGTTATTTCTGAAAGGGGATCGGTTACGGTGACCGGAAGCGTAACGGAATTCAAAAATTTTTATTTTACATGCTAAATTTTCGGCCACCATGTTCCTTGTGCAACAAATACATTTAAACACCATACAAGACATACATAGGGTGTTTGAGAGATTATACCTATCAACCTCTTGAGGTTGATGAATGGCACCAACCAAGTTGTAAACAACTTGGCTCTTGAGTGGATGAAGATCTACAAGCTTCCTCCTCCTTCAAAAATTAGGCCCACCACTTGCTAGGTAAATTCCTTCTTGTTTTGCACTAGAAAAACAAGAAGATTTTTCAATGAGAAGAATATTTCTTCCTCAACACTTGAAGAAGAAAAATGAGAGAAAAACTTGGAGAGAAGTGTGTGTAATTTTCGGCCAAGGTGTGTGTAATGGGGGGAAGGGAGACTTGTCTTGGACATGCAAAAAGTTGAAAGCAAAAGTTGCATGCCATGCCTTGAAAACACAAAAAGTAGTCTCCCAACCTTTCACCTCCCATGCATGTATATTATATGGTTTTTAATCAAATTAAAAACCATGGACTAAATTTAATTATCTCAAACATATTTGAGACTAATTAAACATTACTTGAATTTACCCAAGTCCCACTAGTTAAATAATTATTTTAATTGAGCTCTACAAGACTCAATATGATTTAATTAATCCAACACTTGAATTAATTTAATTATTTGGACTCTACTAGGTCCACTAGTGTTTAATTAATTCAACACTTGAATTAATTTAATTTAGTCCATAATAATGTTTATGAAAATCACAATTTTCAAATACATTATTCACTTGGCCAAATTTTAATTTAGGAACACTTCCATAAATTAAAATTTACATTTCTCTCATAGAAGTCATACTTCTATTTTTCCTTACGCCTATAAACTCATTTATAAGCCGTTCAACACATTGAACTATTTTCTCCTTTATAGAAGTCATACTTCTAATTTTCCTTACGCTTATAAACTCCTTTATAAGCCGTTCAACACATTGAACTATTTTACTTCTCAACGGGATCTAGAAAGCTAGTACTTGTGTGGCCCTCAATGGTTCATTGATACAACTAGCCGTGGGTTCACATCTCCATGTGATTCGGACTAAACATGTCCTTATATGAGCATACCCCAATTGCTCCATTCTTATTTATCAACTCCTTGATAATAAGAACGTCAGAACTCAAGTCTGATAGTACCCAACCAATCATGTTAAACGCCTAGCAGCATCGCTTACATGATTCCCTAGGTATCAAATGATAGTGCCTGCAAGAACCATTCAATTATGGTTAGCGTACAGTACGGTCCCTTCAACTCATATATCCCGACCGATTCGACAACCATTGGTATATCGAGAGTTGTCAATGAATCGATACTATGTGTCATGTCGTAGTTGCATCGATGGTGTAATCTATGAAACCCCTTTCATAATTACCACCATACTCTGATCAGAGATTTCAAACTACATATACATGAAAAACACATAGGATATCCATACCCGTAGGTAAGCGGTGAATCCCCGACTACAATGCATCGACTCCTATATGTTTCGACAGAACACCCAACCTTGCCACCTGATGACCCCATGAGAGTCGGTAAACAAGTCAAAGTGTAATTCTAGCACATAGAGTCTCAATGTTGTCCCGGGTCATAAGGACTAATGGTGTACAACCATAAACTAGGACTTTTCCACTCGATAAGTGAGAACCACTTGGAAAGTCCTTTAATGGAGGGTTGTTCAGTGCACTCTACCAGGAGCACCTATCTGCATGCTCGGACATCACAATGTCCCCTACCAATGAAACATGGTACTCACATCGCAGATACTAGTCTCAAGCTCGAGCGGCCTATATCCTTCTTAGCGGCGGCTGAATCGACTAGGAACCGTTTAGAATATACAGTATTCCAAATATGAGTTTCATGATACTCATCATATGAGCATCTCATATTCTTTCTACTATTTGTATATTCAAGGGCTTTATCTATGCAACTAGCATGGGTATATAGATAAAGATGTGCCAAAACAATAATTTCAAATATTATTAAAATAAAGATTGCTTATACATAGAGTTTCATTGTGAACACTCGGCCAACACTTGGCTCGACGTGCACCTACTCTAACAATCTCCCACTTGCACTAGAGCCAACTACCCATATACTTCAAACCAATTGATTCGCGATGCATCTCGAATAATGGTTCAGGTAAAGGCTTAGCTAGTGGATCAGCAACATTATCTGCGGAGCCGACTTAGTCGATAGACACTTCTCTTTCCACAATCTCTCCGAGGATGTGGTACTTTCTCAATACTTGTTTGGATTTCTGATGAGACCTTGGCTCCTTTGCCTGAGCTATGGCTCCCGTGTTTCACAAAACACCGGGATAGGAGCAACTCCATTAGGAATGACGTCCAACGCTTGGACGAAATTCCTTATCCAAACAGCCTCCTTTGCTGCATCCGATGCAGCAATGTATTCGGCCTCAGTGGTGGAATCCGCAGTACTGTCTCGCTTGGAACTCTTCCAAGAGACAGCAGCACCAATGAGCATGAATACGAACCTAGAGGTTGACTTTGAGTCATCGATATCGCTTTGGAAGCTAGAGTCGGTATAGCCTTCCAATTTCAGTTCTCCACCCCATAGACCAATAACAACTTACTGGTCCTTCTCAATTACTTGAGGATGTCTTTCACAGTTTTCAAGTGTGGAAGACCAGGGTTCGATTGATATCTATACACTACACTTAGTGCTAAAACCACGTCAGGACGTGTAGATATCATCCCATACATGATGCTACCAATCGCAGATGCATAAGGAATGCTCGTCATCGCCGCTATCTCTGCATCAGTCTTGGGAGACATAGACATGGATAGGGACACGCCATGACACATTGGTAGATGTCCTCTCTAGGACTCATCCATCGAGAACCGCTTCACGATGGTATCATGTATGTGGACTGGGTGAGACCAAGCAATCTTCTTGAACTATCTCTATAGATCTGTATTCCCAATACAAAAGATGCTTCACCCAAGTCCTGCATCGAGAACTTACTCGCTAACCATATCTTAGTTGATTGCAACATTCCTACATCATTCCCAATGAGTAGAATGTCATCAACATAAAGCACAAGGAATGTCACCACACTCCCACTGACCTTCTTATACACACAGGGTTCCTCAGGATTCTTAGTAAAACCAAACTCTTTGATTGTATTATCGAATATGAGGTTCCAACTCCTAGATGCCTGCTTTAGACCATAAATAGATCTCTGAAGTTTGCATACCAAATGCTCACTTCCGATAGATGTAAACCTTTCAGGTTGAGACATGTAAATCACTTTCTTAAAATCCCTATTAAGAAAGACTGTCTTGACATCCATCTGCCATATCTCATGGTCATACCATGCAGCCATGGCTAGCAATATCCTTATAGACTTGAACATTGCAATTGGAGAAAAGGTTTCCTCAAAGTCAACTCCTTGTCTTTGAGTATTTGACGGTCAATACCTTCCCATCCGCCCCAAGTTTCCTCTTGTAAATCCATTTACACCCTATGGGAACAGTTCCCTCAGGTGGATCCACAAGATTCCACACTTGGTTCGAATGCATGGAATTCATCTCAGATTCCATTGCTTCAAGCCACTTGGATGAATCGGCATCAGATAACGCTTCCTTGAAGGTCCTTGGATCACATCCATGAATAGGCTCATCATGGCCCTCTTCAAGAAGCAGACCATACCTCATAGGTGGTCTCGAGACTCTCTCGTATCTTCTAGGAGCTTGTATCTCCTCTCTTGGCTCTTCGGGTGTGGGTTCTACAATTGTGGGTGTCTCTCGAACCTCTTCGAGTTCTATCATCTCCCCTTTTCTATCCAATAGAAATTCCTTTTCCAAAAAGGTTGCATTCTTAGAAACAAACACCTTTGTTTCTTGGGGATGATAGAAACAATATCCAACTTAATTCTTTGGATATCCCACAAAGTTACATAAAATGGATCAACAATCCAATTTTATCTCCCACTACCTGCTTCACATAAGCAGGGCCCCCATATTCTAAGACAAGAATATTTGGGAGACTTACTCATCCATATCTCATATGGTGTCTGCCTTTAAATGGACATTTAGTGGAATATCTTTCAATTTTAAGTTATAGAGATCGTCTTCAAGTTCACCAGTACCAATCAAACATTCATTCTTGTAAATATTGCAAACACCTTTGCCAAATAAACAAGAATATCCATCTTTATCAACATAGAAATGGAAACAATGTTTTCTTACCAAATCAGGTACAAACAAAACATCTCTTAAAAATAACTTAAAATCATTGTTCAACAATAAGTAAACATCTCTTAAGGTCTTGGCAGCAACTCTTGCTCCATTGCCCATTCTCAAGAAGGTCTCACCTTTCTTGAGCCTCCTACTTCTTCCCATCACCTGCAACTCATTACAGAGATGTGAGCCACAGCCGGTATCTAATACCCAAGAAGTAGAGTTAATTGAAATGTTTACTTCGATAAAGAACATACCATTTCCAGAACCCTTCTGGGCAAGATATTCCCAGCAGTTACGCCTCCAATGTCCAGGCTTCTTGCAGTGATGACATTCATCAGCAGTCTTGTCAGCCTTAACTGGTGTGGCTGCCACAACGGGATTCGGAGATTGCCTCATCAAGGGCACGTTCTTCTTGGGACGTTGGAAAGAACGCTTCTTTCCCTTCCCATGTGGATCAATCTTCGTACCAGATGAAGAACCCACATAAAGAACCAGCTTCTCATTCTTGATGGTGGACTCAAAGGTCACAAGCATGTTCACCAACTCCTCAAGGGTCGGCTCCATCTTGTTCATATTGAAATTCACCACAAAAGGATCAAACGAGCTAGGCAGTGACAAGAGTAACACGTCAGTGGTCAACTCCAAAGGCAACATCAAATCCATGCCAACGAGCTTGTCCACGAGCCCAATCACTTTTAGGCCATGCTCATGGACCGAGGCCCCATCTCGCATGCGTAAAGTGATTAGCTCCTTGACGGTAGCATGCCGAAGAGGCCGTGTTTGCTCTCCAAAGAGCTCCTTGAGATGCAAATGAATGTCAGCAGCACTCTTTGCATCCTCAAAACGCCTCTGTAGCTCATCATTCATAGAAGTCAGCATATAACACCTGGCTTTCAAGTCATGGTCACACCATTCCTTGTAAGTCTGCAATTCCTCAGGAGTGCAGTCAGTCGGAGCCTCAACAGGGGGCGACTCAGTAAGTGTATATGCTATCCTTTCCGAATTCAAGACGATTTTTAGGTTTCTTAGCCAAGTGAGGTAATTAGGTCCGGTTAACATGTGTTTGTCGAGTATTGCAGATATCGGATTGCGAATCGAAGACATTGTCAATTTGTACTGAAAAGTGAAAACAGATAAATGTTGATGACTATTTCAAAATATTTAGTAAGATATAAAGTATGGACTTTTACTTTATAAATATTCGCTCCCACTGTTTTGACATCTTTCACTACCCTCTAGTGAAAACGGGAAACTCCTTTCCTCAGTAGGTACGTAAGGTCCAACTAGCGAATTATGATCCCGAATAATATCAGCCAATCACAATTCCTAAAAGGTAGTTTCCAATTGCATCTCCATGCAACCCTCTACGTAAACTTTTGTCTCACGTTTGATTAGGACCCAATAATATGACGTCGTTCATCTTCACGTGTCAAGCCTAACCCATCGATATTGAACCTTAATGGACGGTCGCCATGAGTTCCCTCAATAATATGAGCCGAAATCATGGGAGTTCCACGTAGTTCACATCACCATGTCAATGGATGTCACAGCTTTCCGGCACCCAAGGCCCCCCCAATAATATGAGCCGAGCCCCGAGCACGGGTAGCGTTCATCATGCACCCATTGTCGATGGAAGACATGGAAATTATAAACAAATTTATAATTCCCCTTTTCGGGCTTGATATTAATTTTGAATCTTATTCAAAATGAGGGTTTTTAATTTTGAAAGGTCTCATCATTAATTTTATTTAAAAGCTCGCCATGTTTGATCGTATGTTTGCCGGATTCATGCAACTTTGTTATTATCATAATAATAACGCACATACTCATTATTTATAACATATCATGCATATATTATAAACAGTAAACAAAACAAGGATGATCAATCGCCCCAAAACTAATGGCCCGTGTGAGCTAAACACGGGCCTAGGTCCAATCCTAGGGAAATGCATGGGATGCAAATGCAACTATTACATTAGCTTCCAATATTTACATGTCTTCGATCTTCATAATCATCAAGGCCACCATCTTCCAATCTTGATCTTCCACTATACTAATATTTACAAATAAATATCCATGGCAAATAGGGATACATCTCATGGGGTGGGAACGGGCCATAAACCAAGCCCACTTTATAAATTGATAATTATTACAATCATTCAACACAAAATATCCTAGCATACACCTAGCAAATTGGGCTTGGGCTTTTGATCATCCTTCATGCATAATATCACATATCATACACCATCAATTAATTATCACAATAATTAATTGATCCAATATCATATATCTTGATCCAATCACTAACCGCCACGATTATAAATTAAATTAACAAAGTATACAAACACCTTTGTCTACTTTCTAATTAATTTATTTATAACCGAATTTCTTGTAAATCACAATTTACTATAAATAATTAAAGTCCAACTTAAATTATTTATTTCATGAGAAAATATTTGCAACTTTTGTAATTTTAAACTTAAGGGCCCAAAAACTTATTTTCCAACAAAACATTTTCGGCCCATTTAAAATTTCACAAAATTGTTAGCCATCCAATGGCCCAACAACTCAAGGCCCATGACACTTTGATATTCCAAAACACTTTTGGATACCCTAGCCGTCATCGCCGTCGCCGGATTCCGGCAACCAAAAAAAAATTTTTTTTTTTAAATTTTAAAAATAGGGGCTGCTCGGGCAGCCCCTCGGGCTGCCCTAGCTGCCCGAAATGGGCAGCCCCTCGGGCAGCCCGGGCTGCCCGAAACGGGCAGCAACATGCTGCCCGAAATATGCTCCATCAAACCTTGAATTTTGTTGCAAAATTTCATCTCAAGCGGTTAGAAATCAATCTCAATATAATATCTTGTAAATGCTACACAAAAAACGTAACCATAGCTCGGATACCACTTGAAAGGGGATCGGTTACGGTGACCGGAAGCGCAACGGAAGTCAAAAATTTTATTTTACATGCTAAAATTTTCGGCCACCATGTTCCTTGTGCAACAAATACATTTAAACACCATACAAGACATACATAGGGTGTTTGAGAGATTATACCTATCAACCTCTTGAGGTTGATGAATGGCACCAACCAAGTTGTAAACAACTTGGCTCTTGAGTGGATGAAGATCTACAAGCTTCCTCCTCCTTCAAAAATTAGGCCCACCACTTGCTAGGTAAATCCCTTCTTGTTTTGCACTAGAAAAACAAGAAGATTTTTCAATAAGAAGATTTTGTTTCTCCAACAATTTTGAAGAACAAAAACGAAAGAAAACTTGGAGAGAATGCTATGAAGAATTTCGGCCAAGGTGTTTGGAATGGGGGGAAGGGAGACTTGTCTTGGACATGCAAAAAGTTGAAAGCAAAAGTTGCATGCCATGCCTTGAAAACACAAAAAGTAGTCTCCCAACCTTTCACCTCCCATGCATGTATATTATATGGTTTTTAATCAAATTAAAAACCATGGACTAAATTTAATTATCTCAAACATATTTGAGACTAATTAAACATTACTTGAATTTACCCAAGTCCCACTAGTTAAATATTTATTTAAATTGAGCTCTACAAGACTCAATATGATTTAATTAATTCAACACTTGAATTAATTTAATTATTTGGACTCTACTAGGTCCACTAGTGTTTAATTAATTCAACACTTGAATTAATTTAATTTAGTCCATAATAATGTTTATGAAAATCACAATTTTCAAATACATTATTCACTTGGCCAAATTTTAATTTAGGAACACTTCCATAAATTAAAATTTACATTTCTCTCATAGAAGTCATACTTCTATTTTTCCTTACGCCTATAAACTCATTTATAAGCCGTTCAACACATTGAACTATTTTCTCCTTTATAGAAGTCATACTTCTAATTTTCCTTACGCTTATAAACTCCTTTATAAGCCGTTCAACACATTGAACTATTTTACTTCTCAACGGGATCTAGAAAGCTAGTACTTGTGTGGCCCTCAATGGTTCATTGATACAACTAGCCGTGGGTTCACATCTCCATGTGATTCGGACTAAACATGTCCTTATATGAGCATACCCCAATTGCTCCATTCTTACTTATCAACTCCTTGATAATAAGAACGTCAGAACTCAAGTCTGATAGTACCCAACCAATCATGTTAAACGCCTAGCAGCATCGCTTACATGATTCCCTAGGTATCAAATGATAGTGCCTGCAAGAACCATTCAATTATGGTTAGCGTACAGTACGGTCCCTTCAACTCATATATCCCGACCGATTCGACAACCATTGGTTTATCGAGAGTTGTCAATGAATCGATACTATGTGTCATGTCGTAGTTGCATCGATGGTGTAATCTATGAAACCCCTTTCATAATTACCACCATACTCTGATCAGAGATTTCAAACTACACGCACATGAAAACACATAGGATATCCATACCCGTAGGTAAGCGGTGAATCCCCGACTACAATGCATCGACTCCTATATGTTTCGACAGAACACCCAACCTTGCCACCTGATGACCCCTTGAGAGTCGGTAAACAAGTCAAAGTGTAATTCTAGCACATAGAGTCTCAATGTTGTCCCGGGTCATAAGGACTAATGGTGTACAACCATAAACTAGGACTTTTCCACTCGATAAGTGAGAACCACTTGGAAAATCCTTTATGGAGGGTTGTTCAGTGCACTCTACAAGGAGCACCTATCTGCATGCTCGGACATCACAATGTCCCCTACCAATGAAACATGGTACTCACATCGCAGATACTAGTCTCGAACTCGAGCGGCCTATATCCTTCTTAGCGGCGGCTAAATCGACTAGGAACTGTTTAGAATATACAGTATTCCAAATATCAGTTTCATGATACTCATCACATGAGCATCTCATATTCTTTCTACTATTTGTATATTCAAGGACTTTATCTATGCAACTAGCATGGGTATACAGATAAAGAAGTGCCAAAACAATAATTTCAAATATTATTAAAATAAAGACTGTTTATACATAGAGTTTCATTGTGAACACTCGGCCAACACTTGGCTCGACGTGCACCTACTCTAACAATTTCTACTTCTCTGAGAACTAACATTGCAGGTCTTTGGTACTTTGATAGTGGAACCTCACGTCACATGACAGGTTCAAGAGAATATCTCATAGACTATGTTGAACAAAAGAGTGGAAGAGTGACCTATGAAGATGTTGCAAAAGGAAAGATAGTTGGAAAATGAACATTGAATGTAAAAAGACTCCCAAAGATTCACAATGTGCTCCATGTTGAGGGACTTAATTCAAACCTAACAAGCATTAGTCAATTGTGTGATGATGATTTATATGTTAAGTTCAATAAAAAGACTTGTTAAGTTATTGATAAGATTAACACTTGTGTCATGACAGGTACATGATCTGCAGATAATTTCTGTCAATTAGGATAAGAACTTCCCTGCAAACATACAAAAATGAGTGAACTTGATCTATGACATCAAAAGTTGGGTCATTAAAATTTTAATACATTGGAGAACCTTAGTAAGTATAATGTTGTATGAGGTATGCCCAGCTTATCCTCAAGAGTACCATATGTTTGTGGAGCTCGTCAAAAGAGAAAGCAAACTAATTTGTCACATCCCATGTTCAACACTTCGACACAACACGTATCTTGAACTACTCTATATATATATATTTGTAAATGATTTTTCACAGTTCACATGGGTAAACTTTCTTAGGAAAAATAAACACTTACATTGCTTTCGAAAGTTTACTTGCAAAGATTACTAACCTACATAACTTGAATGTAAGAAAAGTCAGAACCGACCATGGTAAAGAGTTCGAGAACTTTTTGTTTTCATTGTTATGTGATAAGAAGGGTATAATTCATGAGTTATCTGCCCCAAAGACTCCCCAACAAAATGGCATTTTTGAACGGAAAAACTGTACCTTGCAAGAGATTTCTATGGTGATGCTGAGTTCAAAGAACATCTCAAAAAGATTTTGGGCTGATGCCCTAAGAACCGCATGCCGTATTTCAAATTGCATATATTTGAAAAGTGATTCTACTATGATATCCAATGAGATAATCATGAGAAAGAGACCAATTCTTAAATATTTTCATGTTTTTGGATGCATATGCTATGTAGAGATCAACTAGCAAATTTTGATTCTAAGATTGATAAGTGCTTATTTGTTGGATACTCTACAAATAGTTGTGCTTATCAAAATTTTAATTTAAGAACTAGGATGATTATGGAATCCATTAATGTTTCATTTGATGATTTTGTTTATCTCAAAAGGAAAACAGTTGAAGATGATACAAAAGATTTACTGGAAGCGTTCTTACACATGATAATACAGGTGTTGAGCCAAATGTTGTAACACCCATAACAACATGACCTTTGAGATTGACAGAATCCGAGGAGAATCAAAACAGTGATGATTATGATGGAAAAGATATTCCTAGAAAAGTACAGAAGAATCATCCCTCGTCACAAATCATTGGAGATGTACATGGAGACATGGAAACTCGAAGGAAGAAAAATGTTGAGTACTACCGAAAGATGATTGGACTAGTATGCATGAGTTTCGTATTAGAGCTTTGGAGCTATTAGAGTTGACTCAAGGATTTAAGAAACTAACCAATAATCAAATATTGGATTTCTGTTGTGGATGTGTATCTAAAAACAAGTTGGGTTATTTGAAGGACTTGAACAAACTTCTAGGTTCTTTAATAATTATCGTCGATAATTCAGATGATGCATATGGTGACTTGGTGATAGAGACCTAGAAAGAAGACTTGAAAAACAAGAAATTTATTCGAGATCTTTCATTACATGGATTACTGGAATTAATACAACCATACAAGACCTCATTCTGTGTAAACAATGGATGGAACGTGTGATAGTTTATCCTAGTTTTAATCTACAGTATTCAATCACAAATTTTTGAAGACTTGATGCGACCTTTCCCAAGAGGCGATGGGGCAGAGCCTTCAGTTTTGTACAAAGTGTAAGCCTCAACGATTCGAGAAATGGAAGTATGTAGACATTGATCATGTCATCTCCATCATCATTGATCATGTCATCTCTATCCTCACAAAATAACGAATCTGAAACATCTTCACCTTAGGGAATGATATAGGTGATAAAATTTTATGCTACCTTTGTTTCGTTGCTATTGCTATTCTTAGCCCGAAAAGCTCAACGCTCAAGCGTTTTACTTTGAAGTCCCATTGAGTCAAGTGTTCGAGGAAAGGGAGGTTTCTTATGCAAAACGTATTTCCCACCTAATGCTCCAACATTAATTATGTGTTCCTTGAGACATGTGAGGTTGGTCACCCTGTAACGTCCCGGAAATTTGAAGGTTCACGTAAACCACATGCATGCAAGTTATTAAATTTCTTTGGTATTTTATTAAATTATTTTAAAGCTTTAAATGCATTTTTATTTCATTAAATTGTGTTTAAATATTTTTATGCATAATTCATGCATGGTAGAATTTAATTCATGAAATTTTAAAGGTTCATGCATTAAAGATTTTTAAGTTTCATTTCGCGTTCAAACGAGGATTGGAGACAGGAGAATTTTCAGGAAAATTATTTTATCACATGAGGAAAATTATTTTATCACATAATTTATTTTTATTAATTAATATAAGATGTTTTAAAGTTATTTTTCAAGAATTGGGATTTATTGGGTATTTTTACCCGCATAATTTTAATTTTAACGGTACGCAAATTTTAGCGAATCGTAGGACTTTTGGAGGGTTCGACTAATATTTTCAAAAACTTTCCAACACAAAATATTTTTCGGGAGTGTGTTTGGATATAATGGGTCTATTTTTAAGTTTATTGGGCTTAAACTCTTTTAATTCCTTTTAATTTAAAATAAGGACCCATTAACCTAATTGTTAACTATTTTAAATAATTCCTATTTTACCCTACACCCATTATCACCCTCCCCCAACAGCCGACACCCTCATTCAGAATTCATTATCTTTGGTTTCAGAACTCAGCAGCTGAAGGGTTCGGTCCTCTCTTGGTTTGCAAAAGAGAAACTTCTCCCGGGTTCCTTCGCTTCGTTCTTGCTCTCGAAACATCATAAGGTACGCATTGTACTTTTGTTTTTGCATCACATACGCTGTATACATGCTGTTAGATGTTTCTTTGTGTGTGAAAATCTCGATCCAATGCCATGCATGGATATCGAACGATTTGGGTTGCATTTCTTTCATTTTCCGATCGACAACTCATGTTTTGTTTTATGATGTGCAAGGGGCTGCGTGTTTGGTTGTTTAGGGACAGAATATGTTGGGATTTATGCTTTCAAGGGGCTGGTGGTACGTAGGAGCTGCCATCGGGAAGGAACCGTGTGCTTGTCTCGACTTTTCACTTTGGGGTTGGTGGTGTCGAGAGGTTAGAGGTAGGTGGTGGTGCAAGGGCTGCTCCCAAGCCTCAGACCAGACCTTGGTGGGTCTGAGTCGTGACCTTCAATGGCCCGAATGTTGGATCTCGGTTTTCTACACGCCCAAACGCAGCGGAAGTTTTAAAATTTTTATTTTATTTTGACAATCAAAATATATTTGATTGGGCGTTCGTATGGTTTTTTAAAATCAAAACATTCATAGGATGTTAGAATTAATACCTTCGGTGAAAATTTCACAAGGCTCCAACTATTCCGGGGTTTGCGGAGATAGCTCTTGATAAATTCTCTACGAACTTTTTTCGAGTTTCCTTCTATCAAGTCAACGACCAGAAGATTTGTTTCTCTTTCAAATAGCACTAGAATATTTGAAAGAAGTTTTACGTTAAGATCAGAAATTTGAGAGATGTCTCAAATTTCTTTTTCTTGAAAAGTGGCCAAAAATTTTGGAGAAATTTTTGTTTGAGATTCTCGAAAATCTCATAACATATGTATGAAGGCTATCTTTTTTTTTAATTTATATATTAAAAATAAGACCTTTAACCTAAATTCCATAATTATGGATTTAGGTTCCTTAATTAAATCCAATGGGCTTTGTTAATTAAATAGACTAGTAAAACTAGTTTAATTAATTATATTAAAGTCCATTAAGAACTTTAATCATTTAATATGTTGGACTTGTACTCCTACAAGCCCATTAAACATACCTCCCATCATATTTAATTTAATATTTAATAAATTCAACTCTTGAGTTTAATAAATTAAATCTATTATAAATTCAACATTTGAATTTATTATTATAAATTCAACTCCTTGAATTTTATCACCCTTGAATTTTATCACCTCCAAAATTTAATATTTAATAAACCCAACATTTGAGTTTAATAAATTAAATTATCAAATTTTATAAATTCAACTCCTTGAATTTATTCTCTCAAAATTTAATTATCATAAATTCAACTCCTTGAATTTACTATATAATATAAATTCAACTTCTTGAATTTATTCTCTCAACGGGAACAAACGATCCAGTACTTGTGTGACCCTCAATGGTTCAGGGATACAGCTAGCCGTGGGTTCACAACTCTTTGTGATTCAGGACATAATCCTTTATTCGGGCTTACCCTAGTTAGCCCCATTCTTTTCATCAACACCTTGATCAAGAATGTCAGAACTCATTTCTGATTGCACCCATCGGATCATGGTAAGAGCGTCTAGTAGCATCGCCCCATGATCCCCTAGGTATCACTGATAGTGCCTGCAAGAACCAGTCGATTATGATTAACGTACAGTACGGTCCCTTCATCTCATATATCCCGATCGAATCTGCAACCATTGGTTCATCGAGGGTTGCATATTAATTCGATAACTATGTGATAACTATAAATAGTGGCATCGCATGTACCGTTCGAGAACTCCTTCTCTAACGTACATCTCATACTCTGGCCAGAGATTTCATGCACTATAATTTCATCAGATCACATAGGATATCCACACCCGCAGGTGAGCGGTGAATCCCCGACTACAATGCACTGGCTCCTATATGTTTCGCAACTGTACCCAACCTCGCCACCTGATGACTCTCCTGGAGCCAGTAAACGAGTCAAAGCACAGCCCTAGCATATAGAGCCTCAGTGTTGTCCCGGGTCGTAAGGACTAATGGTGTACAATAATAACCACAGACTTATCCTCTCGATGAATGATAACCACTTGGAAAGTCCGAGGGAGGGTTGTTCGGTATAATCATCATATGACTACCCATCTGCATGTTTGGACATCTCTATGCCCTTACCAAGAAACGCAGTACACAACATCACAGATGCTAGTCTCGAGCTCAAGCGTCCTTTATCCATGTTTTAAGCGGCTGAATCGGGAACAGCCCATGGGCATTACAAGGTGTGTCTCGGGTGGGCTCGTTCTAGCGTTTCTCGAGTGGCTGCACTTCATGGCTTGCATAGGGCAGTAGCCGGGAGTTCTTTGGGTCCAGGAGCGTGTTGAAGTGGGCTAGGAGGGGTTGAGTTGGGGATGGATCAGTTGGGCGTGGCTGGTGTGTAAGAATGGGACCGAAATGTTAAGAAATGGGGAACATGTGCTAGTGTATGATAAGTGGGGGTGGACCGAGAGCTTCATTCACTTGCTGGACCATCAGATGTGGATTTAAGGGTCTGAGATTAAGATTGTAGGACCATTATAGTGTTTTTAAGATATGATAAAAAGTTGGAAAGAAATTCGGTTAAGTTTCGAGTCGATTCGGGTTAACCCCGGTTCAAGTTTTAAAACCATTCGGTTAACTTATGAAATAGGCTCGAGTTTACGTCTAGGAATGATTATAAATATGTTTTGGGATGTTTTAAGAAGTTTGGTAAGCTTCGGGTCAATTTTAGAGGTCCAGGGATAAAGCGGTAATTTTTGGGTTTCCATGGGAAAAATGGTCATTTTGCACCCGGGGTGAGATTTTTGTCATGGCAGCGCCCTGAGCACAAATTTACTATATTTTAAATGTTTATACATCATGATCACAATTTTTAAGATTTCATGAAAATATACATTGCCTGCTTGAATTTAAATAAAATTGCATTTTACATGATTTTTGTAAGTGATGAAAATTATAATGTTTTGAATGACGGGAATTAGTTGTGGCTATCGAAGTATATGTAAATGTTTAAGACGTATATGTAAATGTTGATGATGAGGCTTAGGCACAGTGGATGGGTAATCCTGTCACTGATGTCCGACAGCCGCCAGATATCGCTGTTCTATGTATGATGGATCCATCGTAAATGATAATGATGTACGATAGTCACTTCTAATGAACTGAATTCACCAATGATGAATGATGAATGATGAATGATGAACGATGAATGATGAATGATGATTAACGATGAGCTGGTTTGACACGTCATGATTTTACACGACACATTTATGTTACGTTTCTAAAGTTCATGAAATGTATGTTGAGTATGATATTTTTCACTGTTGTGTGCTATGTATATGTATTTGCTATTAACGGTGCAGGTGTGTTGAGTCTTTAGACTCACTAGGCGTGTGTGATGCAGGTGAGCTTAATGATGAGGGGACTGGAGGTGCCGAACTCTGAGTAGGCAGACCTGGTGCGGTGACACGACCCGAGGACCACACGTTTTTCCGCATTATGATTTATGAGATTGAAAGGAGTTAAAACATTTTTACACGTTGATGATTTTAAGATTTTTATTTGTTTATAGCTATTTTAAACTGCATGATTTTACTGTCAAATATTTACGATTATTTTTAAATGTTATATTTTCTGTAGATCGCTTGCATGCGAAACTCTTAAATGCTATTTCGAAAATGAGAGCTTAAAAAAAATATCTAGTAGAATTTTAAAATGAGCAAGATTTTTCACATCCAGTTTGGTAGGTGGTCGCCTCTAAAATCAATACAATGCAAGTTTGTAAATGGTCGTAGAACATCCAATACTTCTAACACGACGACTACTACATTAGGCGTGTTTCGTGTCCTGGATAAGTGTGAAATTGGTTCACAATCATTTTCCATCATCTGTTCTTCTCACCAATTGCAAGGCCCATTTTAATCTATGAGTATGTGATAAAAACCAAGTCTGACCACATCCCTAGACACCCCAGTGATACGTACCTAATTTTGTACATTACGGAGGACGAAAAATTGCTTTTACAGAAATACTCTTTACACAATAAAAACCCTATAATAATGAAGGTGACATTATTTTCTCTGAAAAAGCGCATTGTATGATTTCCCTTTGTTGCAATATTTGCTACCCGCAAGTGTACGGTGTCATGTTTTAGGACTTGGTAGAGCACATATATCGATCCTACACGGAGTGTAATTTAATTATAAATTACCACAATTAGAATAATCATATTTCATTTAGAATATTCACTAGAATGTTTTTGTTAATTATGAACTAAAATTAATGAAAGCGTGCAAACGATTTAAAATCAGTGAGAATAAGAATCTAGGGGTACGGTTTCACTTTGTCTTCACTTTAAATTATCATTGAGTACGGTTTCGCTTGGTCTTCACTATATTAAATTATCATGGACATATATATTTATAATGTCAACCCATTTACTACCCAAGAATTCTCAACTATTCTTACTCTCTTTTCCAAGTGGTGCGTAGGAATTAATTATCTAAAGTAGAGTTCTGTAAAGGCCCGAATTTCGTATTCGTATTTTTACGAAATTATCAAAATTTTATAAATAAATAAATAACTTACCTCATTCATAAAATAAACTTATAAAAAGATTTAACTCTAAAATAACAGCGGAAGTAAATATTGTGTTTCAAACCACAACTTAAAAATAATCCAACGTATTAAAAACTGAGTTTGAACATAAAAAGGTGAATAAACTGAAGCATGAGGTCCTCGGGTTCCTAATACTGCGGACCCAAGCTAGCTCAATGGTCCCCGCCCTCAGTCTCGACCTCATCAGTATCTACATTAATCAAGCCTAGTGAGTCTAAAGACTCAACATGCATATATCGTGAATAGCAAGTAAATATATCATAAAATAGCATGCAACGTAAAAATATCGTATCGTAAAGCGTAAAGTGAGAATCGTGTCATGGTTAAATATAAATACGTGCATATCTGAAAATCGTATATAAAAGCTTGGCTCGGTAGAGCCCTTTCATAACATTTCATGTCTTAAATTTTTTTGGTAGAGATAATGAACGTCTGATCAGACTAAACCTTAATATACTGGGCGGTAGAGATCACCACAGCCCTTAGACTGGATGTCCGTACCCATACATAATCGTAAACCATTCGTAAGTCATCGGGTGGAGAGATCCCATGAGCGTGAGGTGGCCACAAGACATATCGCATATATCTCAAAATAAGCATTTTATATTTTATGCACGTAATATAATTATAAACCTGTTTTTACCGGATGAGTTGGATCATTCCCAGGCTTGCTGCGACCTAATCCTAACATGAGACACATGAAAATAATCTCAACTTGACAAAAACTTTATATCCGAACCAAAAACGAGACCAACGGCTTAGTTTCCAACCATGGCTTCGTACAAACCTGAACCAACATTGAACCATCGTTTAGCCATGATTAAAATACACCTAACATAATGAAATAATATCCGTAAGAACTGTAATACACGAAAAATAGTGAATGGAGGCCCAAATCATGAAACACTCTTTCGAGAGTCACTTTGGCACATTGCACCGTAAATTCTCGTACGACCTCTAAACTTAACCAAATCACAAACGGCCAAAATCATGACTTTTATAACTCATTGGGGTACTGTCCAGTCCAAGCACATAGTCTAAAAGCCAACCAAGAACTCAAACAAGACCCCTGAACCGGAGCAATGCTGCTGTCAAAAATGCAGTGGCAGCATCTGTGCATTTGTTGATTAGTTTATGGAACTAATGGCCATTGGGCTAGAACCACCGACCATAGTCCCTTACCAACATGCCAAGGCGTGGCTTGAACCATGGCTAAGGGCATTAGGCCAACCACAAACCAAGCAAACACATATGACAACCCGAAGTTCACAAGCGAGAGCACCAATATTCTGCGCAATGTGTTGTCTTGAACCTTTTTGATGTCTTGTATTGTTCCAGTGGCCATATGATCGACCATGGATCAATCTAGACATGTTCAGTATTGTGTAAACCATGGCTAAGGGCTAAAAGCTAGCCACAATCCACCCAATCATCCAAAACTGAAAACCAACTCACACAAAAACAAGAAATGAAAACCGAGGGACACCTTGCATTGTTGTTGTAAAAATTCGATGGATCCGTAAACCAAGCCTTGAAAGGTTGACTTGGTCCCGTCCTAGACATGCTAAGGAAGGGTTCTAACCATGGTTACAGGCCCTGGGACAGTCATTGTTCGAACACTTACCTTAGACAAGCAAACAACAAAAATCATGACCAAATCTGCAACTGTGGAAATGTTTTGCTGTCAAATCCTTAACCTGAGTGTATGGCCTTAAATCAATGAACCATCAATACTCTAACACACTCTAGATCATGCTTAGATGCAGCCTTGAGTGCCTAGAACCAAAGCAACCTCCTGGAATCAGCAAAACACATCACCCGTGAGTTTAAAGCTAATGGCCGAGAAAGGTGCCTGTACAAATTTTTGCATGGTTGCTGTACAATTACGTTTTTTTTCATGAATCATGCAACATGTAATGGTTTAAAAATATCTATAGGACTTGATTGAAGAGAAAATAAACAATATATACATGCCTGGAAATCTGTTTTGAAGAAAACAAATCAATACGACGAACACGGCGCGGCGGAGTCGGAATTGGATTTTCTTTCTTGTTTTTCTGCTGCTGTTTTCACGATTTCAGCAGCTATTTCTTCTGATAATTTCTAAGGTAAGGGTGGATGAATGTTAGATAATGAAGTTGAAGGTTACAAGGGGTGATAAATGAGTCATGAAATGCATTTAGATGGGGGTTACAAGTGAGGAATTTTGAATGGCACTTGAAATGGTTTCTCCCCTAGCTGCCGAAGCTTTCTTATTTTTATTCTTATTGTACGTCCAGTTTATCTTGATAGGCTAATGGGTTGAGGAAGAAATGAGGTAATTACGGTGTTTGAATTCCCGTAATTAGTGAATTAAAAGTGAGGAAATGAATACACCATGAAGGCCATTGAGGGGTGACTTGAATGGGGAGTTACTAAGTATTTGAATTTGTTTAAGGATTTACCGGAATTTGTTAATACTATTGCATGGTATAATATTGTTTAAATCTTGTATTTTAAATTCTTAAAGTTTTAAATACCCATTATGTATTTTAGTTTATTAACAAATTAAATTAGGATAGAAATCTTGCATGACATGGCTTGGTCTTAAAATTAATTATCAAGATGCTAGGTTATAATTTTCTTGAATATATTAGGTCTATATTAATTTATCCCTATTGTTTACATTTTTTTAATTTAGTCTTTAATTAAATTTTGGACATAAAAGAACTTATTTTAATAACTTAACTCCAATTAATTTAGAAATCCTAAAAACATTCTTTTCATTAAAATAACGTATTCCTCGGCTTAAATTAAATTTAAAAGTATTTTCTTATTATTAATCTTATCTCAATTCTCCAAACTCCAGTCCGGCCTCGTGTATTTATCCGAAAAGATAAACTAAACTTCTGCGATTAAAATACATAGTCATGACTTAACAAAGTTTAAAATGAATTAAACCCTTCAAATATATAAAAATCGTTTTTAATTTAAATAGTAACAATTATGCATGGCTTATACGTAATCTGATTTTTCGGGTTCTACAACTCTCTCCCCCTTAAAAGAAATTTTGTCCCCGAAATTAAAACTTACCGAATAACTCAGGATATCGACTCTTTATTTCTGGCTCAGATTCCCACGTAGCTTCTTCCTCCGAATGATTAAGCCATTTGACCTTCCCCAGTTTGTTCCGAAGCTTTTTCTCCTGTCTGTCTCAGATTTGCACTGGTCTTTCTTCATAAGACAGGTTCGGAGTGAGCTGCAACGGTTCGAAGTTCAAGACATGCGAAGGATTCGCCATATATTTCCTCAACATAGAAACGTGAAACAAGTTGTGTACTCAGGCCGGATTCGGCGGAAGAGCAACACGATAAGCTAACGTCACAACCTGTCGAGGATCTCAAATGGTCCGATGAATCTCGGACTGAGCTTTCCTTTCTTCCCGAATCGCATGACACCTTTCATAGGTGCTATCTTTACGAAAACATGGTCTCCAACGGCAAACTCTAGATCTCTCCTCCTCTGATCCGCATAACTCTTCTGTCGACTCTGAGCAGTCTTCATTCAATCACGGATCTTGACTACTAGATCGGCAGTCTGCTGGACAATCTCTGGACCCAGCTTTGATCTCTCCTCTACTTCATCTCAATGAATAGGAGATCTACATTTACGACTGTACAGTGCTTCGTATGGAGCCATACCTATAGACGATTGAAAACTGTTGTTGTAGGTAAACTCCACCAATAGCAACTTTGATTCCCAATTCCCTGAGAAATCGAGGAAACATGCACGGAGAAGGTCCTCCAAAATCTGGATAACTCTCTCTGACTGACCATCCGTCTGAGGGTGGAAAGCTGTGCTAAACAACAACTTCGTACCCATAGCTGAATCCAGACTCTGCCAAAATGAGGAAGTGAATCTAAGATCTCGGTCAGACACTATAGAAACAGGAATACCAAGAAGTCCGACTATCTCCCGGATATACAACTCTGCATACAGAATCATGGCGAAAGCCGTCTTAATAGGCAAGAAGTGCGCTGATTTGGTAAGACGGTCAACAATCACCTAGATAGCATTTGATCCTCTGACTGACTTCGGCAAACCGACAACGAAGTCCATGGTAATATTCTCCCACTTCCACTCGGTAATAGGAGGAGGCTTGAGCATACCCGCTGGTCTCTGATGTTCCGCTTTCACAAGCTGACATGCCATGTGAGAACCCGAAAAATTCGATCCGAAGCAAATCACATTTCAGCTAACTTAACTCGCGAAAATGGCTTCAAAGTTCGGAGCTTAACTCAACATGAAGCCGAGCTGCAAATAACCGCATCCATTTAAGTATTGACACTGGAAGAGTAAAACCCCAGCTCAAGGACTCGATCTTTCAGCTCGAAACAGCTCAACAAATCTTGTCCTAACAAGACCAAAAAGGGAGCTAAAAGATGAGCCAAGGGATTGGACAAACTTATTTTGCAAGAAACAACCTTTGAGATAACCAAGGAAGAAGCTAAGGAATGAGTTAAAGGTTAGGACGAATTAAGTATGCAAGAAATGACCGTTGAGATAATCCGTGAAGGAGCTAAGGGAGGAGCTAGGAGACCAGGACACATTTATGGTGCAAGGAATGACTCTTGGTGCTTGGAATTACTTTGACCACCATAATGATTACATTAAAACCCTTTCTTGGAGACCAAGTGGTCGACCAAAAAGGCTAGGTGGAAGGTTTTTCTTTGCCTATAAATACCACTCACTTGGTTGAGAAAAAGCACACCACAATACCTCTCAAAATTCGGCCAAGCCAAGCTAAGGAGAAGAAGGAAATTTCGAGCAGTCCGGAGTTGCTATCCTACGTCGAAGTGCTGCTCGATTAAAGACAGTATTTGCTAAAGTTACATCGAGGTGCTGCTCGATTTTTGAGGAGAAACTTCATACAAGAATCTGCAAATTCGGTAAGTGGGCTTTTGTTATGTACTTCGTTTGTATATTTAAAACTTTGCATGTAAATGATATGACATGCATGATTGTGTGTCTATTCTTTCAAAAATCTCCGTCTGTTATTTTAAAACTATCGATCGATTATTTGTGTTCTCTCTGTTTCTTCGAAATTCTTTGATTCCGATGAATCTGTCTGAAATTCAGATAAGTTCTGTTCGATAAAAATCTGAAATCTTTGTTACACTGTTACGATTCAATTCGAAATGGGACGAGAATTGTGATTCTGTCTGGCCACCAATGGGGGGTATAAAACCATTTCTGTTTGGCCCCCAATGGTGGGTATAAAACCATTTGAGGAAGAACATCGAAAACATTTGCGTCTCACGTTGCAAACACTGAGAGAAAATGAACTATATGCCAAATTCAAGAAGTGTGAATTTTGGTTAAAAAGTGTGGCGTTCCTAGGACATATAATTTCTGAATTTGGGGTGTCAGTAGACCCAAAGAAAGTAGAGGCAATCAAGGATTGGCCACAACCAAAGACAGTAACTGAAGTAAGGAGTTTTCTTGGTTTAGCGGGCTATTATAGGAAGTTCGTGGAAGGATTTTCGTCAATTGCCATTTCTCTTACTAAACTTACTCAGAAGAACTCAAAGTTCATTTGGAATGAAGCATGTGAGAAGAGTTTTGAAACCCTGAAAACAAAACTCGCAACTACACTAGTATTAATCCTCCCTGAAGATGGCAAGGACTTCACAGTATATAGTGACGCTTCAAAAGGAGGATCAGGGTGTGTACTTATGCAAGAGGGTCAGGTAATTGCTTATGCCTCACGGCAACTAAAACCATATGAGCAGAATTACCCCACTCATGACTTGGAGTTAGCCGCAGTGGTATTTGCGCTTAAAATCTGGAGGCACTACCTTTATGGAGTAAAATGTGAAGTTTTTACTGATCACCAGAGCCTCAAGTACATTTTCACCCAAAAAGAATTAAATATGAGGCAAAGAAGGTGGATGGAACTTCTAAAAGATTATGATTTGGTAATCAATTATCATCCGGGTAAGGCGAATAAGGTGGCAGATGCTTTAAGCCGAAGAAATTTTGGAAAGGTAAAATTATCTTCACTATCCGCACAACCAGGACTTCGAGAAACCATTAAATTGAAGCAAAGTCAAGACACCTATCTCCTTAAAATTAAAGAACAGATCCAAGGAGGAAAACATCCAGAATTTCAAATTGATGAGAATGGTATCCTTTGGATGAGAGGGCGATTGTATGTGCCCGATGTCGATGGCATTGGAGGAGAAGTAATGACCGAGGCACATAAATCGAGATTTTCAGTACATCCAGGAAGCACCAAAATGTACAGAGACCTGAAGAACAACTACTGGTGGAATGGAATGAAGAAAGACGTAGCCGTCTTTGTTTCCAAGTGCCTAACCTGTCAACAAGTCAAGGCAGAACATCAACAACTTGGAGGACTTCTACAACCATTGGAAATACCAAAATGGAAGTGGGATGACATCTCCATGGATTTCGTAGTAGGGCTACCGAAATCAAGGCAAGGGCACGATGGAATCTGGGTAATCGTTGATAGATTGACCAAGTCTGCACATTTCTTGCCGGTACGAATGACTTACAACCAGGATAAGCTAGCTACTTTGTATATGTACAATATAGTAAGACTACATGGGGTTCCAGCAAGTATATTATCTGACAGAGATCCAAGATTTGTATCAAAGTTCTGGAAAAGTTTTCAAAAGGCGATGGGAACCAAGGTTACTCTCAGCACGGCTTATCATCCTTAGACTGATGGCCAAACCGAAAGGACAATTCAAACATTCGAGGATATGCTGAGGGCATGTGCACTAGATTTTTCTGGAAATTGGAGTGAACAGTTACCCCTGATCGAATTCGCCTACAACAACAGCTATCACAGTAGCATCGAGATGGCTCCGTATGAATCTTTGTATGGAAAAAAGTGTAGGTCACCCCTATATTGGGACTAGGTCGGAGAACAGGCTGTTACTGGACTAGAAATTGTTCAAATGACCATTGACAAGGTCGTTATAATCAAAGAAAGACTCAAGGCAGCCCAGGATAGACAGAAGAGCTGGGCAGATTTGAAGAGGAGACCGTTGGAATTAGAAATTGGCGAAAAAGCTTACGTCAAAGTCTCTCCCATGAAAGGAGTGATTCGGTTCAGTAAGTCCGGAATGTCGAACCCAAGATATGTGGGACCGTTCGAGATACTGGAGAAGGTGGGAACCTTAGCCTACCGTCTAGCTTTACCGCCTGATATGTCCAGGATTCACAATGTTTTCCACATCTCACAGCTGAGGAAATATGTTCCAGATCCGAGTCAAGTTCTTAAAATTTCACCACTGATGATTGAAGGAAATCTCAATGAAGGACTCAAATACGAAGAAGTCCCTATCCGAATAGTGGACACAAAAGGCCAAGTGTTGAGGCACCTGAAAATACCATACGTCAAAGTGCAGTGTTCAAATCATACCGAAAGGGAGGCAACTTGGGAACTCGAAGAGAAAATGTGTTCACAATACCCTCATTTATTCAAAATCTCGAGCTGATTCAAGTTTCAAGGACGAAACTTTCAATAAGGAGGGAGAGATGTGAGAACTCGGAAAATTCGATCCGAAGCAAATCACATTTCAGCTAACTTAACTCGCGGAAATGGCTTCAAAGTTCGGAGATTAACTCAACATGAATCCGAGCTGCAAATAACCGCATCCATTGAAGTATTGTCACTGGAAGAGTAAAACCCAAGCTCAAGGACTCGATCTTTCAGCTCGAAACACCTCAACCAAGCTTGTCCTAACAAGACCAAAAAGGAGCTAAAAGATGAGCAAAGGGATTGGACAAACTTATTATGCAAGAAACAACCTTGGAAATAACCAAAGAAGAATCTAAGGGATGAGATAAAGGTTAGGAAAAATTAAGAATGCAAGAAATGACCGTTGAGATAATCCGTGAAGGAGCTAAGGGAGGAGCTAGGAGACCAGGACACATTTATGGTGCAAGGAATGACTCTTGGTGCTTGGAATTACTTTGACCACCATAATGATTACATTAAAACCATTTCTTGGAGACCAAGTGGTCGACCAAAAAGGCTAGGTGGAAGGTTTTTCTTTGCCTATAAATACCACTCACTTGGTTGAGAAAAATCACACCACAATACCTCTCAAAATTCGGCCAAGCCAAGCTAAGGAGAAGAAAGAAATTTAGTGCAGTCCGGAGTTGCTATCCTACGTCGAAGTGCTGCTCGATTAAAGACAGTATTTGCTAAAGTTACATCGAGGTGCTGCTCGATTTTTGAGAAGAAACTTCATACAAGAATCTGCAAATTCGGTAAGTGGGATTTTGTTATGTACTTCGTTTGTATATTTAAAACTTTGCATATAAATGATATGACATGCATGATTGTGTGTCTATTCTTTCGAAACTCTCCGTCTGTTATTTTAAAACTATCGATCGATTATTTCTGTTCTCTCTATTTCTTCGAAATTCTTTGATTCCGCTGAATCTGTCTGAAATTCAGATAAGTTCTGTTCGATAAAAATCTGAAATCTTTGTTACAGTACTGTTACGATTCAATTCGAAATGGGACGAGAATTGTGATTCTGTCTGGCCCCTAATGGTGGGTATAAAACCATGTCTGTCTGGCCCCCACCGATGGGTATAAAACCGAGTTCTGGCCTCACTCCTTAGAGGACTAACATATTGGGGACAATTTGACCATGGAAATGAGATGAATAACAGCGTTGTGTCTGTCTTCGAATTTTTCTGAAAAGATCTGATCTGCTTCTGAATTGTTCTGAATCATCTGTTAATTTTTGTCTTATATTCGATTCGTTTCTGTAATTTAAAAGTAATGAGATTTGAAAGTGTGTTAAAGAAATGTTTTAAAGACTAAGTTCTATATGTATAATTGGAAATCGATCGACCCCCAACTTACTGAGTGTTTCCCAAAACACTCACCCCTTACAAATTTCAGATAAAACTGAAGAGCAAATAAATGAGGAGGAGCAGGAAGCGTTCTGGGGTTGGTGAACGATGATCAAGATCAAGATCCAATTTATCCCTTTTGTTTAGTTTTCCGAATTTCGCAACTCTGATGTATTTATTTCATTGTTATTGTAAGACAATACTTTATTTATGAGAAAGACTGGTTTGATTTGATACGGGGCTTTATTGTTTTCAATATAATTGTTAAACAATGCCGGATGTCACCGATGCTTCGGACACGGGGCGTGACATTTAAGTGGTATCAGAGCCGCCAGGTTCATAATCCCGCTGGGATTTTGACAGCCAAAATTTGACTTCGTCAAATTTTGGCAAAAGCCTAGTGTATCCCAACCTGTATTCAACTTTCATTTGTTTCTCGAAACTTTCGATCAACTTCAAAAAAATCTATCCCTTCGATCGTTCCGCAACTCTTAATATCAAAAATTTTCCACGACAATTTTATTTCTATTATTTGTGCCTTTCTATCCTTTATACGATTCTGATACTTTACCTCGATCTTTATCCTAGGATATGGCAGGCAGACCACCCCGAAACAACCGTAACCCACGTGGTGACAGCCAAAATGAAAATCCACCACCACCAAGAGTGAATCTCAGTCAAGAAGACATGATGGCGATAGCTACCATTGTAGTCGCTACATTGCAAGGAATCGTGAATCCCCTTGCCAATGCCATACAGCCACCACCTGAACCACAACCCCGTGGAATTAAATACCATTACGAATCTCTCAGGAGGAATCGAGTCCCAACTTTCGGTGGGAACCCAGATCCAGAAGTCAGCCATAACTGGCTTAAGAATGTCGAATCACAACTACACTTACTGGAAGTGCCTGAAGGATTGAGAGTGGAGGTTGTGACTCCATTTTTGGAATACCGAGCAAGGAAATGGTGGGAGAATTTGGCACCATCTCTAGCTGAAGTGGAAGAGATCACATGGCAGATTTTCAAGAGAGAGTTTTTGAAACAATTCTACCCAGCCGAATTTCGTCTGCAGAAGTTGAGCGAGTTCGAAAACTTCAAACAGGCTCCGGGCATGACAGTGATGGAATACACTTCACAGTTCAATGATCTGTGAACCTATGTCCCAACGAGCATGTCTGATGAAACGCTAAAAATGCATCGTTTTAAAAAGGGACTCAACAGCCGTATTCAGTCAGCTTTGGCAGTATTCAAGCCAAACAGTTTTGCGGATTTGATGGGAGCTGCAATGAGAGCAGAAACGAATATCAAACGCCGCGAGGAAGAAAATAAGAACAAACGACCGATGGTCAATCAATCCACTCAGAATGGTCCCAATTTTAAGAAGCCAAATTATTCAAGAGGGCCTTACGAAGGAAGTTCTGGCAATACTGGCAATAAGGAAGGGAAGTGGTGCGACACCTGTAAACAGTATCATACGGGAGAATGCTATTGGAAGACAGGTGCATGTTTCAAGTGTGGACAGGTGGGTCGTAGAATCAAAGATTGTCCAGATAACAAGAACAAGGGGATGGGACCCAACAAGCAACATGAAAACAAGACTAATGCTCGGGTGTACGCGATAACTCAGGAGGAGTCTGATAACACCAATGAAGTGGTAGCAGGTACCATCTTACTCAATGAAATGCCTGCATATACTTTGTTTGATTGTGGTGCCACACATTCATTTGTGTCTAGAAGGTTTGATAAGAAGCTTAAACTTGAACATGATACTCTTAATGAACTATTAAGAGTGGCAACACCGGCGAGTAAAATAATTGAGACACACAAAGTGTATCTAAACTGTAAAATTTGTATCAGAGAACAAACTTTTGAAGTAGAATTGATTCAACTCAATATGGTTGAGTTTGACATCATCCTTGGAGTGGACTGGTTAGCTAAAAACCATGCCATAGTAGACTGTCAAAAGAAAGAAGTTAGACTTCAAACTCCAACTAAAGAGGAAGTCGTAAATCACGGAAAATCCAAAGAAAGAAAATCTCCGCTATCTGCCTCACAAGCCTGGAAGGCCATTAGAGGAGGAGAGGAAATTTATCTGGCAATGATCAATGAGATTAAAGAAGAAGAAGTCCCAAAGTTGGAAGATATTCCAATTGTTCAGGATTTTCCAGATGTTTTTCAAGAGGAATTACCGGGGGAGATACCCGATAGGGAAGTGGAATTCGAAATTAATTTGGTCCCTGGTGCTGCACCAATCTCAAAGGCACCATACCGAATGGCTCCAGCCGAATTGAAAGAGTTAAAGGAACAACTTCAGGAATTACTGGACAAGAAGCAGATTCATCCCAGTGCATCCCCGTGGTGAGCCCCAGTACTATTCGTCAAGAAGAAGGATGGGAGTATGAGGCTATGACTACCGGGAGTTAAACAAGATCACCATAAAGAATAAGTACCCACTCCCGAGAATAGACGATATTTTTGATCAGGTAAAGGGAGCCAAAGTTCTCTCAAAACTCGATCTAAGATCTGGTTATCATCAACTGAAAGTCAACACTGAGGATATCCCTAAAACTGCTTTTAGGACAAGATATTGACATTACGAATTTACAGTAATGCCTTTTGGTTTAACAAATGCTCCTGCAGCATTCATGGACCTGATGAATCGAGTGTTCAAACCGTACCTCGACAGGTTTGTGGTTGTTTTTATAGATGATATGTAAGGCCCGAGAATTTGGTTATTATAATCGGGCATGATTTGTTGATAATTGATGTGATTATAGATGTATTGTATCGGACCGGAAAAGACGAGAGAATATACAAAATGTGTGCGAGAAGGTGTGCTTCAAAATGTTAAGTCCAGAGAACCTCGCGCATATGCGCGGATGAAGGGCGCGCATATGCGCGAGCTGTCAAAAAGAGAAATTCCGAGACCCGTAGGTCTCGCGCATATGCGCCGGTTGGTGTCGCGCATATGCGCGAGACGTGCAGACCAAAGAATAAGCCATGTGTCCTTTCCATGCATATATAATCTGTTATCTTCCTACCTAGCTTGAGATGGACGAGAGAGAAACAAGAAAAGCTTCAGAATTCCTTCAAATTGCATCCTAGCTTAGATTGATGGTTTCGCAAGATCCGGCCAACCAAATTTGAATCCGAGTCTATATTTGTGCTCCTCTTATTATTAGCTTCAAAAGGATGTAAGTATTAATACATTCATCATGTTTTGAAGTTGAGATGATTGGGGAAATCAGAGTTTGATTGTTATTATTTGTTCTTGTGATTATTGGGAACGTTTATTCGCAACCGGATCGAAGAAAGGTTATGATATGCAATTTTTGTGTAAATTCCAGCATGTCTTGAGTTGAGTTATGTAGATTTTGAGATGATGGCATATATTTGGGATGATTATGAGTTATTGATATTGATTATTGATAATTGAGTTTACCGGTATCGCTAGATTACGCCGTTACGCCGTCGAAATATACCGAGATTGAATATTGATCCATATGTGTGTTCCTTTGAGTTAGAGGTTTATATGGTACATTTATACATGTCGTTGCAGATCTGTGTTGACATATTTGATATCGAGATTTCAAGACTTCGACTTATTCAACCGAAACTACGACAATAAAGGTATAATTCAATGTTTGATTGGGGAGATATAACTCGAATCAGAGTCAGTTCGAGTTTCCCATAAATCTCATACTAGATGTATATGCATTGCTATGCTTGTGTTGATTTTGAATTATGTACAAGCATTGAGATAGGAGAGTCATTGGCAGAATTGCCAAGTTCTAGACGTTCGGTGGTATCGAAACACTGGAGAAGATCGACTCCGATTGTAGATATTCGATACAGACAGGGCCGAAGTCTAGGAATAAGACGTCCCGCCACCACGATTGGGAGGGTAGGTGGGAGACTTGTTACGTCTCATTCACACCAGGATCCCTAGATTTAGATATGAATCGAGTCAAGAATAAGAGTCGAAGATGTGTTATCTGTATTCCTTAATGTGTTAGATTACTGATTCATGTATCATGATTTTGTATTTCCTTGCATGACATGCATGTATACATGTTTTATACTGGGATTTGTTCTCACCGGAGTATCCGGCTGTTGTTGTGTCTGTATGTGTGCATGACAACAGGTGGGACAGGATCAGGGACACGCAGAGGATGAGAGATCGAGGTTAGAGTGGTGATTACGGGCATAGCAGAGGAACTAGTGGTGTTTACATTTGATATGTAATGTGTAATAAACTCTAGTTTGTACGATTTGTATGGAACAAGACGTGTATCTACTTTTGTTAAAATAAAATAAAGATCTCATTTGTGTATGATTTATATACAATCTTTTTTGATATTAAAAGCAAAATTTTGACCCACATTTTCTAGCAAAGATCCAATTAATCCCAAAAAAAATTGAGTCAGAGCCCGGGTCCCCACATGATATCTTTGTATACTCACCAAGTGAGGAAGAACACCGAGAACATTTGCGTCTCACGTTGCAAACACTGAGAGAAAAAGAACTATATGCCAAATTCAAGAAGTGTGAATTTTGGTTAAAAAGTGTGGCGTTCCTAGGACATATAATTTCTGAATTTGGGGTGTCAGTAGACCCAAAGAAAGTAGAGGCAATCAAGGATTGGCCACAACCGAAGACAGTAACTGAAGTAAGGAGTTTTCTTGGTTTAGCTGGCTATTATAGGAAGTTCGTGGAAGGATTTTCATCAATTGCCATTTCTCTTACTAAACTTACTCAGAAGAACTCAAAGTTCATTTGGAATGAAGCATGTGAGAAGAGTTTTGAAACCCTGAAAACAAAACTCGCAACTACACCAGTATTAATCCTCCCTGAAGATGGCAAGGACTTCACAGTATATAGTGACGCTTCAAAAGGAGGATCAGGGTGTGTACTTATGCAAGAGAGTCAGGTAATTGCTTATGCCTCACGGCAACTAAAACCATATGAGTAGAATTACCCCACTCATGACTTGGAGTTAGCCGCAGTGGTATTTGCACTTAAAAGCTGGAGGCACTACCTTTATGGAGTAAAATGTGAAGTTTTTACTGATCACCAGAGCCTCAAGTACATTTTCACCAAAAAAGAATTAAATATGAGGCAAAGAAGGTGGATGGAACTTCTAAAAGATTATGATTTGGTAATCAATTATCATCCGGGTAAGGCGAACAATGTGGCAGATGCTTTAAGCCGAAGAAATTTTGGAAAGGTAAAATTATCTTCACTATCCGCACAACCAGGACTTCGAGAAACCATTAAATTTAAGCAAAGTCAAGACACCTCTCCTTAAAATTAAAGAACAGATCCAAGGAGGAAAACTTCTAGAATTTCAAATTGATGAGAATGGTATCCTTTGGATGAGAGGGCGATTGTATGTGCCCGATGTCGATGGCATTGGAGAAGAAGTAATGACCAGGCACATAAATCGAGATTTTCAGTACATCCAGGAAGAACCAAAATGTACAGAGACCTGAAGAATAACTACTGGTGGAATGGAATGAAGAAAGACGTAGCCGTCTTTGTTTCCAAGTGCCTAATCTGTCAACAAGTCAAGGCAGAACATCAACAACCTGGAGGACTTCTACAACCATTGGAAATACCAAAATGGAAGTGGGATGACATCTCCATTGATTTCGTAGTAGGGCTACCGAAAGCAAGGCAAGGGCACGATGGAATCTGGGTAATCGTTGATAGATTGACCAAGTCTGCACATTTCTTGCCGGTACGAATGACTTACAACCTGGATAAGCTAGCTACTTTGTATATGTACAATATAGTAAGACTACATGGGGTTCCGACAAGTATATTATCTGACAGAGATCCAAGATTTGCATCAAAGTTCTGGAAAAGTTTTCAAAAGGCGATGGGAACCAAGGTTACTCTCAGCACGGCCTATCATCCTTAGACTGATGGCCAAACCGAAAGGACAATTCAAACCTTCGAGGATATGCTGAGGGCATGTGCACTGGATTTTTCTGGAAATTGGAGTGAACAGTTACCCCTGATCGAATTCGCCTACAACAACAGCTGGCACGGTAGCATCGAGATGGCTCCGTATGAAGCTTTGTATGGAAAAAAGTGTAGGTCGCCCCTATATTGGGACTAGGTCGGAGAAAAGGCTGTTACTGGACTAGAACTTGTTCAAATGACCATTGACAAGGTCGTTATAATCAAAGAAAGACTCAAGGCAGCCCAGGATAGACAGAAAAGCTGGGCAGATTTGAAGAGGAGACCGTTGGAATTAGAAATTGGCGAAAAAGCTTACGTCAAAGTCTCTCCCATGAAAGGAGTGGTTCGGTTCAGTAAGTCCGGAATGTTGAACCCAAGATATGTGGGACCGTTCGAGATACTGGAGAAGGTGGGAACCTTAGCCTACCGTCTAGCTTTACCGCCTGATATGTCCAAGATTCACAATGTTTCCACATCTCACAGTTGAGGAAATATGTTCCAGATCCGAGTCATGTTCTTAAAATTTCACCACTGATGATTGAAGGAAATCTCAATGAAGGACTCAAATACGAAGAAGTCCCTATCCGAATAGTGGACACAAAAGGCCAAGTGTTGAGGCACCGGAAAATCCCATACGTCAAAGTGCAGTGGTCAAATCATACCGAAAGGGAGGCAACTTGGGAACTCGTAGAGAAAATGTGTTTACAATAACCTCATTTATTCAAAAGCTCGAGCTGATTCAAGTTTCAAGGACGAAACTTTCAATAAGGAGGGAGGGATGTGAGAACTCGGAAAATTCGATCCGAAGCAAATCACATTTCAGCTAACTTAACTCGCGGAAATGGCTTCAAAGTTCGGAGATTAACTCAACATGAATCCGAGCTGCAAATAACCGCATCCATTGAAGTATTGTCACTGGAAGAGTAAAACCCAAGCTCAAGGACTCGATCTTTCAGCTCGAAACAGCTCAACCAAGCTTGTCCTAACAAGACCAAAAAGGAGCTAAAAGATGAGCCAAGGGATTGGACAAACTTATTATGCAAGAAACAACCTTTGAGATAACCAAAGAAGAATCTAAGGGATGAGATAAAGGTTAGGAAAAATTAAATATGCAAGAAATGACCGTTGAGATAATCCGTGAAGGAGCTAAGGGAGGAGCTAGGAGACCAGGACACATTTATGTGCAAGGAATGACTCTTGGTGCTTGGAATTACTTTGACCACCATAATGATTACATTAAAACCATTTCTTGGAGACCAAGTGGTCGACCAAAAAGGCTAGGTGGAAGGTTTTTCTTTGCCTATAAATACCACTCACTTGGTTGAGAAAAAGCACACCACAATACCTCTCAAAATTCGGCCAAGCCAAGTTAAGGAGAAGAAGGAAATTTAGTGCAGTCCGGAGTTGCTATCCTACGTCGAAGTGCTGCTCGATTAAAGACAGTATTTGCTAAAGTTACATCGAGGTGCTGCTCGATTTTTTAGAAGAAACTTCATACAAGAATCTGCAAATTCGGTAAGTGGGCTTTTGTTATGTACTTCGTTTGTATATTTAAAACTTTGCATATAAATGATATGACATGCATGATTGTGTGTCTATTCTTTCGAAAATCTCCGTCTGTTATTTTAAAACTATCGATCGATTATTTGTGTTATCTCTGTTTCTTAGAAATTCTTTGATTCCGCTGAATCTGTCTGAAATTCAGATAAGTTCTGTTCGATAAAAATCTGAAATCTTAGTTACACCGTTACGATTCAATTAGAAATGGGAGGAGAATTGTGATTCTTCTTGGCCCCCAATGGTGGGTATAAAACCATTTCTGTCTGGCCCCCACCGGTGGGTATAAAACCGAGTTCTGGTCTCACTCCTTAGAGGACTAACATATTGGGGACAATTTGACCATGAAAATGAGATGAATAACAGCGTTGTGTCTGTCTTCGAATTTTTCTGAAATGATGTGATCTGCTTCTGAATTGTTCTGAATCATCTGTTAACTTTTGTCTTATATTCGATTCGTTTTTGTAATTTAAAAGTAATGAGATTTGAAAGTGTGTTATAGAAATGTTTTAAAGACTAAGTTCTATATGTATAATTGGAAATCGATCGACCCCTCACTTGCTGAGTGTTTCCCAAAATACTCACCCCTTACAAATTTCAGATAAAACTGAAGAGCAAATAAATGAGGAGGAGCAGAAAGCTTTCTGGGGTTGGTGAACGATGATCAAGATCAAGAACCAATTTCTCCCTTTTGTTTAGTTTTCCGCATTTTGCAACTCTGATGTATTTATTTCATTGTCATTGTAAGACAATACTTTATTTATGAAAAAGACTGGTTTGATTTGATACGAGGCTTTATTGTTTTCAATATAATTGTTAAACAATGCCGGATGTCACCGATGCCTCGGACACGGGGCGTGACATGTCAGACACTCGGATACGAAACGTCTGATATCCTTCTTCATTCCGGGCCACCAATACAATATCTGCAAATCTTTGTACATCTTCGTACTCCAGGATGAATAGAGTAAGACGACATATAGGCCTCCGATAAAATATCCGCTCGAATGGAATGGCTGTTGGGAACCCACATTCTGCCTCGATATCTCACGATACCGTCACTAACTGTATACAAGATACTGCCCTTGGCCTCATCTCTCTGCCTCCACTTCGCCAACTGCTCATCTGCTGGCTGTCCCCTGCGAATACGGTCTAGAAGAGAAGACTGGATCGTCAAAGTAGATAGACGGGGAACTCTACCTCGAGGATATGTCTCTAGATCAAACCTCTGCATCTCAAACTGAAAGGGGTCTCGGAATCACCAGATGAGCCATCACTGCGAGTTTCCTGCTCAACGCATCCGCAACTACATTAGCTTTGCCAGGGTGGTAGCTAATGTCACAGTCATAGTCCTTCACTAGTTCCAACCAACGCCTCTGACACATATTCAACTCTTTCTGCGTAAAGAAGTACTTGAGGTTCTTATGGTCGATAAAGATCTAGCACTTCTCCCCGTACAAATAATGCCTCCAAATCTTCAAGGGAAATACTACGGCTGCCAGCTCTAGATCGTGGGTAGGGTAGTTCTTTTCATGGATCTTCAACTGACGAGAAGCATATGCTATCACCTTCCCATGCTGCATCAACACTGCACCTAAACTGAGCTTCAAAGCATCGGTATACAAAACAAAATCTCCGGGTCCTGACGGCATGTACAATACTGGCGCTAAAATAAGAGCTTGCTTTAAAGAATCGAAGATCTTCTGACACTCATCGCTCCACACGTACTTAGCATTCTTCTTTGTCAATGACGTGAGTGGAACTGCGATAGAGGAGAATTCCTGAATAAACTTCCGATAGTATCCTGCTAGCCCAAGGAAACTACGGATCTCTGATGCATTTTGTGGAACAACCCAATCTCTGACTTCTGCAGTTTTCGCTGGGTCTACCTCAATACCGCTGCTACAAACGACGTGGCCTAAGAACGCCACCTTCTCTAACCAGAACTCGCACTTGCTGAACTTCACGAATAGTTTGTACTTTTGCAAGGTCTGCAAAACTGCGGTCAGATGTCTGCTGTGATCCTCTTGATTCTTTGAGTAGACGAGAATGCCGTCTATGAATACTATCACGAACTGATCAAGATACGGCTGAAATACGCGATGCATGAGATCCATGAAGATCGCTGGCGCATTCGTCAACCCGAACGGCATCACAAGGAATTCGAAGTGGCCATAACGAGTCCTAAAAGCCGTCTTGAGAATATCGGCGTCTTTCACTCTCAACTGGTGATAACCAGAACGCAGATCAATCTTTGAGAATACTGAAGCTCCTTGCAACTGATCAAATAAATCTTCAATCCTCGGAAGTGGGTATTTGTTCTTCACTGTAACTCTGTTCAATTCCCGGTAATCAATGCAGAGTCTCATCAAACCATCCTTCTTCTTCACAAATAAGACTGGCGTGCCCCATGGCGAAAAACTCGGGCGAATGAATTCCTTGTCAAGAAGTTCCTGAATCTGCTTCTTGAGTTCTGCCATCTCTGTCGGTGCTAATCGGTACGGTGCTTTTGAGATCGGTGCGGTACCTGGCATAAGCTCAATAGAAAATTCCACCTCTCACACAGGTGGTAAACCAGAGACATCATCAGGAAAAACGTCTAGAAAGTCCCTAACAATTGAAACATCGGAGACTGGACACAAGATATTATACGTGGTAAATGAAAGTACCTGTATGGTTCGAATAAGAACTGCTCTCTCCCAAGCGGTCGGACTAGAACAGATCTCCGCTGGAAGTCAATCAAAACTCTGTTCTTAAATAGCTAGTCCATACCTAGAATGATATCAAATTCTGGCATCGGCAATACGATAAGATCCGCATAAACAAGATTACGATGAAGTTCGAGGTCTATGTCTCCGAACACATTAGTAGCTGTCAGCTCCTCCCCAGAAGGCAGTACTATTGAATACGCTATATCTAGTCCAAGGGTCTTGACCTTGAGGAAATTTACAAAGGTCTCCGAAATGAACGAATGAGTAGCCCCTGAATCTATCAAGGCATTTGTAGCTGAACCAGCTATAAAAATTCTCCCTGAAAGGTTGAAACATCATGCTGAACCCAATAGTTTCAAGAACTAAACTTATAAACATGCGAAGGTCAAAGTTCTTCTAACCTAAATTCCCGAAAATAACAGTAGCTAGAACATGAAATTCTACCCCAAATTCTAAGTTCAAAGTCTTAAACCAAAACATTAAATTCGAATACAACTCAAAGCTTTAAGATACATGTCAAGAGCATCGTCTCAGGGTTTGTCTCCGCTGCATGGAGAGCAAAAACTCTGCCTTGGGTAGGCAGATTCTTCTGAGGGCAATCTTTCAGTAAGTGGTCAGGACTACCACACTTGTAGCACTTCCCCGAACCATACCTACAAACTCCAGGATTGCTGCCATGATCTATATAAGTCCAAGAGGTCTTGGGTTCTAATCCTGTGAAGGCAAAAGCTCAAGTGTCTGGGCTGGAGAAGTTCTTTGAGTAATGGGTAAGGGGATAACCGTGAGGAGACTTAAGCCCAATCGGGATAGCTCATGTACATTACAAAAAAAAAGGCGCCTTTTTTTGTAACGGTCATGGGCCATGGTATAGCATGGGTCTCGGCCCATACCCACGCACCGTCACTCATAGAACTTCTCCAGCCCAGGCACTGGAGCTTTTTCCTTCCTAAGATTAGAACCCAAGATCTCCTGGACTTATATAGATCTTGCCTTCCCAGGAGGTCTTGGGTTCTAATTTGGGAAGGCAAAAGTTCCAGTGCCTGGGGTGGTGAAGTTCTATGAGTGACTGTGGGGACCCGGACGCTAATTCATTTCTTCATTATCTTTAGGAATAAGTGGATCAATTAAATAAACTGGGTCTAAAATTTTTTTTTATACAAATGCGGAACATAACACAATCAATCTGATATAACATTAAAAGTAAAAGTACAAGTCTTGTGCTAAATACATTTACATCAAACTAGGGTTCAACCACTACGTCTCAAGTGTCGAAACCAAATCTACTTATGAGCCCGGATCTCCACGCTAATATGTAATCTCTCATCCTCTTCTCTACCCTGATCCTGTCCCACCTGTTGTTATGCACACATACAAACACAACAACAACCGAATAACTCCGGTGAGAATAATATTCCCAGTATAAACAATGTATACATGCAATCACATAAACCGATATGAAACCATGAAACAGATGTCAATAACATGTATCTAATCCGACAACATTAATCGATTTAAAACTGTAAATGAACTCGTGAATCAACATTCCCGACTCGACTCTTCTCTACTCTAGGGATCCCGGTTCCTGGACATTGGCACAATATACCGAATCTCCGCAATAGAAGCCTATCCGTTCCTACGGAACATCGATATAAACCAACATCCAGTGTCTTGGCATATCCGCCAAAGACTTGGCACCTCCACCATTGACTAGGCACCTCCGCCAATGACTCAATACATACTTTGCTATAACTCAATATACTAAGCATATCAATCTAATGAATTGCAAACATCAATGCAATAAAATAAAGTATGTGATTTAGGGAAACTCAAGTCAGATTAAACTCGAGTTATATCCTCCCAGTTCAACATTGATTTATACCTTTCTTTTTATCAGTTTGACGTAATCGAAGTCCTGGATTCGAAGCTGTCAATACTCAATCTGGCAATGACAATCGAATATACAATATCACCATCCCATACAAACAAGATATCTCAATCTTATCAAATTCTGACGGTATAACAGTGCAATCTCAAAATACCAGCAATACAAAATCAATATATACCAATCTCAATATCTCATAATCAATCAATAACATAAACTGATACCAAATCTGTATCATCTCAATCAAATCAAATCTGAAAATTCATAACAATTTCATACGGTATCCGTTCTTCAATCCGGTTTCGATTATACGATGTCTCACCATATATTAATCATATCTGATTCCTTCAACATCATATATTTCGAATCCTAACAAAACATATGAAAAATTACGTCTTGTGAAGCCTTCGTCAAGAGGATTACGGTACTAAACTCGGATTGAAAATCAGACGGGCGGATCTCGCGAAATCACAATTCTAAAATCTGAGAAGACTTGAAGATTCCTAGGGAGCTTTCCTAGTTTCTTTTCCTTGCATCTGAAGTCTATGAAGATTTTACATATTATATATGCATGGCAAGGATAGGTGACTCATTCTTGGTGCTGCACGTCTCGCGCATATGCGCAAACTCCCTCGACGCATATGCGCGAGACCTACTGGTCTCGGCGCTTGTCTTCTCGGCAGCTCGCGCATATGCGCGCCCTCACCCGCGCATGTGCGCGAGAACCTCTGTCTCGGCATTTCTGGAAATCCCCCCCTCGCGCATATGCGCGTCCTGTCTCGAGCATATGCGCGAGATGTTCTGTCTCGCACAATAGGCTTCCGTACAGCTCGCGCATATGCGCGCCTACTCCCCGTGCATATGCGCGAGACCTTCTGGTCTCACAGAACACACTACTCCTACTACTTCCATTCGTGTCTCGAAGTGGTCTGTCTATAATCACATCAATTTACCCCCTAAGGTACAATTTCGTCCCCGAAATCCCAGGCATGCAAATCATATCAAATAAGAAATGTATAACAGAAGCTAAACAGGAAACTCACATCAATGGAATAACTTTGGGAATTTCTGTCTCATGTCTGATTCAGTCTCCCAGGTAGCTTCTTCAATTCCATGACGACTCCACTGAACTTTCATAAGCGGAATAGTCTTCGTTCTGAGTTGCTTTTCTTTACGATCAAGAATCTGGATCGGCTTTTCAAAATAACTCAGTGTCTCATCAAGTTCTGCCTAGTCTGGCTGAAGAATATGAGATGCATCAGGAAGATATTTCCGTAATAAAGATACATGAAAGACATCATGTATTCCAGGTAAAGAAGACGGTAATACAAGTCGATAGGCACGATCTCCTATCTTCTCGAGAATCTCGTACGACCCAATATATCCTGGAGACAACTTCCCTTTCTTGCAAAATCTGACGACGCCTCTGAAAGGAAAAAGTTTCAGAAATACTCTGTCTCCTGCCTCAAATACCAACGGTCTTCGTCGAAATTTGGCATGTTTGGCCTGTCTGTCTTGAGTTGTCCTCATTTTCTGTCGAATCAGCTTCACTTTCTCTGTCATATCTCGAATCATATCAGGTCCAATCTCAGGTACCTCAGAAATATCATCCCAATACAGAGGGGATCTGCATTTCTTACCGTACAACGCTTCAAATTGTGCCATCTCTATACTCGTCTGATAGCTATTGTTGTACGAAAATTCATAAAGTGGCAAAGAATCTTGCCAACTAGTGCCAAAATCTAGCACTACAGCTCTAAGCATATCTTCCAATGTCTGGATAGTCCGCTCTGACTTTCCGTCTGTCAGAGAATGATATGCGGTACTCAAATGTAACTTCGTACCTAGATCCTACTGCAAACTGTCACGGTCTGATACAATCGACTTTGGCACTCTATGCAATCTGACCACTTCTCTGACATAGATCTCTGCCATCTGGTCATGTCTGTACGTCATCTTGTACGGAATAAAACATGCTGATTTGTTCAATCTATCAATCACAACCCAAATCGCATCACAACCTCTGGAGGAACGTGGTAGCTTCGTCACAAAATCCATGGAAATGTGATCCCATTTCCATTCAGGAATAGATAAGCTCTGAAACAGACATCCTGGTTTCTTTCTCCCTGCTTTCACCTATTGGCAATTCAGACACTTGGACACAAATTTGACAATGTCTGCTTTCATCTGTTTCCACCAAAACTGTCTTTTCAAATCATTATACATTTTTCTGCCACTAAGATGAATACTGAATCAACTATTGTGCGCTTCTGACAATATCTGTCGTTTCAAATCTGAAACATCTGGCACAACAAGACGATTATTTACATATAAGACACTGTCACGAACCTGATACTTGGATTGATGTCCAGCTCTGATCATCAAAATCGAGTTCTGAACATTCGGATCAACTTTTTGAGCTTATTTAATTCTTAAAATCAGCTCTGGTTTGACTTGAATAGCATAGAGTCTCAACGGTTTACAATCTGTTTCAAATACTAATCCAGACAAACAGCAATCTTCAATCAAATCTGAAACACCAATCGTCGATAAGGATAAAGAACATACCTTACGACTTAGTGCATCAGCTGCTGCATTTGACTTTCCTGGATAGTACTTGATTTCACAATCAAAGTCTTTCAATAAATCAAGCCATCTTCGTTGCCTCATATTCAGTTCTGACTTTGAAAACAGATACTTCAGACTTTTGTGATCATAATAAATATCAAATTTCTCACCGTAGAGGTAGTGTCGCCAGATCTTCAAAGCAAATACAATGGCCGCCAATTCAAGATCATGAATTGGGTAGCGAGTCTCATGTGGCTTCAACTGTCTCGAGGCATAAGCAATGACATGGCCTCGCTGCATCAAAACACAACCCAATCCTCGGTGGGAAGCGTCACAATAAACAATAAAATCACCAGTACCCGATGGAATAGTCTGCACCAGAGCACTCGTCAATCTTTTCTTCAACTCTAAGAAATTGGATTCACACTCCTCCGACCAAACAAATGGTGCATTCTTCTGCGTCAGCTGAGTAATCGGCTTAGCAATACTGGAGAAATCTTTAATGAATCGTTGATAGTATTCTGCTAATCCCATAAAACTGCGTATCTCTGGCAAATATGTCGGTCTCGGCCAATTGATCACGGCCTCAACTTTGCTAGGATCAACAGAAATACCGTCTCCAGATATAATGTGTCCCAAAAAGACAACCTATCTCAGCCAAAATTCACATTTCGAAAGCTTGGCATACAGTTTCCCAGTTCTCAGAATATTCAATTCAATTCTCAAATGTTCAGCATGGTCAATCATATTCTTTGAATATATCAGATTATCATCAATGAAAATAATCACAAACTCATCAAGGTACTTCTGAAACACATGGTTCATCAAACCCATAAATACAGTTGGAGCATTTGTTAAACCAAACGACATGACTATAAACTCGTAATGGCCATACCTGGTTCTGAAAGCTGTCTTCGAGATATCAGAATCTCTGACTCTCAGCTGATGATATCCAGATCTCAAATCGATCTTGGAGTACACAGAAGAACCCTGCAACTGATCAAATAAATCATCGATACGAGGCAAAGGGTATTTATTCTTTACCTTCGCCTTGTTCAGTTGCCGATAGTCAATGCAGAGTCTCATTGATCCGTCCTTCTTTCTGACAAACAGTACTGGAGCACCCCAAGGAGAAACACTCGGTCTGATGTACCCCTTGGCTAGTAAATCTTCTAACTGCTCTTTCAATTCTTTCAGTTCAATCGGTGCCATTCTGTATGGAGCTCTAGAAATAGGAACAGTAACTGGTATCAATTCAATGCTGAAATCTATCTCCCGAACTGGAGGCAAACCCGGAATCTCATCTGGGAAAATATCAGCAAACTCACATACCACTGGCAGGTCTGCCAATGACGGACTCGATTTCAGTACGTCAACTGAATATACAAGGAATCCCTCTGCTCCTTTCTGCAATAATCAAGTCATAGAAATAGTAGATATCAAAGGAATTCTAGCTCTAGAACCCTTCTTGTAGAATTTCCATTCATCAGCCATATAAGGTCTGAATCTCACAATCTTATGGAAACAATCTACGGTAGCTCTGTACTTGGTCAGCATATCAATACCGATAATACAGTCAAAATCAGACAACCCAAGTATGATACAATCTAACTCAATCTCATGATCGTCATACTGTAGTACACAACGTTTAACAGAATTCACTGATATCAATCATGTCCCCAAAAGAGAAGAGACAGATACTACAGTAGATAAAGACTCAATAGGTGTAAGGCCCGAGATTTTGATTACCGTAATCTGAGATTAATCTTAAATGATTTATTGATTAATCTCGGTAATTATAGACGGAAAGGATTAGACCGGGAAAGACAAGAAAAGGCGTAAAATATGTGCGAGGATGAGCCCTCGCGCATATGCACGACTTAGCCAGGCGCATATGCGCGAGGTAGGCAGAACATTGCGCGCATATGCGCGGCTTGAAGGCGCGCACATGCGCGAGGTGTCCAGTAGCCAAAGTGAATATCCAGAGAATCTCGCGCACATGCGCGGAAGCAAGGCGCGCATATGCGCGAGCAGTACGGATAGAAGAATGCCGAGACAGTAGGTCTCGCGCATATGCGCAGTGTTAGTGCGCGCATATGTGCGAGCAGTCCAGTAGTAAAATACCGGATAGACCTTCCGGCGCATATGCTCGGATTTTAAGCGCGCATATGCGCGCGACATGCAAAAGGAAAATAAGCCACTTGGTCTTGGAATGCTCGAGGGATACAACTTGACGTAAGTTTTGCTATGTTGTGATATGTTTTGAAATTATGATATTGTTAGAATTGAACAGAATTCATGTATGATGTTCTTGACATAGTAAACATCGTAGAATCGAAACCGGACTGAAGAATAGATACCGTATGGAATTATTATGATTTTCGGAAGGAATTGACTAAGATTTGATATCAGATTTGTATCATTACTGATTATGAATTGAGATTTGATTATTGTTATGTGTTCTGGATTTACTGATCAGTATATAATTGAAGTCAGATCGAAAAACAGACTGTGTATGCAATTGATATGATTTTCAGAACTGTTATGATAGAGATTGTACTGAATTGAGAGTATGATCTATTATTGTTGAGAGTATGAATTATACCGATATTGATTATGAGTTCTGGTAGTATATCTGTGATGTTGAGATTGACGGGGTTATCAAGACTGTAGTGTTATGCCGTCGAAACATCCGTAAATTGATATTGATCAGATTCTGTAGTGATTGAGATTGTATCGTTGTATCGTTGATATTGACAGATTATATTGTGAGTATTGATCAGAACGGGTCTTAAATTGAGATTGTATCGTTGTATCGATATTGTCATTGCCAGATTGGATATGGACAGAGTTGAATTCGAGACTTCGTCTTCGTCAAACGGAGAAGTTAAAGGTATAAATTAATGTTGAGTTGGGATTGCACAACGCGAGTGAGGTTTGACTCGAGTTGCCCAAAATCACATACTTTACTTTATTGCATTGATATTTGCAATTAAATGAGATTGATATATTTGAATTATTGAGTTATGTATTGAGTCATAAGCGGATACGCCTAATTGTAAATGAGTAATCTTGTGAGAGTAGTGCCGGATAGTGATGGAATCGTCACTGGCACATTGCACATTGTCACAGGATAGGATATTGGTGAAAATGCCAAAGTCAGTGACGGATAGGTCAAGACACCGGATGTTTGGTCATATCGAAGTGGATAGAATTCGAGTTGCTTCTATTACTGATGTTCGATACGGAAAGGGCCAAAGTCCGTGAATAAGAACGTACCACCACCCCGATCGGGAGTGTAGGTGGGTGTATGTTCTTACTCAAATCGGGATCCCTAGATTAGGACTGAGTCGAGTCTGAGTCTGAGAATCACGGAGAAGGATTCATTGATTGATATTGATTTATGTTCCTGATTTTGGTAAATGTTTAGAATATGACTTTTTATTGATATTGATCCATGTTTTGGATTGTGATACATGCGACGAATACTTTATTCATGTTTTGATTATGATGCATGTTATGAATATCTTTTATATGCTTTTACATTGATTATATGATTGCATGTGTACATGGTTTATACTGAGAATATAATTCTCACCGGAGTTATCCGGCTGTTGTCTTGTTTGTATGTGTGCATGACAACAGGTGGGACAGGATCAGGGTCAAGAAGAGAACGAGACAGGATTAGTTAGCGTGGAGATCCGGGCTCAGAAGTAAATTAGGACTCATCACTGATATGTAGTTGGACCTAGTCGAATTATTATAGACAATACAAGATTTGTATGTTTATGTTTAATATGTATTTCAGATCGATTTACATTACGTTTCCGCTTTGTATTTTTTAAAAAAATTTTAGACCCTGTTTATTATAATTGATTAAATCGTCTCAAATGACGATTAAGAACATGATTAGCGTCTGGGTCCTCACAACAGGCAATGCATGAATCAATGCAAATCGCTCCGAAATAGATGTATGGGATGCACCCGTATCAATCAATACGTAAGCAAAATAACCACCAAGAGAACAATTACCTGCAACAACATCATCTGGTGCTTCCTGGGCCTGTTCTTCACTCAAAGCGAATACTCTGGCCTGCTGTCTCGGAGGCTGGCTAACTGCCTGGCTTCCTCCTGGCCTCGGCTGTGACTGGGTAGGGGCTGGCTTGAATGAGTGAACAGCAGATGCTCGTCTATCAGGCTGTGCCATTGATCCAGCTGATTCTGCTGCCTGGGATCCTTGGGAACCTCTCTGTTGGCATACTCTAGCAAAATGTCCCTGCTGTTTGCAGATCCGGCAACTACCAAGTACTCCTTGGCATTGCTCTATGGAATGTCTCCCTCCGCAAGTCCTGCAATAAGCCCCGGTATAACTCTGTCTTGCACCACTGGAGCTAGATAAACTGCTGCTAGACTTCTTAAACTGTTTCCCTCTAGATTTTAGATTATCTCTCTTCCCACTGCTGCTACTACCACTCTCCAATCTGGGAGGAGGTTCCTGGAACTGAGTAGTAGATGGCTGCTGTGGTCTCGGTGTTGGTGCAACATACAAAGTTTCTTTCTGCCTAATCAGGCCCGCTTCATCTCCCTTCACTCTGTTCAAAGCATCGGCAAAGTTATTCGGTCTCCTAGTGTTCACCAATGTAAAGATCTCAGGATTCAGCGCATTGATGAACTGATCAGCAATAGCTTCGTCATTCTCAGCAACATGTGGAGCAAATCGCAACAAGGTAGAGAACTTGTCCACATATTCTTCTATGTTCAGTTGACCCTGTCTCAAATTCGTAAATTCTGCTCGCTTGTCTTTCCTGTACGATACTGGGAAAAATCTTTAATAGAATTCAGCCTTAAAGATTTTCCATGTAATAACTGTACCTCTATGCTCCAATGCCTCTTTGTTGTGAGCCACGAATTCTTTGCAACATTATGCAACTGGTGCCCAATCAGTCTGATTCTTCGCTCATCTGTATAATCCAATGAATCAAATAACATCTCGATATCATCTAGCCAACTCTCACAGTCAACAGATGTCTCAATTCCTTTCAGAGTCGGCGGTTTAAATGACTGAAATCTCTTCAGTAGTGTTTCCATCGGTGTTGCTGTGACATTCATCGGATTAGCTGAAGTACTACCCTGTTATGGGATTCTTTGAGGAGGCATATCTGATTATCAAAAGGGTTAGTAATCAAAGCTGAAAAATCTGTCTCAGTCCCCTTCTGATCATCTTACCTCTCATCAAGAATCGGTTCTGATTCATTTATCAAATTATACAGGTTACCAATCAAATCAGATAATCAAGTAAACATGTATTAAAACAATAAAACATCATAACATAATGCAATGCTAGCATGTAGAAGCAGGAAAGAAAACTCAATCTACCCCGCTCACTTGCCTCTATCTCAGTCTCAAGAACCTAAAGTTCTAGAACCTACTACTCTGATACCACCTGCTGTGGGGACCCGGACGCTAATTCATTTCTTCATTATCTTCGGGAATAAATGGATCAAATAAATAAACCGAGTCTAAATTTTTATTATTTTTTTTATACAAATGCGGAACATAACACAATCAATCTGATATAACATTAAAAGTAAAAGTACAAGTCTTGTACTAAATACATTTACATCAAACTAGGGTTCAACCACTACGTCTCAAGTGTCGAAACCAAATCTACTTCTGAGCCCGGATCTCCACGCTAATCTGTAATCTCTCATCCTCTTCTCGACCCTGATCATGTCCCACCTGTTGTTATGTACACATACAAACACAACAACAGCCGGATAACTCCGGTGAGAATAATATTCCAAGTATAAACAATGTATACATGCAATCACATAAACCGATATGAAAGCATGAAACAGATGTCTATAACATGTATCTAATCTGACAACATAAATCGATATAAAACTGTAAATAAACTCGTGACTCAACATCTCCGACTCGACTCTTCTCTACTCCATGGATCCCGGTTCCTGGACATTGGCACAATATACCGAATCTCAACAATAGAAGCTGATTCGCTCCTACGCAACATCGATGTAAACCAACATCCAGTGTCTTGGCATATCCGCCAAAGACTTGGCACCTCTTCCATTAACTAGGCACCTCCGCCCATGACTCAATACATGCTTTTGTATAACTCAATAGACTAAGCATATCAATCTCATGAATTGCAAACATCAATGCAATAAAATAAAGTATGTGATTTATGGAAAATCAAGTCAGATCTAACTCGAGTTATATCCTCCCGGTTCAACATTGATTTCTACCTTTCTTTCTGTCAGTCTGACGAAATCGAAGTCCTGGATTCGAAGCTGTCAATACTCAATCTGGAAATGACAATCGAATATACAATATCACCATCCCATACAAACAAGATATCTCAATCTTATCAAATTCTGACGGTAAAACAGTGCAATCTCAAAATACCAGCAATACAAAATCAGTATATACCAATCTCAATATCTCATAATCAATCAATAACATAAACTGATACCAAATCTGTATCATCTCAATCAAATCAAATCTGAAAACCCGTAACAATTTCATACGGTATCCGTTCTTCAATCCGATTTCGATTATACGATGTCTAATATCTCAAAACCACCATATATTAATCATATCTGATTCCTTCAATATCATATATTTCGAATCCTAACAAAACATAAGAAAACTTGCGTCTTTGTGAAGCTTTTGTCTAGAGGATCACGGTACTAAACTCGGATTGAAAATCAGACGGGCGGATCTCGCGAAATCACACTTCTAAAATCTGAGAAGACTTGAAGATTCCTAGGGAGCTTTCCTCGTTTCTTTTCCTTGCATCTGAAGTCTATGAAGATTTTACATATTATATATGCATGGCAAGGATAGGTGGCTCATTCTTGGTGCTGCACGTCTCGCGCATATGCGCGACCTCCCTCGGCGCATATGCTCAAGACCTACTGGTCTCGGCTCTTGGCTTCTCGGCAGCTCGCGCATATGCGCGCCCTCAACCGCGCATGTACGCGAGAACCTCTGTCTCGGCATTTCTGGAAATCACCCCCTCGCGCATATGCGTGAGATGTTCTGTCTCGCACAATAGGCTTCCGCACAGCTCGCGCATATGCGCGCCTACTCCCCGCGCATATGCGCGAGACCTTATGGTCTCACACAACACACTACTCCTGCTACTCCCATTCGTGTCTTGAAGTGGTCCGTCTATAATCACATAAATTTATCGATTAATCAATCTCAGATTACAGTAATAAAATCTCAGGCATTACAGTGACGGTGTGTGGATATGGGCCGAGGCCCATGCTATGCCATGGCCCATGATCGTTACAAGTTCAATATCCCTATTAAAAATCAAACGATATATAATTTCAATAGCACAATAATCCTTTCAGTAGATTCGTTGGAGTTATAGGTCTTCCGAACTCTATAAACAAAAATGATATATTTTCCTGTGTTCACAATCGAATCCCCTCTCCCGAGTGATAGATCTCGAATAAATATGACAATCCAATTATTGATCAAATAATTGAAAGCAAAAAAATCCGAAAAATATAAATAAAACAAGAAGAAATTCGCATATATAAATCAAAAATTCATAAACATAGATTCGACCACGCTACATCGTCTTCTAGATTTAATAAATTAGTAAATGAATGAAAAACAATAAAATAAATTCATGTTCTTCAGCATCACTAATATACTAAAATTAAGTAAGAAGAATTGAATCAGAGTTGCGACTCCGTCCTCGGTTGATACGTTGTTCATCTTCGTTCTTTATTCTCGCTCTCTTTCCCGTTCTTAGGATTTTTGTGCGTGACTGCGGCCATTTTCTTTTATGTGGCTAGGGTTTAAATTATTATAAGTGTGTGAATGGTTGCGAAAGCCCAAAAAAAAGCCCGTCAAATTCTGCATTGTGCCTCTCCTGTGTGTGCACGTATGCGCAGCAGAACACGAGGTACTGGTTTTGCGCTGTCGCACTTCACGCGCTGGGGCATGGGTTTTTGAACGCCTGAGCGCGTGGTACTGTTTATTTGATTTTTTTTCGCTCGGGCTTCTTTCGATTTCTTGTTCATTTCATGCTTCCATTTCGAAATTTGTTGGTCAGAAATTATGCGCTCATGCTTGATTCCTGCAATGACATAAACAACTGCCAAGACATGTAAATCAGCTTGATATTTTCACACTTTCATGCCAATTTTGGGTAATTTAAGTGCGAAACTTGCACTTAGCGAATTCTCCCTAACTTAAGGTTTGCTAGTCCCGAGAAAATTGTTAAAATTACATGCAATGTTACAGGAAATTAACAGAACACAAGCAGTGGAAGAGTGTAATCATCACGGCCTCAAATATCACATGTCTAAGATTTTCAAGTTCGATGCATTCATACATTACTTAGTAGTACACGTGTGTGTGTGTGTGTTAGACTTAATTTAATTGTGGTGATGAGAGTCAAAACCAGTAGACAATATTTAGCTTAAGCAGCAGACAGTACATATAGCAGAAGCCTTAGTATCGCCTAAAACAGAAGTAGTACTTTATGAGTACTTATCAGCTTATAAAAAGCAGAAGCAGAACTTAGGTTTAACAGAAGCAAAACTTAATGTCTTTGTTTGATCGTTGCTATATTAAATGTTACCGTTATTTTACCTAGTACTAGTATTAATTGCACCATTAATGATGTACAAAGACATTTAATGCTCCTTACCATTTGTGGTATGAAACAAAGACTGATAATTCTGAAGCCTTTCTGTAGGACCCTTTTTAGGTGATAAAGTTGATTCTGCTCAGAAGTCAAAAGAAGCCGTTTTGCTTATAGACGTTGGACTCAAGGTTTATATATAAGGATCAATCTTTATAGAATCACACACGAATCATTATTGAGAATACGCTATCTGTCCAAACTTTTTTTGAGCTATCTCAACTACTATCTATCAAGAAGCTCAACATATAGAAAAGAAGCACACGCTTCATATCATATATCTGATCTTCTGAGATCAATTTGTGTTGCTATTTCTTAGTTCCTTCGAAGCTATTCAATTTAATATACTTCACTGAGAAGAGTCTGTAATTTGGAAAAGAGTCTTTTCTAAAACCTTACTGTATTACTTGTGTTGTGTTGTGAAACTAAGAGTTTCAGTAGGCAAAGGATAAGTCTTGCTGAAGTGGGTGTGTACAAGAGTTGTATTATAAAGCCAAAGTCTTTTAGTGATACCTTACGGAAACAGAAGAAGGGAGACATAGAAGATTTTATCTTCGAACTTCCAGAAACAACTATCATCTACTGCCTACTGTTGTTATTGTTTTCACCCCATACCATCAGATTGTTTCCGCTCTTATTTTGTGATCTGCTGGATAATCATTCGAACAAGAATAGCTATAATATCTAACAAGATTTTAGCACCCTTTGCAAAAACGTCCAGCAAAGGAAAGAGTTTATTCACCCCCTCTAAACTATATATCGATCCCCAACAAGTGGTATCAGAGCAGATTTTTCTTGTTCTGAAAATTTACAACAGTTATGGCACATTTCAGCAAGGTTCCTATGTTCTCTAAAGAAGATTTCGATGACTGAAACATCAAGATGCAAGCTTATCTTGCAGCTCAAGACGATGACATGTGGTTTGTCATCACAGATGGTCCATTGAAAAGTCTAAAGACTAATACTGTTGTTGCTATTACTGAAGGCGCACCACAAATGCTTGAGAAGCATAGAAGTGAATGGACTGGCGAGGACAAAAAGAAAGACAATCTAGACAACGTTGCGAAGGACATTATCTACAAGACACTTGACAAAAACACCTTCAGCAAAATCAAGATGTGTCCTACTGCTAAAGAAATCTGGGAGAAACTTATCCATATTTGTGAAGGAAATGAACAGACTAAGGAGAACAAATTATCTGTTGCAATGCAGAAGTTTGAAAACCTTAAAATGAAAGCTGGAAAAACTCTGAGTGAGTTTGATGTACGTTTTAGTGGCTTAGTGAATGAGCTAGCAGCCTTTGGAAAGGAGCATGTCAACAGAGAAGTAGCACTCAACGTAATGAGAGCTCTACCTAGGGAATGAGACGTCAAGGCAATGACGATGAGATTATCTAAAGATTTGAACAAGTTGGAGTTGCATGACTTGTTTGCGGACTTGAAAGCCAATGAGTTCGAACTGGAAGTGAAAAGTGGAGAAGAGCCCCTGACAAATCCACCTACAAAGGCTCTTGCAGCTACTGCTACTGCTACTACTGCAGTTGTTCCAAGTGCATCACCTGCTGCTGCTACTGAAAGTACTTTAGACAAGACTGCTGAACAAATCAGCAATGATGCGATTTCCTTATTTGTGAAGAAATTCTCAAGATTCATGAAGAAGAACCACCGAGCTTACCAGAGTCCTAATAGGAACTTCAAGAAGGAATCACCACCTTGTGATATGGCATGTTTCAATTGTGGAAAAATTAGGCACTTCATTGCAGATTGCCCAAAGCCTAAGAAGGATGACTAGAAGAAGAAAGATTACAAGCGTAATTATAAGAAGTCCAGAAGAGACCGCAAGGCAATGATTGCTGAGGAAGTAAATGAAAGTGGGCGGACTCTAGCTCTAAGTCATCTAACTCAGATAACCATTCCAGTCACAGTGATGAAGATGAAGTCAAATGTCTCATGACAGACACCGAATCAGCCTCGACATCTAGAGAGCTATTTGATTTTGATTATGATGAGTTTACACGAAATGATTTGGTTAAAGCACTGCATGACATGGTAGAAGAGTACTCTGGATTTTCTCAATCATTCGAGGAGGTCAAGATTGAAAATCAAGACTTAAAAGATCAAATCAGTAAGTTCACTTCTTTGCAAGAGAACAGCTACAATGATTCTAAAAGTTGAGATAAGTAGATTGAAAACTGAGAATGAAAGAGCAAATGCAGATTACCAGACAATGAAATCTGAAAATCAGAAGCTATCAATTCTTGTAAATGCATGGAACAAGTCTTCTGTTTCATTGGAGAAGATGAAAGAATTACAGAAACAATCTGGAGACATGAGTGATCTTGGTTTCAGTAATGATGAAAGCACTTCTGAAACTAGTACAAAGCCAAATCTGGATATGAGCAAAGGGAAATTCATTCACTTTGTTAAATCCAGTGTGGTATATGTATCAGAAGTACCAACTTTTCAAATAAAAAAGTTTTTAAATCAGACTAACAGAAGAAACCCTTATGGTCTGGGTTATGTTGAACCTAAGAGTAGAGTCCACCAGAGTGCTGGATCTAGTAGAAGATTCAACTCAGGAGGACAACCCTCTATGAAGGTTAAAAACTGTTAGTACTATAATTGTAGACCGGTTCAGAAGAGATACAGACCAGACGATAAGAACAGAAGGGAAGAACAACATCCAAAAATGCATTCTGTTAGAAATAACTGACCTTCTGTTGCACATACCCCTCTGGGGATAACCGAAATACAAGGTCTCCTAGAATTGTACAAATGTGGGTTCCTAAAGGACTGATAAGGCTTGGACCCAAATAGATTGGGTACCATTTACTAAAATTTGTGCTTGCAAGAACAAGAGAGGAAAGCCAAGATAAGCAACTCTACATGGTATCTGGACAGTGAATGTTCCAGACATATGACCGGAAAAAAGAGTCTACTATCTGAAATAATGAGTTGTACTGGACCAAAGATAACTTTTTGGGACAACTCAAAAGGTAAAACCGTGGGTAAGGGTAAGATTATCCATGGTAATATCACTATAAATGATTTGCTCTCAGTTGAAAATCTCTGCTACAATTTGATTAGTATTAGTCAACTGTGTGATAATGGATATTCAGTAGCTTTTCAGAAGCACACCTGCAAAGTTAAAGATGCCAATGATTCTACTGTTTTAACCGGAAAAAGAGAAGGCAACACTTAAAAAGTATCATGGAACAAAGATCATATTAATGTTTCTACATGTTTAGTTGCCTCCCTTAGCACAACAAAAAAATCGGATTCAACAACACATCAAAGAAAACGGTTTTTATTAAAACCGTTGTCTTTTTACTTTTAACAACGGTTTTAACAAAAACCGTTGTCGTAGCCTAAAAAAATCCGCTCAAAGACAACAGTTTCTTTAAAACCGTTGTCTTTGATACATATACGACAACAGTTTTTAAAAACCGTTGTCTATGAGCGTTTTTTTTGTGCTACGACAACAGTTTTTAAACTGTTGTCTATTAGCGTTTTTCTTCAATCTACGACAACGGTTTGTAAAAAACCGTTGTCTTTCAACTTGTTTTTCTATAAATTTGTTGTCAATATTACATTTTGCGACTGTTTAAGTAAAATCTGTCGCTAAAATTAGCGATGGTACCGTCACTAATTTAAATCTTGCGACGGTTAAAGTATAACCGTCGCAAAATTTTGTGACGGTTTTACTTAGATGTAAATATAGCGACGGTTTTGTAAAAAGTGTCGCTAAATTTAGCGATGGTTTTTGTATAACCGTTGCTAATTTTAGCGACAGTTTTGGTAATACCGTCGTCGATCTATAATTAGCGACACTTTTTACAAAACCGTCGCTAAATTTTGCGACGGTTATACTTTAACCGTCGCAAGATTTAAATTAGTGACAGTTAGAAAAATAACCGTCACTATTTGCGATGGTTAAACTCAAAACTGTCGCATACTGTCTATAAATATCCCCACTCTCGGTCCATTTTCTACCATACCACTTCACAACACTTAAAATTTTTCTCCTTTACACAATTTTAGTTTCGATTAAAATTTTTCTCTTTAAAATTTAATAAAATTTTAAAATCAAGAATATAGTATTTTTGACGGTAAATCAAGAATATATTTAGCGTATTAGATTGTGAGTTTTTTTGTATATTTATTATAATATTAAAAGTGAAATTTTTTTTTTATTTTACTGAAAAAATTATCGACGGAAAGCATACGAAACCTTCGCTAAAATTAGCGACGACTTTTATAAAACACCGTCGCTAAATTTAGCGTGGTATTTTAAACTGTCGCTGTTTAGCGACCGTTTAAATTACGACTGTCGCTAATTGTAGCGACGGTTAACGATGATGTCCATCGCGAATTAGTTTGCGACGGTATTTTAAAAACCGTCGCAAATTGTAACTACCACATCACTCCAAAACCGTTGTCTTTTAGCGAATGCTTTAACCACAGGACCTTTAACAACGGTTTTATATACTTACGACAACGGTTTTTCACCGTCGTATTTAGACGTCTATGACAACGGTTTTTCACCGTTGTCTTTGTGTGGGGACCCGGGCTCTAACTCGATTATCTTTTGGGATTAATTGGATCTTTGCTAGAAAATGTGGGTCAAAATTTTGCTTTTAACATTTATTCAAATGTATATAAACAAGCACAAGACATTATATAAAATACTGTCATCTTATTCAACTACAATTAACCTTCACATATTCGCCTACAATTAACAGACTAGTGTTTAGAAATTCAGTACATGCCTAGTAATAAACCACTAGTAATCTTCTACGCCCGTAATCTCCACGCTATCTCGATCTCTCCTCCTCTGCATGACCCCGATCCTGTCCCACCTGTTGTCATGCACACATACAGACACAACAACAGCCGGATACTCCGATGAGAACAAATCCCAGTATAAAACATGGTACACATGCATATACACAATATAAATCATGAAGCATGCGATCAAGAATAGAATCAAGGGCAATAGGTTCCATAGTCTATGAAAACAAATCAATATCAGCATGCAAATGAAATCGAAATCATATCTTAACTCGACTCGACTCTAACTCTAGGGATCCCGGTGTGAATAAGACGTCACAGTCTGCAACCTACCCTCCCAATCGGGGTGACGGTATGTCTTATTCCCAGACTTCGGTCATGTCTGTATCGAATGTCTACAATCGGAGTCAATTATGCTCCTATGCGTCGATATCACCGAACGTCTAGCTTGGCAAGTCTGCCAATGACTCTCCTATCTTAAATGCTTGAATATAAATCTATAAACACAGCATCAACATATAAAAAGGTAACAATCTAGTATGTGATTTTGGGAAACTCAAATCAGATCTAATTCGAGTTATATCTTCCCGAATCAACATGAATTATACCTTTCGTTGCACAGTCTTTATCGTGATCGAAATCTTGAAGTCGAATCTTGTCAATATAAATCTGAAATGGCAATGTCAAATATCACAAGATCAATCTCCAACTCCCACCAATACTAGTACGGTTCAATATCAAATCTCGGTACATTTTGACGGCATAACGGCGTAATCTCACGATACCGGTCAATCCAACATCAATAATCTATAACCAACAACTCATAATTCTCATCATAGTAACATCTACTATACTGAAATCTGCATATACCCAAGTCAAGACATGCTGGAACATAAAAAGATCGCATATCATATCCGTTCTTCAATCCGATTGCGAATATGAGTTCATAATAATCATAAAAACATATCATAGAATCAAATCTGATTTCTCCCCAACATCATATTGCCAAATCAAATAAGAACATAACAAAACTTACATCCTTTAGAAGCCTATGATGCAAGGAGTTCAAATCTAATCTCGGATCGAAAATCGGATGGTTGGATTCTTCACAACCAAGTGTAGAAGATGAAAATGCTGAAGGCTTTCTCAGAGCTCCTCGGATGAAATTCTGAAGAAGAATGACTTTGGTAACCTATATATTGCATGTAAAGTACACCTGGCTTATTTTTCATTCTGCATGTCTCACGCATATGCGCGACCTCAACCGGCGCATATGCGCGAGACCTACTGTCTCGGCACTTAACAATTTTATCTGCTGGCGCATATGCGCGCCCCTTCTCGGCGCATATGCGCCAACTTCTCTGGACATCTCTGAAATTTCTAACGTATCAAATTTGAGTAACAGATTAGACAGGATTCATCTGGAACTAGATAGTGAAGATGATGCAGAACACAATGTCAAAGATTCTCAAAATCCAGAACCAGACACTCCTTTGGTAGAACCAGTTGTTCAGACACAGGATATACCAAAACCAGAAGCTGACATTCCAGAACCTGCTACTGCCTTACCGGAGCTTAATCCAAATCCTTCAAATCAGGAAGAAATTCCTCTAAACCCTTTTATTTGGAGAAAATCTCATCCTCTATCTTTGGTTATTGGAAATCCAGCAGCTCTATTAAGAACCCAGAAGACAAATGCTAAATGAATATATGCATGTTGCTTTTATTTCTCAGGATGAACCTAAGAAGATTGAAGAAGCTCTTCTGGATCCCAGTTGGATAGAAGATATGCAAGAAGAGCTGAATCAATTCAAAAGAAATGAAGTGTGATTTCTTGTACCTAGACAATCTCATCAAGCAGTTATTGGAACTCGATGGGTATTTAGAAACAAGCTAAACGAAGAAGGTACTGTTGTCAGAAATAAAGCAAGACTGGTGGCTCAAAGTCTCAGACAAGAAGAAGAAATAGATTATGATGAGACCTATGCACCAGTATCAAGGCTTGAAGCAATAAGAATATTTTTAGCCTTTGCTGCTTTCAAAAACTTTAAAGTATATCAGATAGGTGTGAAGAGTGTCTTCCTAAATGGTCTACTACAAGAAGAAGTTTACGTTGAACAACCTCCAGGTTTTATTGATCACTTCTTACCACATCATGTCTTTAAATTATACAAAACCTTGTATGGTCTGAAACAGGCACCTAGAGCATGGTATGACACACTCTCACAGTTTCTTGTCAATAATGATTTTACAATCGGCACAGTAGATAAGACCTTATTTACTTTAGTTAAGAATAAGCACATTCTATTAGTCCAGATTTATGTTGATGACATTATCTTTGGGTAACTAACCGCAAATTGTGTGAAAAGTTTGCTAAGATTATGCAGGAACAATTTGAAATGAGCATGAGGGGAGAATTGACATTCTTCCTAGAACTGCAGATCAAGAAACTCAATACAGGATTCTTCATAAATCAGGCTAAGTACACTAAGGAACTACTGAAAAAGTTTGGAATGGAAACATGCTCTGCTACTTCCACTCCAATGAGCTCATCTACTAAATTTGATAAAGATGAAGATGGAATTTCAGTAAAGATGCTGACTATTCAGGTTGCAAGCTGGATAGAAAAAGCACTAGTGGTTTTCGTCAATTTCTTGGTGATAGGTTGATCTCCTGGTTCAGTAAAAACAAGACTTCCATAGCCACGTCTACTGCAGAAGCAGAATATCTTGCTGCTGGAAGATGCTACTATCAATTGCTTTGAATGCAACAACAACTTAAAGACTATGGAGTTCAAGCCTCCGAATCACCTATATTCTGTGACAATACCAGTGCTATAGCTATCACTCACAATCCAGTACTTCATTCCAGAACGAATCACGTTGACATCAGACATCACTTTATTAGAGATCATGTGCAGAAGAAGGACATTCGTCTGGAATATGTCCCTACTGATCAACCAGCAGCAGATATCTTTACTAAACCTCTACCTGAGAATAATTTTTCTTTTTTTTGTAATGTTCTTGGTTTAATTGATTTATCGTAACTACTGTTTATTATCTTTCGATTATTTTACTTGTGCATTTAGTAAAAAGCAATAGAGAACAAGGAAATTTGTCAAACTGAAACATTTCATTCATAAAATTAGATGCGTTACAATGGCTAATCTATTACATTTTTTGATATATGCAGTACTGAGATTTAAAGTAGAAAGAAACCCTAACTAGAAAACCCTAACTAAGAACTGCTGGAATCACCCCACTCTCTTTGCATAATCGTGGTTTGTGAATGGGATGATTCCGCACGCTTTTCCCGTAATATAGAATAATCTAAATGATTATTCAGGTTACAGATCCAGGAGTTTGGTCCAAGGATTCATTCTATGGGGAACAATGTCTTCAAACATCATTTTACGAGACGCCGAAAATTTCCTTGGGAACTCCCCTACTGCTTCCAACTCCCGAGAAGAAGACTCTGATAGCACACTTGCACTTTCAATTTGTTGAAAGACTAAAATGATTTAACTTGTGTGTTTACAGGTTCTTATATTTATCAAACGGGGAAGCTGAAGAGTCGCTTGAATATTTACGTGTCCCTATCGGAAAAATATCTGCGTCATTTATTATCACCTCTGACCCTTAATCTTCGCATTTATTATTTACTTGCATTTATTCATGGGAAATTTGGTTTAATTGGGACTGTTTATTTCCTTTTAAGTCATAAAACAAAAGGAGAAGTGTCTTTTCGATATAACAATGTGTCTACTGGATTTTGTCAAAAGTGTTGGATACATTTCAGTACCTTACCACTTACAGTACATACTATCATAAAATGATACGTTCTCTTCTGATTTTTTTTAGTAACCGTCTTGGACAGCTTGCCTTTATTGATTTTAAAATTTTAAAATCATTATGTCTTTGACACTATCTGTTCATCTTTCAAAACTCAACCGTAAACATATTGACACGTGTCCTTATGCTTTCACCGACGGCTGTAAATTTTGAATATTAACCGCATCTTCTCTTTCTCTTCTCTTTTACGCTTTCAGAACTACTGCATACTAGCTACTGCTTTCTCTCGCATTTTTTCTCTGCAGTATCTACCTCGAATTCATCTTATTTGCAGAAATGGCTAGATCTTATACTCTCAATGTTTACCAGGTTAACTTCGCATCCGTTCCCACTATAAGAGATGAAAACCTTGTCAAAATTTTCAAAGCTATTGAGAAATATGATCTCAGAAGATTTCTGGAAACACCAGCTATCATTTACAAGAACACCCACTTGGACTTCTACGCCAATGCGAAAGTTAAGGATGGGAAGATCACTTACTCTCAAGGAGATGCATCCATAGCTATTGATGCTGCCCTTCTGGGGTCAACTTTATTTCTTCATTGCTCGGGTACCTTTGAATGCTATGCTGTTTCCAAAGAGGAAATGTTTGCTACCCTCACCACTTTTTCAGCTTCTGGGGAGGAACTCTCTGCCTCTTTCTTCAAGAAGCTTCTCAAAATGGAGTACCAGGTATTCGCAAACATTGTAGCAAAGGCACTCTTGGTCAAAGCTGGTACGTTTGATAAGCTGACCAAAGAGAAGGTTCAAGTGATGGTTGCCATCACTTCTTGTTTCAAAGTCGATTGGAGCAGTTTTCTATTTAGAATCATGAAGGATAAGATTTTGAGGAAGGGCACTAGATTTGCTGTTCAGATCAGCACAATGCTTGGTTTTCCGTTTACCTCTTAACAGGAAGGATCTTCTATGACTATGACCGATGCTGATAATGTACTTGCTTTAAGGCCAAGTCCATCCGTGGCTGAATTTGTTGCTCAGAAAAAGGAGATAGTGGATGCTCAGACTGAGGCTCAGGCTCTTCAAAAGAAAGAAAAGAGAAAAAGGTTGGTAGCCGTAACTGAATCAGATAAGACCATTTCTGGAGAGTCTGCTGCTCCAACTAAGGCCTCTCTCCCAGCCACTCCAAGCAAGAAGAAACAAAAGACAATCATTCGCATCAAGAAAACAGCAACCATCTCGGACCTTGATACGGTCCCGCTGAGACAAATATTTCCAGAAGCTGTCTCGTCAAGACCAGAATCTGTCCCCTCTTCAATTCCTGCAACCACTTCTACTGTAACCACGTCAACTTCTGCTCCAACTCTCAGACCCACGTCTGGAGTCGCTTTTCGAGAACCAATCACAGGGTCTTTTGCATTCAGACCTGTGCTGCCTACTGCATCAGGCAAAGGAAAAGGATAACTGGTCGAAGAACCAATAATTCATGGCGTCAAGTCATTCATTCACACTGCAATTGATGGATGAGATTGACAAATCTGCAAGAGAAGACATTATCTTTTTTGATGAGTGGCTTAAGGTTCGAGTTTTCCACCCAATCATATATCTGAGAACACCAGGTGCTCATGTTAAAATGGTGAAGAATGAAAAGCAGGTCTTTTCATCTGCTAAGACAAAAAATGTGATATAGGCTATAAATAGGAGGAATTACATTCTTGATCAATACAAGCGTCAAAAGCTGGATTCGGTCTTGAAGACTTTAAAGACAAATTTTGATCCAGCGAATCCTACTGCTTTCCAGGATCAGAATGTAATTCAAATTTTGTCCGATCGATTGAGGATAATGGATGAGCAACTTCTTGCTCAAGAACAAGCTTTTGTGGAACCATTACAGTACCAGGTAGGCCTTGTCCCAGACTTTCTTTAGAATAAGCCAGTTGAGGAAAGTACCATAGCTCCTTCTGATGCTAAGTTCTCCAGTACTCATGCATCACGATGGATTGAATAACTTCATCAACTGAAGCTAATTCTCGGACAGAGACAATAGGGTTGTTGAAACTAGCATTTTCAGACAATCTGTTTTCACCAATCCGAGTAGTATCCTGCTTAGTCAAGCTGAAGTCTCTAAAATTGTCTCTGATCATGATACTTCCATTCGCTCAGGATTTTTGTGCGTGAGTGCGGCCATTTTCTTTTTTGTGGCTAGGGTTTAAATTATTATAAGTGCGTTAATGGTTGCAAAAGCCCAAAAAAAAGCCCGTCAAATTCTGCGTTGTGCCTCTCCTGTGCGTGCGCGTCTGCGCAGCAGCACGCGAGGTACTGGTTATGCGCTGTCACGCTGCACACGCTTGGGCATGGGTTTTCGAGCGCCTGAGCGCGTGGTACTGTTTATTTGATTTTTTTTTTCGCTCGGGCTTCTTTCGCTTTCTTGTTCACTTCATGCTTCCATTTCGAAAGTTGTTGGTCACAAATTATGCGCTCATGCTTGATTCCTTCAATGACATAAACAACTGCCAAGACATGTAAATCAGCGTAAATCAGCTCGATATTTGCACACTTTCATGCCAATTTTGGGTAATTTAAGTGCGAAACTTGCATTTGCAAATGCCCCCAAACTTAAGGTTTGCTAGTCCCGAGAAAATTGTTAAAATTACATGCAATGTTATAGGAAATTAACAGAACACAAGCAGTGGAAGAGAGTAATCATCACGGTCTCAAATATCACATGTCTAATATTTTCAAGTTCGATGCATTCACACATTACTTAGTAGTACATGTGTGTGTGGATCAGCAATCTCATCTACCCAACCCAAAATAATGATAGATTTAACCTACTATTTTACCTCATAAAAACATAGAACGTTTAACTCAAGTTTCAAACTATCATCCATGGAAATAATTACCTATGCACACAGATCACCTGGACTTTTTGTTAAACATTTGGTTAAAAATTTTTTAAGAAGAATCATACCAAAGTGTAACATGATGTCGTGAAATGTGTATGTGTAAATGATCAAATTCCATACTCGTTGATAGTGCTTTTGAAATATACATAGGCTTAACTTTAACTACTTTTCTCCACTAGTATATTAGATATGCGTGACTCGGTTAATAGGTCTTGTAAGCTTATATCGTTAGGCTACGGCTCACGGCTTCAATAAAGGCATGGAAATCAAATATGAGATAAATCAAACAAATTATTATTATTTTTTCAGCAGCTCCTCCCTCTTTCATATCCCACCTTTAATTGACGTTTTTATCATTTTTTTTCCTTTTCATCTCCTCTCTCTATCTTTTCTCATGTTCACAACCTCCCCACCATACGTTCATCTTTTTACTTCACAATTTTTTTTTTCTGTTTCACTCCCCTTTCTCCCACGAGTATTTTTTCTTTTCATTTTATAAGCGGTAAAGGGGTTCATTTTTCTCACATTTAGGCATGAATTAGTGTATATGCTTAGGATTTTTGGTAGTTGACATGAGACAAAGAAAAATTCATGAACGGGGCTAATGTGTGCCTTGGCACATACCATTCAATTTTTTTAAAATTGGCTCAAACTGGGACACTAGAGATTAATATGATGTATTGGTAGGCTCGAAAGGTTCAAACGTTCCAAAAATCGCCTAAATCATCTCGAAGTCACACAGTATCCGTATTTCGTCTCGAAGAGTGTTAAACCAAGTTCTAGGCTACTTCTCATTCACTAATCAACTTGTACAAACAGACCATGTGCATCAAAATAATGATATGGCAGTTTTAAAACAAATTCAATTGCACATCTCTTTTTTGTTTGGCTCAAAGGGCTTCAAATGATAAGTTATACAATATAAACAGGTCCAAAGAAACTCAACGACTGCCTAGATTACTTCTATGCTTGTAACATTTATTTCATATCAGATAAAAATTACAAAAATCTCAAAATTATGTCATCTATTCAGTAATACATATGATGCAATAAATGTTCTCTCATTATCAGGCGTATCGATGATCATGGCGAAAGTGTATAAATGTTGTGAACTTTTAAGAATTTGTAAACATGCACCATGACTCAACCATTTTGGCAAGAAATATCGTCATTGGCCTACTGATTCTTCTTCCATACTTGGCCTACTAGACACCGAATAAATTTTTTTTGGGCACAAATTAGACTAAATGATTGAAAGAATTCAAGTAGCAGGAATTAAAATTAAAGCACCCCCCTCCCAAAACTTAAAACCACTATTACAAAAACAGCAAACGACAACGGAATTTATCCGTTGTCGTAGCCATTTAAAAACTGTTGTAACTGAGGGTGTTGTTGAAAGGCCGTTCAACGACAACGATTTTTATCCGTTGTGGTAGAACAAATTTGAAAACCGTCGCAAATAAAAATAGCGACGGGTATGAATAAAACCGTCGCTAATTCAAAATTAGCGACGGTTTATCAGCGACGGTTTTGTAAACCGTCGCTCATTTAAAATTAGCGACGGGTAGCAATCACGACCGTCACTAATTTTAGCGACGATCATCTGTCAAGATTTCCGTCGCTAATTTGTTTCGAAAAATAAAAAAAATACTTTTAATAATTTAATAAATCTAAAAGAAACTAATAATCCAAACTAAAATCGTGTGAAAGAGAAAAATTTTAAGTGTTATAAAGTGGTTAGAAAAATTTTACGTGTTGTGTGAAAGTGATAAAATTGTGTAAGAGAAAAAAAATTTTAAGTGTTGTGTGAAGTGATGATGTGGGGACCCGTACGCTAATCATGTTCTTAATCGTCATTGAGACTAATTAATCAATTATAATAAACAGGGTCTAAATTTTTTTTTTAAATATAATATCAAATGCGGAACGTAATGGAATCACTCTTAAGTCTTGTACTATATACAATCATTTAAGACTAAGCTTTAACGACTACATATCAAGTGTTCAACCCTATCTCAGATCAAGTCCGTAGTCTCCACTCTAATCACGATCTCTCTCTTCATCTCCTCGACCCTGAACCTGTCCCACCTGTTGTCATGCACACATACAAACACGACAACAGCCTGATGACTCCGGTGAGAACAAATCCCAGTATAAATCAACGAAACATGCAATCATATAATTAATATAAAGCATGAAGCAGATATCAGATATATATCAAAATCTGAAACATAATTAATATCAAACTATCAATCATACTCGTGACTCCACGGCTCAGACTAGACTCAATCCTAGTCTAGGGATCCCGGTTTCCAGACGATGGTATTCCTATATCGACCAACAGTAATAGAAGAAACTCCGATTCTATCCACGTCGATATAACCAAACATCCAGTGTCTTGACCTATCCGTCACAGACTGTGGCACTATCGCCAATACACTATCTTGTGACATCGTGCAATGTGCCCGTGGCGATCCCGCCACTATCAGGTACTTCTGTCACAAGATCACTTGTCTAATATTCGTCTAACACATGCTCTCTATACATCAATAGAACAAGCATATCAAATCAAATCAATGCAAATAATAACAAATAGTATGTGATTTAGTGAAACACAAGTATATCCTACTTGTGTCGATCTCCCAATACCACATTGACTTATACCTTTCGTTTGTAGTCTCGGTCTAAAGCAATTGAAGTTCTGAACTCAAGACTGACTGTCTCTGTAAATGTGAAACGATATATCAAGAATCATAATATCAATATTCCATTCACAATTCAATACCGAATCTCATCAATCTAAATTTAATTCAAAATCAACGGCATAACGGTATCATCCCGATATTTCCGTCAATACCATATCAACAGATATCAATTACAATCTATAATCAATATCCACTACAATCTGTAATCCAACCATAATCCAAATCTGTCCAATACCACTCAATATAATCTGAAACATCATAATAAATCCGTAATCAATCTGTTTCTAAATCTGACTTCGATTCTATGATGTCTATCATGTCAAGAACATCATATATAAATCCTAATCAATTCTGACAATAGCATAATTTCAAAACATATCAAAACGTAACAAAACTTACGTCTGTATGAAGCCTGCGTCGATAGGAACAGAGTACTGAAGTCGGATTCAAGATCGGACAGACGGATCTTCCGCAAACTTCAAATTTCTAAAAAACAAGGCGTAAGGATTTTCTATAACAATATCTCCACTTCTGCTGGTTCTGAGGGAAGAAACGAAGAAATCTTCTATATATATTTATATGTTGCATGTCAAAGTACGGGTGGCTCGCTCTTGGAGCAGCACGTCTCGCGCATATGCGCGACTAGCACCGGCGCATATGCGCGAGACATTCTGTCTCGGTGCTTGGCTTTTCAACAGCCCGCGCATATGCACGCCCCAACACCGCGCACATGCGCCAACTTCTCTGGACCTGGCCATCATCAAGACATCTCCTCACGCATATGCGCGCCCAATCTCGCGCATATGCGCGAGGTCCTCTGTCCTCGCAAAAAACTTCTCGCACAGCTCGCGCATATGCTCGCTATCTCGCCGCGCATATGCGCGAGACCTTCGGGTCTCACACCCCACTCAACTTATGTCATTCCAATTCCTTCCTCGAAGTGGTCCGTCTATTATCCGATCAATTTAGAATTTAATCAATCTCAGATTACCGTGATAAAATCTCAGGCATTACCGATGAAATGGTGTAAGAGAGAAAAATTTTAAGTGTTATGAAGTGGTGAGAAAAAATTTAAGTGTTGTGTGAAGTGATAAAATGGTGTAAAAGAGAAAAATTTTAAGTGTTGTGAAGTGTTGTGGAGGAAAATGGAACGAAAATGGAGATATTTATAGACAGTTTGCGACGGGTTTTGGTTAAACCGTCGCTATTGGCGACGGTAAATGATAAACCGTCGCATATTTTATTTGGCAACGGTTTGGATTTAAACCGTCGCTAAAATTAGCGACGGTTGCAAAACAATGTCGCTAATTTTAGCGACGGGTTTGTCAACACCGTCACTAAATTTAAAGATGCGACAGGTTTTTTTAAAACAGTCGCTAAAATTAGCGACGGTTATTTCGCGACGTATTTGACAAACCGTCGCTAAGTAGCGACGGTTTTTGAAATAATCGTCGCTAAATATTGCAACGTTTTCCAAAACCGTTGTTGTTTGTCAAAAAACCACGATAATCGACAACGGTTTCTTCAAACCGTTGTCAATTGTCCAAAAAAACACGCTAATCGCCAACAGTTCATAGAACCGTTGTCGTTGACCCAAAAAAAAATGCTCAAAGACAACGGTTCTATAAAACCGTTGTCATTGATCCCAAAAACCGTTGTCTTTGCCCCCCAAAAGACAACGGTTTTTGATAAAACCGTTGTTAAAAAACATACGACAACGGTTTTTGTGAAAAACCGTTGTCGTATGTGCGTTGTTGTTTGCAGAATTTCTTGTAGTGAACATGCATTGTCTTCAATGTATGTAAAATTTTTAAAAAATCAGGACAATTCATACTTGTGGTGACGAGCATTTCCTTTCTTCACGTCAATGATGGCTCCAGCAGCAGCCAAGAATGGTCGTCCTAGAATGACAGGAAGATTCTGACCTTCCTTCATGTCAAGCACAACGAAGTCTGCTGGAAGCCTCATTTTAGTGACCCTGACCATGACATCTTCCACAAACCCCAAAGGTACCTTGGCGGATTTATCCACCAGCTGCAAAATCATTTTCGTGGGCTTCATTTCGCACAACCCAAGTTTCTCGTAAAGAGAACTTTGGATTACGTTCACGTTTTCCCCTGAATCACCAATAGCTTCTCCCACCATTTGGCCCCCTATTGCACATGGTATAACAAATTTTCCGTGGTCCTGTAGCTTCTGTGGAAGATTTCTTTGTATCTCCTCATCGTCTTCTTCGGTAAGTGTCACTCCCTCCTGATTTGCAGACGGAATGTTAATGGGTAGGTTCTTGCAATCTTAAAGACTTTTTTTTCTTTTGAAACATAGCATTCAACTGTATAAATCTGTGGTGGTAGGGAAGTAAGGAAATATCAATGAATTGATCCAAATCGTATCATTTACCTTTCTTACCTCATATGCATTTGCTTGGAGTTGACTCTTCTTCCTAGATGGGTGTGGGTTCAAATTTCTCTTCTTCTTACTCTACCATTTCAATCTCCTCATGATGTATTAATACTGCGTTCACTTCTCTCAAATTCGTGTATGTAGTCTTTGGTACTATTGCTACTACTTAAATTATAACTCACACAAGTGTAGGTTGCCTGTAAGTAATATATTTCTTAAATACGAGATCGATCCACAAAGAGATTATTTTAAGTTTAAATTTATTAATTTATAAATTAATAAATGCAAGAATGAAGTTTATAAATTATAAATTTTGTCAAGGCTCAAGGATTTATTCTTGGTTTATGTAATATTGTTTAGCTAAAAGTAAAACAAAGGAAACCACCATAAATAATGATTCCAAGAAAAAGAAAAATATATATTTAAACACATACATAATATAATATAGTTCCCACTATAAAAAATATCGAATTAACCGAATTTTTATATATGATACCTATGATTATAAATATAATTGTATAAATATAAAATTTCGTAAAGTAAATGTTAAATTAAGTCATTATATTTCATTTAGAACAACCGGCAGCGCTACCCTATTGCCTAAATGAAATATATGATTTAATAAGTTAGTTGGGGTAAATTAAAATTTAAATGCGAAAAATAAAAGTTAGATGCGGAAAGTAAAAGTTAGTTGCAATAAAGTNAATGTAAATTAATAAAAACAAATAATTCATTTTTATACCTACAATAAAAAAAAATTTAGCTAAATGAAAAGAAATATAGAAATAATATATAAAATATAAACAATCTTACTTCACCAAGAATTCATCTTTTTCACCTTAATATGTAGATTTAGTTTGCCATGAACTTACTTTTGATCAACACTACAATCATCACTCATAGTTGGGAAAGTGAAAGAAAATATATTGGAACTTAAAACTTTTATTTCCACACGAATGCAAACACACTCTATTTTACAATGGGATAGGATATTCCTCAAGCTAATATAAGGCCTCTATTTATAGGTCAAATGAGAGGAAATGCCAAAAATATCAATATTTACATGTAGTTGTAATAGTAGTTTGTGTCTCTTCCAACTTCAAATTCTATAGCCCTTCTTTGAATGCTATGATCCATGACTTTAATTTCCAAATTTGACTTTGCTCAAAACAGCAAACATGTAGGACATTGTCTGTAGATGAATTTGTATTTTTGGTTCACCTCATTTGGTTAAATATTGAAATAATTATGATTTTTTTACTATAAGAAGGTCATAGTAAAAGTAAATATGTCATCTTTGTGATATTTGCACAATTTGATCATCTTAATAAATTTTTTAGGCATTCATGTCTTTTGCAAAGTTGTATGTACTTCTTCAAGGATTCAAAACATGTTTGAATCACCTCAATTTGAATTTTGTAGCTTGAGTTATCATTATTTTACCAACATATAGAAACCTGAAAATAAAACATATTTAGTAAGACATTTAAATATAAACAAACAATACTAAAATAACATAATTTTATAATTTTAATGAAACTTAAATTTTAAAATACAGGTTTAAACATATAATAAATTATTAATTTTAAGTTTTATCACACCTCCATACTATCTTATTACTAGTCCTTTAGTAATAAAATTTATCAGAAAATCATAAGCTAGATTATTTATTCTTTTTATATATTCAAATATACAAACATATTTATTTTAAAAACAAAATCATATATCGATTTATATATATATATATATATATTTTTTTTGATTTAATATAATAATATATAATTATATATTTTGATTTAATATAATAATATATAATTAGATGTGTTTTTATAATTATTCGTATTTTCACATAATATATAAAGTAAATAAATATATATATATATAATTTCTAAATTTTTTATAATAATATTGTCAAAAAGATAATTCACACCACCAACCATAACATGTATAATATCATGAATATTCTTGTAAAACCCTCAACTCTATATTCTTTCAGGTCAAAATATTTAATGAATAGCTGATTTTCACTCATGGAGTTGGAATGAATATTAACTCTAATTGAAAAAGGCTAAGTATTAAAGCAGACAATTAAATAAACTAATATTGAAAACAAATTAGGAAAATTTACAAAGAATAAAATCTCCTTTTTTTTCTTCTTTTTTTTTCTTTTTTTTAAAAATAACGTGACTGCAAAATTTTACAAAAACATAAAATACATATATATATATAAATTAAATAAACTAATATTGAAAACAAATTAGGAAAATTTACAAAGAATAAAATCTCCTTTTTTTTCTTCTTTTTTTTTCTTTTTTTTAAAAATAACGTGACTGCAAAATTTTACAAAAACATAAAATACATATATATATATAAATTAAATAAACTAATATNATATATATATACATTTATATAACGGATACATCCGACTACCTTTGAAACTTATCCAACAAAAACAAATCTTTTAATTTTTTATTTTTTATTTATTAAATTTTTTTTACAATACATTGATAGTACGTCAATCAAATCTAGAAAAAAATACAATGAACAAAGAACTTTGCATCCCGTTATTTATTTACTTTTTTTTATAAATATATATTTTTTTTAGGGTAGTTATATTCTTGTACTTAACCATTTTTTAATAATCAATAAAAGTTTATTGATTGTTTTCTCATTTCTCATCACTTACTCACAAAAGATGTGTGAGTATACATTATACTTTTATAAAAAGAAGAAGAGATTATTCATACCTTAAAAAAACATTAAAACATACCGTTGAATCACAAGTTTAGCATCACATGAATTTTCTTTTCTTACCCTTGGATGTTGGCCAAATTAAGTTGAGATTAGAATGAATCTGGTTCGTGACTAAATCCTTGCTGTAAATCGATAAGTTCACCTTCACTTGTAGCAGAAACTAACAACCTTCGTGAAGCTAATGAAATAAATCTCAGTTCCACAATATCATCAAGAAACGATAACAGTTTATCATAATAGTTGTTTGGCTTATTGTAGATATTTAATTGTGCCCACCAAACAGTATGAAATATTTCCTCCAAAGTATAGAAACCTCCTGGCAAAGCTATGAAAGCATCTGAATGTTCAATCATTTGAGTAATTCGTTCATACACGTTGTCCACTTTCATTTCTTCTCCTATTGTTGGTCCGGTAAGCTTGGCTAAGGTAATCGGAATAATGCCCAAGACTTCACTTCTACCTTTATGCGCAACTTTAACAACTTTTCCCATGAGACCAACTTCTCCACCACCATATACCAAATGAATCTTTTTTTTAGCAAGTGTTATTCCAAACTTTTCATACTTCTTCATAAATTGAATCTTCTCCTGCACTAGATCCACAAAATACACAAATATTTTTTATTTCACTTACCGTAGATGTTGAAATGTTTAGAAATATGTTTCATGTAATTGTTAGATCACATCATATGTATTTATAAGCGTAACATGCCAAAAGTAAATATTTGAACATGAAATTATTATTATCAAAAGAAAATAAAAATTACATAAAATTAAAACACACAAATACAACGTAGTTGTGATTGTGGCTCAAATCTTCCTCTGATTTTACGTTTAGTAATGGCTTCATCGCCTTCTATGAGTCGATGATATGCTTTCTATCCAATTTTCTTATAAATTGCACATTTATGACATCCACCTATACGTTTAGCTCTTCGCTTTTTGGCATATGTGCTTATACCAAATCCTGGCATATATCTTATTATTATTTCACTTGCTTCCCCAACCAATCAGACTTTTGCTTCAATTATAAAACGGACATAATTCGGTATGCCATATGACATCATCAACCTTAGTCGCTCACATCTAACTTTATAAATTTTTTTCAACGCATTATCAGGTAAAGAAGCAAAATATTTACGAAGATTCACAATACAAGCATCCATACTACTACTACTACTACTACTACTACTATTATTATTATTATTATTATTATTATTATTATTATTATTATTATTATTATTATTTATATTTCAATTATTTTGGGGAAACTGAAGAAATCGACTTAAACAGTCACAGATTACCGTTATCCGCCCCTTAACCGGGAATGAACTAGAATCTGCAAACAAATTGAAAATATCAAACAACTATTGTGGATCATATAAAGACATAAACTCATCATTAAGAATTTCATTTTCTATAAAAGGCTTAAGTCTTTGCCCATTAACTTTAAACACGTCATTATTTTTAGGATTTTCAATATCAACATCACCATGAGGATAAATAAATTTAACTATAAATGGTCCTGACCATCTCGATCTTAGTTTTCATGGAAATAATTGCAAACGAGAATTATAGAGTAAAACTTTCTGTCCAATTTCAAATGACTTTCTCATAATATTTTTATCATGAAAGTCTTTAGTTTTATCTTTATAAATCTTTGAATTTTCATATGCATATCATTTCTTAATTCTTCAAGTTCATTTAATTACAATTTTTTTTAATTTAGATGCATCATCTAAATTAATATTAAATGATTTAATTGCCCAATAAGCTTTATGTTCAAGTTCAACCGGTAAATGACAATGTTTACCAAAAACTAACCTATATAGTGACATCCCTAATGATGTTTTAAATGCAGTTCTATATGCCCATAATGCATCAGTTAATATTAAAGATCAATCTTTTCGATTTGGATTAACTGTTTTTTTTAAAAAAAATTTATTTCTCTATTTGCAAGTTCAACTTGACCATTACTTTAAGGATGATAAAGGGTAGAAACTTTATGTGTAATGCCATATTTTCTTAACAAAGAAGAAAATGATTTACTTATAAAATGACTTCTCCCATCACTAATTATTGCTCTAGGTATTCCAAATCGACTAAAAATATTTTATTTTAAAAATTTTATAACAACTTTATGCCATTTGTTCTACATGCAATTGCTTCAATCCATTTTGAAATTTAATCAACAGTGACTAAAATGTAGGTAAATCCAAAAGATAATGAACATGGACCCATAAAATCTATCTCCCAACTATCAAATATTTCAATAACTATGATTGGATTTAAAGACATCATGTTTCATTTTTAAATTGATCCCATCTTCTGACAGTTTTCACAAGATTTGCAAAATAAATGCGTATATTTGAATAAATACGGCCAATAAAATCCACATTGTAAGATTTTTGTAGCTGTTTTATTGGATAAAAAATGACCTCCACATGCTTCAAAATGACAAAATTTAATAACATTACTTACTTTATTGTCGGGAATACATCGTCAAAATATTTGGCCAGAACAATACTTAAACAAGTAAGGAACATCCCAATAAATTTTTTTTTACTTCTATCAAGAATTTATTCTTATCACGTGAATTCCAATGAGAAGGTATTTTATTTGTCACAAGAAAATTTACAATGTTAGCAAAACATAGCATAATAGTAGCATAAAACAATTGATCATCTGGAAAATTTTCATTTATTGGTTTTCATTATGAGATAATTCAATCATTATTTTAGATAAATGATCGGATACGATATTTTCTTTTCTTTTTTTATCTTTAATTATAATATCAAATTCTTGTAACAATAAGATCCACCGTATTAATCTTGGAGTAGCATTTTGTTTATTTGATAAATATTTTACGGCAGAATGATCAGTGTAAACAATAATAGTAAAACCAATTAAATAATATCAAAACTTATCTAATGCAAATACTACTGAAAGTAATTCTTTTTCAGTAGTTGAATAATTTATTTGGGCACTATTTAAGGTTCTACTAGCATAATAGATTGCATAAGGTTTTCCTTCTTTTCTTTGTCCTAACACAGCTCCTAAAGCATAATCACTTGCATCACACATTAATTCAAATGGTAAAAACCAATATGGAGGTTGTAAAATAGGTGATGTAATTAAAAAATTAATTATTTTTTTAAAAGCATTTTCACTTTTCTGAGTCCATTCAAATTGTGTATCTTTTGTTAAAATATTTTAAATTGTTTTAGATATTATGCTGAAATTTTTTATAAACCTTCTATAAAACCCTGCATGACCCAAGAATGATCGAACTTCTTTGACCGTTTTTGGTGATGTTAAATTAACAATAACATTAATTTTGGTTTTATCAACTTCAATTCTTTTTTCAGATATCACATGTCCTAAAACAATTCTAGATTTAACCATATAATGACATTTTTCCCAATTTAAGACAAGATTTTTTTCTTCACATCTTTTTAATACTTCTTCTAGGCTTTTAAGACAATTTTCAAATGAGTTTCCAAAAACTGTTATATCATCCATAAAAACTTCTACAAATTTTTTAATCATATCACTTAAAATATTTAACATGCATCTTTGAAAAGTATCCGGAGCATTACATAAACCAAATGGCATTCTTTTAAATGCAAAAGTTCCAAAAGGGCAAGTGAAACTAGTTTTTTCTTGATCTTCTAATGATATAGGTATTTGATAGTATCCCGAATACCCATCAAGAAAACAATAATAAAAATTACCTGCTACTTTTTCTAAAATTATACAAAAAAATGGTAGTGGGAAATGATATTTTCTAGTTACATCATTTAATTTTCTATAATCAACACACATATGTCAACTAGATGGAATCCTAGTTTGTAATAACTGTCCCTTTTCATTTCATATAACATTTATGCCTGAATTTTTAGGTACTACTTGTGTTGGACTTACCCATTTACTATCTGATATTGGATAGATAATTCCAGCATCTAATAGTTTTAATACTTCATTCTTAACAACTTCCTTCATATGTGGATTTAACCTTCTTTGTGGTTGCTGATATCTTTCAAAGTCCATCCAATTGCATTTTTATATTTTTTAAGTAATTTAATTAAATCTTATTCTTGATTTGGTCGAAGAATGGAAGAAATTACAACAAGTAATGTTTTATTTTCACCAAGAAATACATATTTCAGTTCTAATGGTAAAACTTTTAATTCAAGTTTTGTATTATCATCTTCTTTAAAATTATTTTTAGACTCAAAACTTTCCATTGAAAAAACTTCAGATTGTTGGTTTAGGTTTTCTTCTTGTATATTTTCTTCCACAATTGTTTCTATTTCATTATCATATTCATTTTCATTAACACTTAGTTGTTTACATAAATTGAACACATTAAGTTCTAGAGTCATGTTTCCAAAAGACAATTTCATTATAAAATTTCGACAATTAATTAAAGAATTTGAAGTTGCTAGAAATGGTCGTCCCAATATTACAGGAATTTCATCATGTACTTCTATTGGTTATGTATCCAAAATAATAAAATCTACAGGATATATGAATTTATCAACTTGAACCAACACATCTTCTACAATACCTCTACGTATTTTGATTGACCTATCAGCCANCATTGAAAAAACTTCAGATTGTTGGTTTAGGTTTTCTTCTTGTATATTTTCTTCCACAATTGTTTCTATTTCATTATCATATTCATTTTCATTAACACTTAGTTGTTTACATAAATTGAACACATTAAGTTCTAGAGTCATGTTTCCAAAAGACAATTTCATTATAAAATTTCGACAATTAATTAAAGAATTTGAAGTTGCTAGAAATGGTCGTCCCAATATTACAGGAATTTCATCATGTACTTCTATTGGTTATGTATCCAAAATAATAAAATCTACAGGATATATGAATTTATCAACTTGAACCAACACATCTTCTACAATACCTCTACGTATTTTGATTGACCTATCAGCCAGTAAGAGAGTAACAGAAGTGAGTTTTAATTATCCTAAATTAAGTTTTTCATAAACTGAATAAGGAAGTAAATTCACACTTGCTCCCAAATCTAACAAAGCTTTTTTAATTTTATTTTCTCCAATAATACATGAAATTATTGGATAACCAGGATCTTTATATTTTAAACTAGAATTATTTTGTAGAATAAAACTTACTTGTTCAGCCAAGAATGCTTTCTTCTTCACATGCAATTTTCTCTTCACAATACGTAAGTCTTTTAAAAATTTTGCATAGGAATGTACTTGTTTAATGGCATCTAATAATGAAATATTTATCTTTACTTGTTTAAAAACTCCATAGATATCAGAATCATTCTTTTGTTTTTTTATGATTTCGTTAATACATGAGGAAATGGTGGAGGTTTATTTGAATCATTTACTATTCCAGATGATTTATCATTCATCATATTTTTCATAAAATTTAAGTATCATTATTTTCAAAAGTATCAGGATTATCATCCTTACTCTTTGAATTTAAATGATCCTTATTTTCATTTCTATATGGATCATTAACTATTTTACCACTTCTTAGAGTAATAACAGATTTTATTTGATGAATTTTATTATTATTTAATTCTTGATTTTGATTTTTAGGATTAGGTTGAGGTTGAGATGAAAATTTCCTTTTTCATGAATATTAAGTGCAGATACAAATTTTGCAAGAGTTTCTTTCAAATCGCTCATAGATTGACTATTTTGAATATTGATAGACTCTTGCTTTTGGTTAAATGCATGAATTACGTCTTTAAAGTTTTTTCTTGGCGGTGCAACATAGGGAATATAACCTTGATGATTTTGGTTATTTTGAAAATGTTGTTGTTCATTATTATCAATCCTCCAACTAAAATTAAGATGGTTTTTCCATCAAGAATTGTATGATTGTGAAAAAAGATCTAATATTGGCTTTTTATAATTGTTAACATAATTTTCTTGTTCATGAAGACATTCTTTAAATGAATGTGATGTTGGACAATCTTTTGTTGAATGATCAGGTGTATCACATATATAACAAACAATTTCTTGAATACTTTTTAACTGCCCACTCTTTTTCATTTCTAATGACTCAATTTTTCTAGCTAAAGATGCAAGTTTAGCTTGAATATCTATATCATCTTTAAGATTATAGATACCACCTCCATTTGTTGAATTATTAATTTTAGTTGTTAGTGGTTCTATTGTACCTATAGTTTTATCCGATTTTGAGCATTTTCTGCTAATGAATCCAAATACTTCATAGCTTCATTTGGGTTTTATTTTCAAAAGTTCCATTACACATGAATTCTATCCTTTGCCTATTTTTAGATATTAGACCTTTATAAAAGTGAGAAACTATTCTCCATTTTTCAAAACCATGATGTGGGCACGTATTAAGTAATTCTTTATATCTATCCCAGCATTGATAAAATGTTTCTCCTTGTTTTTGGGAAAAAGTTGTAATTTGTCTTTTAAAAGAGTTTGTTCTATGGGAAGGGAAAAACTTTTTGAGAAATTGTTGTTACATTTCTTCCCATGATCTTATTGAACTTGATCTTGAATTTTGTAGCTATGCTTTAGCTTTGTCTTTTACAGAGAAAGGGAAAAGCTTTAATTGAACTATATCCATGCTACAATTTTGATCATTATAATGTTACAAACTTTCTCAAATTCTTTTAGTTGCAAATATGGATTTTCAAAATCTGAGCCATGACAATTTGGTAAAAGTTGAATAATTTGAGGTTTAAAGTTGAAATTAGATGCATCAGGAGGAACAACAAAACAAGATGGGATACTAGTTCTAATAAGATTCATATGGTGCCTAAATATTCTTAATTGATCATGTTCTTGATTATTATTATTATTATTACTATTATTATTGTAACGCCTTGAAATTTATTGTTAATCACATCGTTTAGAATAAAATCTCCAAAAGTAAGTTAAGAATGTAAAATAATTATATGTATATATATATTTTTCATATTAAAATATACATGTATGGAAGAAATTAAAGCACATAGCCACTATGTATATATGTATTATAAAATAATTTTTAAAATTTTAATTATTTTAAAATTTTAAATTTAAATTAAATGAAAAGATAAGGGTAAAAATAATATAATATAACTATACTAATATATTATTCCAAGAAGTGAAATAGTGAAACAAATTTCACTTAAGTAATTGCTGAATGCAACTTGCGTCCAAAATGATTAGCTTTTGTTTCTATCCTTGAAACTTGATATCGAAGAAAATAACAAGGAGGTTGCAACTATATAAGAAGATGTTTTCAAGTGAATTTGGTATTGAAGAACCGAACTCTTAAACTTTAATAATATGCCAACAATAATAAATACACTGAAGAAATTCTCCAGCATCACTTGGAGGTTCTCGGGGAAGGTAAGAAATGTTTCATTAATTACTTGTATTTTTCTACCTTAAATATATATGATAATGTGCCAACTATTGCAATTAAATACGCCTAGAAAGATTTAATCAAGTTATTTTCAAAATTTTTAAAACATGTTAATAAAAACATAATACATGTCATTTGAAAATTTCTAAGTAAATAATGAGAGGATGGAGTAATGGGAGTCATCAACTTTGAATTTTAAATATACACACATATATATAATCTATTAAACGTATGTGTAGAAATACTAAGTGTTTAGCAATTGAATCACATTTTCCCAACTTTTATGTTTGAAATTCTCCGTGTATTGTCGTGTACTAAATGTTGAATATTTTATATAACTTCCTAGTTTATGTATAGATCCAATCCAACTACATGTTTTGCTTAGAATGTCACTGTACAAGGATTTAAGAAATTATTTAGAAATTTTAATGGGTGTTCATACCTTACTGTTATTTTGGACTTTTGATGATATTGGAATTACAAGTCATCAATCTTGAGTTGAGAATGAATAATAATAATTAGGAACATTTATTTAATTTATGTGATTTAATAAATTGAATTTCATAACTATTTTGCAAGACTATAACATTATATAGTAAATACAATTTGGAATTATGAATTACGAAAATTTACTGAATCTCAATTTCAATTAGATGACTCAAAATAGTTATGGTTAAAGTTGTTTGAATTGAAATTGTGTCAAATTATTTATCGTGTCTAGTGTTAACCAAGTAAATGTAGTTAAAAATTTATCTATTCTTTTCTATATAATAGATCAAGGATTTTACGGAGCTAAATTTCACTCGTTGAAATAAATTCATAACAAGTCTGTTATTACCGGTAACATACAACAGGTATTTGTAAATTTCTAAATTTTTTGAACGTGAATTACATGACATTAAATTGTTTACGTGAATTATTTGTGACATTACATAACATCGATGCACTAAAACAAAACATATTTAACACACACGTATTTTATATATATGTAGTATCGATGCATGACATGACATTGCATTGCATATTGTGCCTCGATTCCAGTGTTTACTTCTTTCGATATAGTGTTTGGATTCGGGGAGTTTGTCGGGATTGTACGGAGCTGCGACTAGCCCGAAAGATCTTGCAGGCCGATAAGGCGCAGTACGTCCGTAGTCCTTGGTGAGCTGACCGGCACACGATAGTAGACTGCGGGAGGAGTGGTTGCTACGGCAGTGTAGCCGAGCCTTGCCTGTTGCTTGAGCTGTTATGCGCTGCAATATTTACTGATTGTGCAGCTTCCGATATTCTGATTTCCCGTGCATGTGTATATACCCTGATCATGCATTGAATCCATGTATAATTCGTTACAATTCATGTTGTTTTTATTTCGGTATTTTCATACTGGGCTATTGCTTACCCCTCGGGGGCGATTATCTTCTGTGTGTGGTTGAAAATCAGGGCAACATGGCATCCATCGTACTACTGAGTGAGGAGCAGTATGAGGAAAGAACTTATACTATCATGTTCATAGATGGAGCATTAGCACTAGTAGACGAGATCTTTTACGATTGCCCTGGGTTGATGTTGGTGATGGGGACAGACCTCGGTTTATCATACTTCTCAGTAAGAGTGAGTTGGTCTATATACGTGCCGATTCAGACGCTGTAGGGAGGTACTGAAATAAAGATGCATAAATAAATATATATAATTAGGATCTGTATATTTTGTTATGTATTATTTATTCGAGCACTAATATGTAAAATGGTATGATATTGAACTGATCCGGGATGATATGCGTTTTGGTTAAAGACAAATATTAACAACATAAATATTTATATGAATTTAGTAAACACGTTAATTGTGGTTTCTCAACTAATAATTATACGTATTATACTTTTACACTATATAATACTGAATATCTTTTGAAACGAATTTTTTGGGCCCGCGTTAACATTAAATTTTAAAATCCCATTCTCCGCTGCAGAGTTAAAATGGTATTTAAATGAAATAATGCATGATAATCACCGTTGAGAATCAAGGGACCCACAATTATTATTATTATTATTATCATTATCTTGATTATTTGAATTACCATCCATGTTTAAATTATTTTCAGATACTCGAATAATTCTATCACTTTTTTTACGACTCCAAATACTCATACAAATAAAAACAACACAATACTTATAAATAAAACATAAATAACAAATATAAACTTAATTTATACCTCTCCGGTAACGGCGCCAAAAACTTGCTACTACTTAAATTATAGCTCATCCAAGTGTAGATTGTCTGCAAGTAATATATTTCGTAAGTACGAGATCGATCCACAAAGAGGTTATTTTAAGTTTAAATTTATTAATTTATAAATTACCAAATGCAAGAATGAAGTTTACAAATTATAAATTTTGTCAAGGCTCAAGGATTTATTCTTGGTTTATGTAATATTGTTTAGCTAAAATTAAAACAAAAGAAACAACTATAAATAATACTTTCAAGAAAAAGAAAATTGATAAAAACCCGCCACTACAAATGGACCCACCGCAAATTGATACTGTCATGGAACAAATGTTTTATGTGACCAACCATCCGTCGGTCAATGATTTTGATAGCAAAAAGGTTAGTGGCAAGAAACATAAGCGCCAGCCACAAGGAGAAGATCAATTTGTAGATGCCATTAATAATTTCATAGAGAAACTAGTCGACAAATTATCAGAGCTTGGAAGAGGACGTGGCCGAGATGAGGGAAGTCGAATGGGAATAAGGAGGTGTTTGATGCCTTGGGAAAGATTCTAGAACATGCCATGAATGAAAGAGTTGTAGCTACAACAATGTTGGTTGAGAAACCAAGCAACTTAGAACTATTTTTCAGTCTTCCGGATGAGGCTAGACTACCCTTGGTGCATTGGCTTCTCAACACGGGCTGATTGTTAATCGCTAATGATATCTTAATTGCTATCGAAATTTATTTGGCAACAAATCTATCTTGCTTGGTTCTCACCACCCAGTTCGGGTTCTTCCCTGGCCAATATGAAACAAGAATGAGGTGCAGTCTTCCCTGCATGTTTTTTAATCCAAAAAATTTCCTATCATAATAATTCTAAGCAATATATATGATTAAAAAACTGCGTAAAATATTGTAGATAACTAAACCATGCTGCATACTTAGTACAACATAAAAATATAAATGCAACATAAGAGACTAATACATCCATGATGTATACTTAGTACAACATAAAAATATGAAAATGCTACTTATAAAAAAATGGTGCGTTAGCTTCTCAACTGCCTGGCATATAAAAATACTACAAAGTGGTTTTGAAGAACAATCAGCTGTTGCCTCCTTATTATTGTGAATCATCATCCGATGAAAGATATATGACATCGCACTTCTTGTTGGTCACACGATGTTTCGTTACTCTGGCACATTTTATCCCTCAACTTTTAGATATCAATATGTAAAATTTCTTAGCAGTGTTTTACACGTTCTACCACAAGTTTACTTCACTCTATATTGATGCTTTATCAATTGAGATATATTATTAATTACAACACAACCACCACTATCAAATATCCTTATCCACCACTTATTAATTCTGAAAGCACGTTGTTGATTATAAACGTTCAAGAAATAAATATATTATGTGTATCAGTTTTTAGTGTTGTCAACACGAGTGCACAACATGCAGCGGAAGTTAATTATAAACACACTCATATAATTTTAATAAATAAAGGGCATGTTTAAATTATGTACAAGTATAAATACTTGTACAACGCCCTCATGGAAAAAAAACGCACTAGAAAAATATGTAAATTGTTTACACAAAACAATACTAGTGAAAATAACAAAACCAAATTCCTTGACACTCCAAGAAATTAACATGCATCAAAATAAACCAAACTAAAAAATAGATACATAAAACGACGTTGCTTAAAACAAATAAAAGAGCACTCTTCGATCAACACTCTACTTCAGTGTTGTTTTTCTAGTGTCTTCAACACCAATCAGGAACACGATATAAACATGAATCAATCACTCAAATTCTTCAACATGAAAATTATCTTCTATGCTTTCTCTGCAAAATTCTGCTGTCCAAAACCCTCAAAATTAAAGCACACATCCACAGCTGTAAGGCGCTCCATATTTATATCCAATACTTGACCTAGAAACCATTCCACAAAAAGAGTCCTATAAAATATGAAAACAAGATTTTCATTTTATATAAAACTCTTTTAAACAAGGTTAAAATATTTTAGAGATAAAAATCATATTAAAACCACTCTCATAATATCTAGAAATAAATGAAGAAAAATATTTTAATCTAGAAAGGAAAAATCTTAAATTGACATTATCAATTTAACAAAAAATAAATAAGGAATAACATATTCCTTTCAATCTCCCCATTTTTTTCTTTCTGGACAAAACTTCTAAAAATGATAATCTTGGTCATTACTACTCTTAGTTAAGCTCCCCATGTGTTAGAGTGTATTTCCCTCTGAGTTAAAATTATCTCTCCCTGAATCAGACATGTTAGTTCATTGGTGTTGTTGACAGTGTTGTCAACACCAAACTTAGAACACTGGAGAACATAATAAGTCATACGAAGACATATGAGATCAGAATTCATTAAACAGAAAATAGATATAAGAGCAAACCAACAAAAGAAAAACACTACAATACAGACTACAGAAAATCATCTATTCTTTATCTTCTTCGGTGTCAGAAAGTTCATCAATCTCAGCTGCTCCAGCAGATGTTCCGCCTCATCTTTCTCTGTCATTTTTGGTTCTTCTGCTCCCTCTTTTTGGCCAGAATGTAGGCCAACTTCCAGCAGTAATTTATAATCAGCCACTTGTTCTTCGTATTAGGCAATGACATCTTTTGCCCTCTGAATCTGTTGCAAGCCAAAGTCAATTTGTGCCTATAGATTAGAGGCAGAGAGCATGACATATCTTTCAGGAGTGGAGATGGATGTGGACGCCATGTTGTCAACACCGACGGCAACACCATTCTCTGACCAAGGTAGGTCCAATTTTTTGTGACCCTTGAACAAATCAGGGGCGATCTTTAGAGTTTCGCTCACATCAGAGAGGGTCTCATCATCATCTTTGAAAAAGCCTTGTGCCTCTAGTATCCCAAAGATCAGTGATGGGAATGGAAGGCGAGTGGACTTCAATCCACCTTCAGCAAACTGAAAGACACCTCTGAACACCAACTGTCCAAAATCAACGGGGCGACCCATTTCAATATCAAACAGAAGAAAAGCCTACAACCTAGTGATGCGACTTTGATTGTTGCACTCCCAAAAGCAGGTTGTCCACAAGTAGTATAATTTGGTGAGTCCGAATATTGTATCCATAGGGAAGCTAAGGTAATTACAAGTCCACTACTATGTCCTTTTGTTTTGTTTTTTTTCTTTTTAATTGTTTGAATCTTTAATTGGTAATTTTTAATTATTCAAAATTTAATTTAAGTAGTTGAGATTAGAAGATCCACTCTTGGTATTTTAATAAAGTTAACATTAATAAATATTTTTGAAATCCACTTAATAAAATGGTTTCAATATATTAAATAATCATATTTATATTATGGTATATATTATTATCTTATAAGTATAGAATATATACCTAAACTTATAAATATTGTCAAGTATTTATTGTGCTATATAGATATTTGTAAACATTAAATCAATGTTCCCACTTTAAATGATTGGTAAAACCAAACAAACATTTAAATGGTACCAAAAAATTAATATTATGATATATTCATATATAATAAATCAAGACATCCACTTTAAATGGTTGGTATAACCAAACTAACATTTATTTGATATGTTCATATATATTAAATCAAGACATCCACTTTAAATGGTTGGTAATATCAAACTAACATTTAAATAGTTCCAGGAATTTAGTGTAACATATAGCAACATTAAATTAAAACTCCCACATATAAGTAGGGTATAATAATGCCTAAAGAAATAAATAGAACATAAACAATAAATAGTCACTACAAGAAAAAAGGCCTACGACAACGGTTTTTTCCCTTTGTTGTAGGCCTTTTAAAACCGTTGTTAGAAGCCCTGTGGTTAAAGGGTGTGCTCAAAGACAACGGTGAAAAACCGTTGTCGTAGACGTCTAAAGATGACGGTGAAAAACCGTTGTCGTAGGTATACAAAACCGTTGTTAAAGGTCATGTGGTTAAAGAATTCGCTAAAAGACAACGGTTCTAGAGTGTTGTTGTAGTTACAATTTGCGACGGTTTTTAAACAACCATCGCAAATTAATTTGCGACGGAAATCATCGTTACCCGTCGCTAAAATTAGCAACGGTCATAATTAAAATAGTCGCTAAAGAGCGACGGTGTTATATTTAGCGACGGTATTTATTCAATTTCGTCGCTAATATTAGCGACGGTGTTTTATGCTTTCCGTCGCTATTTTTGTCAGTAAAATAAAAAAAATTTCAGTCGAAAATATTATATTCTTGATTTTAAAAATTTATTAAACTTTTAAAAAAAAACGAAATTAAAATTGTGTAAGGGAGAAAAATTTTAAGTGTTGTGAAGTGGTAAAAATTTATTAATCTTTAAAGAGAAAAACGAAATTAAAATTGTGTAAGGGAGAAAAATTTTAAGTGTTGTGAAGTGGTAGGGTAGAAAATGGACTGAGGGTTGTGATATTTATAGACACTTTGCGACGGTTTTGATTAAACCGTCGCAATTAGCGACATTTATCTTTTCAATTGTTGTCGATTTAAAATTAGCGACGCTTTTATAAGAACTGTCGCTTTATTTAGCAACGGTTATATTTAACTGTCGCTAAATATAGCGACGGTTAAATATAAACCGTCGCTAATTATAGATCGGCGACGGTTTACCAAAACGGTCGCTAAATGTAGCGACGGTTATACAAAAACCGTCGCTAAATTTAGCGACCGTTTTTGGAAAACCGTCGCTATATCTACATCGGCGACAGTTTTACTTAAAACCGTCGCAAATTTTAGCGACGGGTATACTTAAACCGTCGCAATATTTAAATTAGCGACGGTATAGTATAACCGTCGCTAATTTTAGCGACAGATTTTACTTAGGCCGTCGCAAAATCTAATATTGACAACAAAATTTGTAGAAAAACCAGTTGAAAGACAATAGTTTTTTACAAACCGTTGTCGTAGCTTGAAGAAAAACGCTAATACGACAACAGTTTAAAAACCGTTGTCGTAGTCCAAAAAAAAAAACGCTCATAGACAACGGTTTTTAAAAACCGTTGTCGTAGATATATCAAAGACAACGGTTTTAAAGAAACTGTTGTCTTTGAGCGGATTTTTTTAGGCTACGACAACAGTTTTTGTTAAAACCGTTGTCTTTGATGTGTTGTTAAATAGGATTTTTGTTGTAGTGAGTGATTAAATAATATAAAACATAGATTATTATCTTTTAATAACCTTATTATCATACCAAGAGTTTCACCTTTTCACCTCAACCTTGGGAAGTTAGCTACTCATTATTCAAAGTATAAAACTTTGAATATGAAATTAACATGCTAATTATATTTTAATGAAGAAATAAAGGAAAGACAGAGAGAAATATTATGAACTTAAATGTTTGTTCATAGAATGAAGGATATCTCAATACATTACAATACACACATATTTATAGCCAAATTTGGGCAGACAACCACAAATAAAATTATATTTTTTTAAATATAAGTCTCCATTAGTGTTCCAAGAAATTATGTCATCATACACATCACTTTTGAAAATCTTCTCTTCCGAATTTTCTTTTCCACATAAAACAAAACATATAAATAATTGAGTTGTTTGAATTGTGGTATTTGTTTTTTTATCATTTAACCAAGTAATTTGAGAGATATGGTCAAAATGCTAGAGCATGATAAAACTGTCACTCCTTTGGTAACTTTATTTGTTGCTTAATTTGATCCCAATTGTGAGAGGATTTTTATCTCATGCTTGCCACCAATATTGTAGATATTAACATCAACTTTCTACAGGTCCAAAAATCATCTTAATCTCATTTGCAATGGCAAGGTTATTCTTGTTTTATCGAACCTGTAAAAATAGTAAAAAACTTATAATTACATAACAACTTATATTTTATATAATTTATTATAAAACATATAATATTTAAACATTTAATAAAACAAAACTATAAATTTATATTATAAAACATTTAATTAATGTATAATTTTTTATGTTTATCACCTAGTCAGCACAGTGGTATTGGACGACGGTGTCCAATTTCTGAATGCCATCTTGTGCAGCACCGAGTAAAAGGAAGTCAAGTTGACAGCATCCAGGCGGTGAGAGCGGACTGGGAATTTGTTGATAACACCCCCAATCAATACGGCAGTGATCTCATCAATATCCACAAGAGGAGGTCCTCAGCAACAGACGGTGTGCGGTAGTATTCATTGATAAAGTTCGGAGAAAATTGATAGATGTCATCCCGCACAAACACTCTTCCAAACCAAACAAAGTTGACATATCAAATGAATATGTGAGGTTGCAGAAAAATTCGTTCACTAGCCTTTTTGAGTAGGGCATTATGGAATTCACAGTTGCGAGCAATCCTTGGGTGCGGAGAAAAGAAATCAGGTTCTGGCAAATTCATCAACATTCCTCTCTTCAATGAATTCTCGGTGAGCATACAGATACCATCGGGCCACGGTATCCTCACAATAGAAAGCAGTGGAGAAAGCAGCAGTTAAATCATAGTCTGTACCAGTGGTGTTGTCGGTGATGTTGTCAACACCACTGACAACATCATCTGAATCTTCATTCTCTTCAGCGGCTATTTCAGAGTTAGCATCAGTGGACTCTGCAATAACATCTTCCTCATTCTCAAAATCTGAAGTGGATGAGGGGCTGGAGGCTGAAGTTGGGCGATTCTCCTTGAATTCTCGAGCCATCTCTTCATCGGGCTCATCATCAAACTCCTGTACTGCTTCCTTTCTGTTTTTGGCTTCTTTGAGGCTATTTAGGAAGTCAGCCAGGGATTGTTCATCCTCAGAAGAAAAAGTAACCTCTTGTGGTTGATCTGGAATGTCCTCAAGTTGTGTCGCGGAAGTAGAAGAGGACGGCTTCGGGGCAACAGCAGGTCTCGGGCGTGCAACTAGCTCAAAATCCTCATCGTTAGAATCATCTGCCAAAGAGAAATCGTGATTGAGGAAATTTGTGGAGAAGGAGGAGACCCGTGGTTTCTTCGGTGGAGAAAAATCAGGGCCATAACCTGCTTGCTGTTTGGAACGCCTCTGCATGGGTTGAGGAGAAATGCCCTCTGGTAAGCCTCGTAATCCAGAGGATTGTCAATATCAATTGGATTTCCCTGCTCAGTGGTGGGCTCTGTTGGTGGTGCTGCCTCAGGGGGGTGGAACACCGCTGCTGGCAGCCATTTTCTTGTGGATATCCAAATGATCAAATTGATTATCAGCCATCATTATCTGTGGAAGAAAGATTGAAATACAGAGTTAATAAGAAGAAATTGCAAGGAGGGTTCGATTACGTGAAGGAAATGGGAATAAAATGCCAAATTGGTAAAGTAATTTCAGTGTAATCTCTTTCAGCATAAATAAATAGACGGTGTAACGGCAAAAAAAATGTAATTATTGCACTTCCCGTAACAAACGCTCCCAGCCCCAACGGTAATATTTCTGAAATTCAACCGAAACCCTATTCACGATTTTACCCCTAAATTAAACGGTAAAATTGATTCAAACTTGTGTTACGACGATTCCAGACGATTATCCATTAGAAAGCCACGTCGATTATAACCCACTGACACAAATAGCCACAACAATTCAAAATCAGGTTAATCAAGTTTTCATCAACTGTCATAGGTAAGATACTGATATGTCACTGCGCATAATGAATTCATGGAAAAAAAAAATATATGCATATCCTAAATATGCCTCAAATATGATGAATTATCAAAATTTTAGACAGTGTATAAAATGTGTTGTATTTGAACGTAGGTGTTGGTAACACCTCCTGGCAACACCACTGTTCATGAGTCAATACTTCCTCAAAAAGTGTTTTGGTTTAGATATGGTAGCTCCCACACTAGAAGAAAGGTCTTCAAAGGACTCCCCAAGGTAGCTTTTTCCATTTCTATTTTGACTTAGAAGTAGTAGCTCCCACAGTAGAAGAACGTTCTTCAAAGGAATCTTCTAGTTAGCTTTTTCCATTTTCTTCTACTTAGATTATTTTTTTTTCTTCATCTTTTCTATTTTTCACCAAACTGCTCAAGTTTTTCAAGTCACCATTTTCATATTGGACATGATCAAGAAGATCTCAAGATTCTTTAATTATTTGATGATTGAGATTGAGCAACAAACACTAAAAAAGCTATATTGGAAGATTGATCTCTATCAAGGAGTACACTAGGAGATTGCCATCACTTGTACACATTACACTTAAATAGGATGATTATGATTATGCAGTATGCCTAGCATCCTAAAAATAGACATACAAAAATAATGTTGTCATTGGTGTTGGCAACCCCAATGACAACATGAGTGTATAATTATTGTACGCACATACTGAGAGACTTCTGAAGGTTGGAAAATCTCTCAAAATCCAAAGATTTCGTGAATATATCAGCCAGCTGGTTTTCAGTCCTAACAAATTCCAGTCGAATTATGCATTTTTCAACCAAATCTCGAATAAAGTGATGTCTTATGTCTATGTTTTTTGTTCGAGAGTGTTGAACATGATTCTTAGAAATTTCTATAGCACTGGAGTTGTCAAAATATACCATCATTATGTCACAGTGAAAACCATAATCCTCAATCATCTGATTCATCCAAACAAGTTGTGAGCTACAACTAGCAGTCGCTACATACTCAGACTCAACGGTTGATAGGGACACACAATTTTGTTGCTTACTGTACCAAGACACAAGGTTATTCCCTAGGTAAAAACACCCACCCGATGTGCTCTTCCTATCATCTAGGTCTCCGGCCCAGTCAGCATCAGAAAATCCTACCAAATTTGTGTTTGTTTCTTGTGTGTACCACAATCCTAACTCTAGTGTACCTGTAATGTATCTAAGAATGTGTTTCACAGCTTTTAGGTGTGATATTTTTGGATTTGCTTGGTACCTCTCACAAACAGACACTGAACATAATATTGTTGCGTGTAGCAGTTAATTACAAAAGACTATCGATGATGTTGTGGTACATGGTGTTGTCAACACCGTCTGCTACATCATTTTTAGACATTTTTTCACTTGACCCCATGGGAGTTTTCATATGCTTAGAATTATCGTTTGAGAACTTTTTAACCAGATTATTAGCATACTTGGATTGACACAGAAATATACCATCATACAATTATTTAACTTGTAATCCAAGGAAGAAATTCAACTCTCCTACCATGCTCATTTTAAATTGTGACGACATGCACTCAACAAAGTTATCAACAAATTTTTGTGATGACGCACCAAATATAATATCATCTACATAAACTTGAAAAATCAAAATATCATTCTTCAATTTTTGAATAAAGAGGGTTTTATCAACCTCACCTCGTTTAAAGCCCAAGTTGATCAAATAATCAGCCAACCTATCATACCATGCTCGTGGAGCCTGTTTCAGTCTATATAGAGCCTTCTTCAGTTTGTAAACATGGTCCATGTGATGTGGATCTTCAAATCCTTTTGGTTGGCTTACATAGACTTTCTCATTTAAAATTCCATTTAAAAAGGCACTCTTTACGTTCATTTGATACAATTTGATGTGCATATGGCATGCTATGGCAAGCAATAGTCGGACTGACTCAATTCGGGCTACAGGCGCAAAGGTTTCATCAAAATCCAACCCCTCAACCTGCGTATACCCTTGAGCTACCAACCGAGCCTTGTTCCGAACAATGTTGCCGTATTCATCTGTTTTATTTTTTAAAATCCATTTCATTCCAATAACATTGGTAATCGATGGTCTAGGAACCAAATCCCATATATCATTACATACAAATTGTTCAAGTTCTTTATGTATTGCATTGACCCAGAATTCTTCATTTAGTGCATCATTAATGTTCTTAGGTTCAATGTTAGACACGAAACATGAGTGACTTACCTGAGAAAATGTGGAGCTCATACAGACTAGTCCAATCATTTTGCGGTAATCCACTTCTTCTTTCTTCCTCGTTTGCACGTCATCATAGACTTCACCAATGATTTGAGATGATGGGTGATTTTTTTGAATCATACTGGGAATGTTCTTTCCTTTATTATTAACCCCATCATCATTGTCCTCATCCTCTAGTGTTTCTGTATGGTTCAGTGGTAATGTTGTGCGGGGTGTTGCTTCACTGGCTTAACACCAGACTCAACACCATTTCTGGTCAGTGGCTCACTTACATCAAGCAGTCTTTCAGTATCATCTTCCTTGGTTTTTCCTGTTAGGTCTGCAAAATCATCAAATACAACACTAATTGATTCAATAGTTGTCCTAGTTTTCAAACTAAACACATGATAGGCCTGATTATTCATTGAGTATTCAAGAAATATGCTTTTATCACTTTTTGAATCAAATTTTGCAAGATGATATCGATCATTTAAAACGTAGCAAACACAACCAAAGATATGAAAATATTTAAGGTTTGGTTTCTTTCCCATTATGATTTCATAGGATGTCATGGTAGATCTACTCCTTAAAAATACACGGTTGGAAATGTGACATGTCGTATTTAAAGCTTCGGCCCAAAAACATTTTGACACATTCTTGGAGCTTAGCATGACCCGAGCTATTTCTCAGAGGGTTCGATTTTTCCTTTCAGCTATGCCGTTTTGTTGAGGGGTCTTCGGAGCTGAAAATTCATGAGTGATACCTTTCTTATCGCACAAAGAAGTAAAATGAGAATTTTTGAACTCCTTACCATGATCGGTTCTTATTTTGACCACCCTCACATTATACAGATTTGTTATCCTAGCATGCAATTTCTTAAAAACATCAACAATATCAGATTTTTCTCTAAGAAAACTTACCCAAGTACGCGAAAAATAATCAACACAAGCAAACAAATATTTCTTACCACCCAAGCTCTCAACATCCATTGGACCCATTAGATTCATGTGCAAGAGTTCAAGACAACGTGTTGTCCCAAAGTGTTGCCACACCGGGTGTGCAACACAGGTTTGTTTACCTTTCTGACACTGTCCACAAACATATGCATTACCTGAACGCAAACTGGGCATACCTCTCATAACATCAAACTTACACAGATTCTTCCAGGTCTTGAAGCTCACGTGTCCCAGTTTTTGATGCCATAGGTCCAAATCACTCACCTTGACACTTCGGCAATTATCACATTCTCCCAATTGATAGCAATTGTCAGCAAACCGAGTATCTGACATTACATAAACAATTGTATCATTAAAAACTTAACAATTATTTTTGTTGAACCTAACATGTAAATCATCATCACAAAGTTGACTTATTCTTATTAAGTTCGAATTAAGTCCTTCAACGTGTAGAACATTATGAAGTTCAGGAAGCCCGTCAACATTCAGCATTCATTTGCCTACAATTCTTCCTTTGGCACCACCACCATAGGTTACATGCTCACTTTTTACTTCCACATAATCCATGAGGTGTTCTTTGTATCTGGTCATGTGGTGTGAGAAACCACTGTCAAAGTACCACTTTCCTGCAATGTTAGTTGTTAAAGAAGTATAAATGACATTGCACCGAATAACAGTTTTGGGTACCCATATTTTCCTTGTGGAAGAATTTTTGACTCCGGTGTTGTGCAACACCTGATTTGATTGCCAATTCATGTAGTCATCTCTTAGTTTATAGCAGAAGGGTTTGATGTGCCCAGACTTATGACAGTAGTCGCAGATAAACTGTAGCTTTCTTTGCTTTTGTTTAGAAGTTGACACTGGCTTCTTGGATTGTGACATCTTCATTGGAGGATCAAACTTTCAAATGAGACGAGGAAACTTTGATTTGTTTCAGTCTTTGTTCCGAGATTGCTTTGAGATTGGTAGGGTCTTCACATGAGGTGTTGGAAACTAAATTTCGGATGTTTGACAAACTGAAGGACTAAAGGATCGAACTAACTAATCATATAAAATCGACCGATTCAAACTGAATCCAGCCAACTGATCTACGTAACTGGATGCGTTGTCAACTGACAACAGAAAAATAGTACAACAGTCTGCAACTATTAGTGGCAACGCCGCAATTCAGATAAAGGCGCACTGTACTATTGGCAGAGGAATTTGGACGTGGCATATCAACGGATAGAAAGTTTAAATCGTATTGAACATTACCGTTGGAAGGAAGCCTATAAATAGCAGAGAGAGGCAGCTGAAGAAAAAACAACGCACAATACACATTGAAAATCAGTTTTGAAACTTGAACGAGAAATTCTCTTACTGTTACTCTGCTAAAAATCAAGCTCACGCTTATCATATACATTCAAAGCTTTCAGGCTATCTTTCAAGCACTTTAGCACATTGTGATTACTGTAAAACTTGATCCTAGAGATCAGTTGTGCTAAGGTCCAAAATTAAGAAGACGTAATCCAACTTGCGAATCTAGGAAACATGAAAAATGAGTAATTAACTGATTTTAATTGCTAATTGATTATGTGACATGCATGCTTATATGTTAAATATGATTTTATTATCATCATGCATAAAATTGTATTTTTAAGGAATATTCAAGTTGCGATCGAGGAACGGAGACCGAGGGCTGGAAAAAATAGAAAATGTTTTTATTAAATGATTGTTTTTGATTATTTAAAATAACGGTGATGCTTTTTATTATTTTTGAAAATAAGGAGTTTTGATGTGATTTTATACGCCGGGACGTAAATTTTATCAGTGATGGTTTTTCAACAAAAATACGAACTTTTGAGCAACCCGGCTATTAAATTCACAAAATTATTTTACCAAAACTATTTTAAAATTTTAATTAAATCCTAATTAAGACTAATGGGCCTTAACTTTTGCTTATTAGGCCTAAAGCCTTGTTAGTGATTTAATTAATATAAATAATATATAAAACACCCCAAAACCCTACCATGTTCACGCCTCTCACTCTTTAAAAATTCAGAAACTCCCTCCCTTAATCTCACAGCACACACGACATCACACTTTGCATATTCAACGAATTTTCGGAGGGTGCAAGGTAGAATCAAGCCAAGGTTTTTGCTCTGTTTTTTGTCGTCAACGTTAATTCGTGCGTATAAAAAACAAAGACACGCCATATTCTCCTTTTACTCATCCATCTCACCATAGTATGAATTTAAATGTGTTTTGAATGAAAAACAAGTGACATGTTATTTATTTTCTTTTTTCATGATCATGGAATTTTTAAAGCTTGGGTTTTGTTTCAAATTCATGTTTAATATGTTAAAAAGGGGCTGCCATGATTTAGGTTATGATAACACATTGTTTTACATGGGTTTGAAGGCCTAGAAACACACACAATCACAACAAACAAGAAACATGCAAGGTGGAAACAATTTTCTGTCTTAGAGTTGAGGGGGCTCGGTTTTATGGGATGGAAGGCTAGGCTTTGAGTTGGCTGGGACCAGGGCCTGGCTAGCGACGTGGTTGAGTCAAGGGAAGAGTCCTAGCAACGCTAGGACTCGAAAACCAGGGGCTGGGAGGAGTCCTTGCCAAGAAGGACTTCACCCGAGAGCCAAGGGAGATCATGCGCAGGGTGTTGTTGCTTGTGCGGGGAGGAAAGGCTCGGCCAGGGGGCTATGTGTAGAACCCATATATTAAACTACGTATAAGCCATGCATAATTCTTAGTATTTAAATTAAAATGACTTTTATTGCATGAGTATTAAATTTCTTTTCTTTAAATTTAATTATTTTTATGCAGTAGTTTAGTTGCTATCTTTTCAATTAATTAAGTGAGGCCGGACCGGAGTTGGAGTATTGAGGTAAATTTTAATATTGAGAAAACCTTCCTAGAATTTATTTAAGATAAATAATAAGTTAAATTAATGTAAAAGAATGTTTAAGGAATTATTTAAATAATTTGAGATTAAGTAGTAAATAAAGTTCAATAATTAATTTCTTAATTCACTAAAATATTTAATGAGTAGATAAAACTCTAAAGAATTGAATACAAGATTTAAGAAATATTTTTCCCCTTTATTTAACTTAAAATTTTCGGCCCTCTTTATTTAATTTAAAAATAGTTGTCAATCCAATTATTTAATATATTTCCTTAACCTTTTCTTGGAGATAACCCTTCACCATTTTTAATCCTCATTTAATTAATAAATAAGCAACATTTCTCCGCCCATCATCTTATAATTTCGGCCATTGCACTATAAAGAATTTAAATTTTTGGCAACACTCCATTTTGATATCTTTCCTTATATCTTCATGGTAGAATAATCCCCACAATTTTAATTCTCCAATAATTAATAAATTAAGCAATATTCTCCCATGATTTGGTAGATAAAAATCGGCCCTCCCCTTATTTTGAAAGATTTAAATTAGTTTAACAACTCATTCTTTATTATCTTTCCTTAATCTTTTTCTAGGTATATTTCTCCCAACTTTTAAATCACTAACAATTAATTAATTAAGCAATTTCCCACCTTGAACCTAGTCTTATTTTTGGTCCCCTACACTCTAATTATCCCTCAAAAATATTTTGATATCAATTATATTTTCCTTATCCCACAAACTCATAGATAGCAAGAATATTTCTTCCTTTATCATGCAATCTTTCCTTCATCTCCTAAACTCATTTTCCCCTCTCCATTATTTCGAAATTTCAGAGTAAAGGTTGGGAGAAAACCGTGAGTTCTAGGGAGGAAAACCATGAGAATACTAGAGTAAAAATAGAGTAGCAAAGTGAGAAGCGTAGCACTCCGTCTCCTCCGCGCCGCGTCGTTGTCTTCTTTTTGTTTTCTTCGAAACAAAATATCCAGGCATGTATATGTTCTTATTTTCTCTTCAATATAGTCGTATTATGATTTTTTTGAACACTACATGGTCATGATCTTTCAACCAAAACCGAAATACATCACAAAATTTTCAGAAAAGAACATGCAGGTTTCGGCCCCCCCTACTTGTTCTTCACGGGTTGCTTGTTTCTTTGAGTACAGGTGGTTGGCTCATGTCCAAGCTCCCAAGGCTGCACCTAGACACGTACTAAGGTGTGTCAAAACCACGTTGGTCCAATATTGGAGTCCCATGTACGCTGGAATTACGAAACATGACAGCAACTCTACCTTCACGCCATTTGAGTTTTGATTCTTGCTGTTTTGCTGTCAAGGAGGAGTTTCTGATCTTGGCTGCCCTAGGGGCCTATAGCCATGGTTAGAGCACCTCCCTAGCATGTTTAAGACGTGACCAAGTTGCCCTTTCGAGGCTTGGTCTATGATGGAATCGATTTTTAAAATAAAACATGAACAGCCCCCTTCGACCCCCTTTGAATTCTGCATGTGTAACTTTCGGTTTGGTGGGTTGGGTGGATCTTGGTTGGCTCTTTATCCCTTAGCCATGGTTCATACCATATTCCTTGACATCTAGATTGTGCCATGGTCAATCAAATGGCCATTGGAATGGTCCGTGACAGCAAGCCAAGCAATACACCTCACGCACGCAAGGGTGCTTCTTGGGTGGGACTTTTCGGTTGGTTTCATGGTGTGGTTCGAATTGTGTCTGGCCTAGGGCCCTTAGCCATGGTTCAAATCATTTCCTAGGACTTTGGTAAGAGGTTCTAGTCAGTGGTTCAAGCCCTAATGGCCGGTAGTCTCGAAAACGACGCAAGGAATCGAAGGTGCTGCTGCTGCAATTTGACAGCAAGTGGTGTCGCGGTTCAGAGGTGTGTTCCGGGTTCTTGGTTGGAGTTTAGCCTATGGCCTTGGACTGGACAGTACCTCATCAAGTTAAGAAGGTCATGTTTTTGGCCGTTTGTGATTCGGATCAGTTTAGAGGTCGTACAAGAATTTCCGGTGCAATGTGCCAAAATGACTCTCGAAAGAGCGTTTCATGTTTTTGGCCTCCATTCACTAAATTTCGAGTACTATAAATTTAGGAGCATTATTTCATCATTTTAGGCGTATTTTAATCATGACTAAATGATGGTTTGGTGTTGGTTCGGGTTGGTACGGAGTCAAGATTAAATAAGAAGTTATTGGGCGTAATTGTCTCATTTTTTTTGGATTCAATTACAAAGTTTGGTCAAGATAAATCATTTACATATTTTCATGATAGATTTAAGTCGCAGCGAGCCTGGGAGCGATCCAACCCATTCGGTAAAATATATACAGAATATTTAATTACGTTGTTTAATTATATTACGTGCATAAAAATAGAAAAGATTCATTTTTGAGATTTATGCGATATTGCTTGTGGCCACTTCACTATCATGGTATTATTACTTCACCCGGTGGTCACTTACCGGTTCAGTTCAGTTCATCCCAGTGGTCACTTACCGGTCCCACCCAGTATAATGTGGTATTAGTCTGATCAGACGATTATTATTTCACCCGGTCGTCAGTTACCGGTCAGTTCAGTTCAGTTCAGGGCAGTTCATGGGGCCACTTGTGTAGAACATAATCTCAGCAAAATTATGACATGCTATTTTATTACAGAGCTCTATTGAGCAAACAGTTCACTTATGATTTCCATTTTAGTTATGCACGTTTTTATAATTATCCATGATAAGATATTTACAGTTCAGTTATGCAAGTACTATAATTCATCATGACATGATATTTTCACTTCGCATGCAATTTTATTATTATCTATTTACTTGTTATTTACGATATATGCATGCTGAGTCTTTAGACTCACTAGACTTGATTGTTGTAGGTACTTATGATGTCGGGATCGAGGGCGAGGACCAGTGAGCCAGCTCGAGTCGGCAATAGTGGGACCCGAGGACCTCATTTATCAGTTTATTTATTATTTTTGCGAAAACTCATTTTATTACAATGAATTATTTTAAGCTGTCATTTTGAAACATTATTTACTTCCGCTGCTATTTTGAATATTAAACTTTATTTATCAGTTTATTTTATGAATAAGACATTTTAATTATTTAGAAAGAAAAATTTTAAATTTTTTCGCAAATTTTCAAACACGAATCCAGAGGCCTCTACAGGTGGTATCAGAGCCTATGTTCTTGTAAAGGGTTGTACTACTACTGACCTCGAGAAGCTCACAAAGTCACGTGTTTGGTCTGTAAGTTTCACTTTTACGCATTTCGTTTACAGCATGAAATATTTTAACAGCATGTTTCTATGAAATATTTTATGTCAAGCTTTTATTTATGCAGTATTTATTTAAAATATAAAGAAATTATGGAATTATGCATGTTAGTTACGTTTGGGTTATATGTATAGAACAGTATGCCTCCTAGACGCCTTGTTGAGCGAGTGAGAGAGGATGAGCCTCGTCATGAGGACAGGGAGGACAGGGAGGAGCAGAGACGAGAGGGGAACAGACCTCCACCCCCTCCACCTGACATGAATGCCCAGATGCTAGCTGGGATGACTAGGTTCTTCGCACAGTTTGCGGGGAACAATGCTGGAGCAGCCAGGCCGACAGGGCTTGAGGCTACTTATGAGAGATTTATGAAGATGCATCTTAAGGAGTTTTCAGGGACCTCAGACCCCATGATTGCCAAGGGCTGAATCAAGTCCCTCGAGGTTATCTTTGAGTTTATGGAGCTTGGGGATGTAGACCGAGTTCGTTGTGCGACATATCTATTCGGAGGAGACGCCCGCTTATGGTGGGAAGGAGCATCAGTAGCCCTGGACTTGGCTACACTGAGTTGGACGCGCTTCACGGAGGTATTTTACTCCAAATATTTTACTAACGAAGTGCGTTCTCGGTTGACCAGGGAGTTCATGACCCTGAGGCAGAGAGATCGGACTGTTACGGAGTTCATCCGTAAGTTTGAGAGGGGGTTGCCATTTTGTGCCCCTGATTGCAAACGATGCCGGTGCCAAGCTGAGGCACTTTCTGGATGGTTTACGGCCGATCTTGCGCCGCGATGTTAGGGTGGCAGGCCCTACTACTTTTGAAGTTGCCGTTTCCAGAGCTCTTGCTGCAGAGCAAGATCAGATTGATATAGAGAGGGTTTGCCAGGGTAAGCGACCAGTCCAGATGCCGCACCGCCCTCCTCCACAGCAGCAGTAGCATCAGCATAAGAGGCATTTCCACGGCCCACCCAGAAACAGAGGCCAGCAGAAGCAGCAGCAGCGGGGACGCGCAGTCCCTAAGACTTTTGAGCATCCAGTCTGTCCTAAGTGCACCCGCCGCCATCCTGAAGCATGTATGTTTGGCTCAGGGAAGTGTTACAAGTGTGGTAGCCCAGACCAAATACTTCCGCAGTGCCCTCAGAAGAATCTGCCTACTCAGAGCAGAGTTTTTCCTCTCCATGCAGCGGAGACTAACCCGGAAACCATGCTTATGACAGGGAGAATTTTTATATCCGGTTCTGCTACGAAAGCCTTGATAGATTCAGGGGCTACTCATTCGTTTATTTCGGAGACCTTCGCTCATTCCCTAAAGGTCAAGACTATTGGACTAGATGTCGCATTTTCCATAGCATTGCCTTTTGGAGAGGAGATAACAGCCACCAATGTGATCCGATACATCGACCTTGAGCTGCATGGAAATCTTGTTTATGCGGATCTCATCTTATTGCCGATGCAAAAGTTTGACATCATTCTGGGGATGGACTGGCTATTACGGAACAGAGTGTTGATAGACATCCCGCAGAGATATGTTCTAGTACGACCGCCTGGGATGACGCAGTTCTTATTCGAGCCAGACAGGTACTTTCCTTTACCGCGCATTATCCCCTGTGTCCAGGCTAGGAAGCTCATGCATAGAGGGTGACGGGCATTTTTAGCGACTTTTGTATCCGTTCCTGAGGCACCCAGTCAGTCAGCCTCCGATGTTCCCATTGTCAGAGATTTCCTAGACGTTTTTTCTGATGACGTCTCTGGTAAGCCACCTGAGAGAGAGGTGGAGTTTTCTATCGAGCTTATGTCAGGTACGGTTCCGATCTCAAAAGCACCGTGCCGACTAGCATCGACAGAGATGGCATAGCTGAAGAAGCAGATTCAAGAACTTCTTGACAAGGAGTTCATTCGCCCGAGTTTCTCACCATGGGGCGCGCCAGTCTCTTTTGTGAAGAAAAAGGATGGATCCATGAGACTTTGTATTGATTACCGGGAGTTGAACAGGGTTACAGTGAAGAACAAATACCCACTCCCGAGGATCAAAGATCTATTTGACCAGTTGCAGGGAGCTTCGGTATTCTCCAAGATTGATCTGCGTTCCGGTTATCACCAGTTGAGGGTGAAAGACGTTGATGTTTCCAAGACTGCCTTCAGGACTCGTTATGGCCACTACGAGTTCCTTGTGATGCCGTTCGGTTTGACGAATGTGCCAGCGATCTTCATGGATCTCATGAATCGCGTATTTCAGCCATATCTTGATCAGTTTTTGATAGTATTCATAGACGACATTCTCGTCTACTCAAAGAATCAAGAGGATCACAGCAGACATCTGACCGCAGTGTTGCAGACCTTGCAGAAGCATAAGTTATTCGCAAAGTTCAGTAAATGCGAATTCTGGTTGGAGAAGGTGGCGTTCTTAGGCCACATTGTTTCTAGCAGTGGTATTGAGGTAGACCCAGCGAAAGTTGCAGCAGTCAGAGACTGGGTTGTGCCGCAGAATGCATTTGAGATCCGCAGTTTTCTTGGCCTAGCAGGATATTATTGGGATTTCATTCAATGATTCTCCTCTATCGCAGTTCCACTCACATCATTGACAAAGAAGAATGTGAAATTTGTGTGGAGCGATGAGTGTCAGAAGAGCTTCGATACTTTAAAGCAAGCTCTTATCTCAGCACCAGTTTTGGCCATGTCGTCAAGGCCCGGTGAGTTTGTCTTGTATACCGATGGTTCGAAGCTCGATTTAGGCGCATTATTGATGCAGCATGGAAAGGTGATAGCATATGCTTCTCGTCAGTTGAAGACCCATGAGAAGAACAACCCTACCCATGATCTAGAGTTGGCAACCGTGATATTTACCTTGAAGATTTGGATGCATTATTTATACGGAGAGAAGTGCCAGATCTTTACCGACCACAAGAGCCTCAAGTACTTCTTTACGCAGAAAGAGCTGAATATGCATCAGAGGCGATGGTTTGAGCTTGTGAAGGATTATGATTGTGACATTAGCTACATCCCGGGTAAAGCTAATGTAGTTGCGGATGCATTGAGCAGGAAAGTTGCAGTGATGTCACATTTGACGATTCAGAGACTTCTTCAGTCTGAGATGCAGAGGTTTGATCTAGAGGCATATCCTCAAGGTAAAGTTCTCCGTCTATCTACTTTGACGATTCAGTCTTCCCTTATTGACCGTATTCACAGTGTTCAGCCAGCAGATGAGCAGTTGGAAAAGTGGAAGCAGCGAGATGAGGCTAAGGGCAATGTCTTGTATTCAGTTAGTGACGGTATTGTGAGATACCGAGACAGGATATGGGTTCCAAGCAGTTATTCTATCCGAGCAGATATTCTATCAGAGGCCCATATGTAACCGTACTCTATTCACCCTAGGAGTACGAAGATGTACAAAGATCTGCAGTCGTTGTACTGGTCGCCAGGAATGAAGAAGGATATCAGACGTTTTGTCTCCGAGTGTCTGACTTGTCAGTTAGTGAAGGCGGACCATCAGACACCAGCAGGTTTGCTCAAGCCTCTCCCTATTCCCGAGTGGAAGTGGGAGAATGTTACCATGGATTTTGTGACTGGTTTGCCGAAGTCAATCAGAGGATCAAATGCTATCTGGGTGATTGTTGATCGTCTTACCAAATCAGCGCACTTCTTGCCCATTAAGACGACTTTCACCATGATTCAATATGCAGAGTTGTATATCCCGGAGATAGTCTGACTTCATGGTATTCCTGTTTCTATCATGTCTGACAGAGACCCCAGATTCACTTCCCCATTTTGGACGAGTTTGCATTCGACGATGGGTACGAAGTTGTTGTTTAGCACAACTTTCCACCCTCAGACAGATGGGCAGTCAGAGCGAGTTATTCAGATTTTGGAGGATCTCCTCCGTGTTTGTGTTATTGATTTCTCAGGGAGTTGGGAGTCGAACTTGCCATTAGTTGAGTTCACCTATAACAACAGTTTTCAGTCGTCTATAGGTATGGCTCCGTATGAAGCACTGTATGGTCGCAAGTGCAGATCGCCTATTCACTGGGATGAATTAGGGGAGAGAGCAGAGTTGGGTCCGGAGATTTTTCAGCAGACTGTCGATGTAGTAGTCAAGATCCGTGATAGGATGAGGACTGCTCAGAGTCGACAGAAGAGTTATGCGGATCAGAGGAGGAGAGACCTGGAGTTTGCAGTCGGCGACCATGTTTTTGTGAAGGTAGCACCTATGAAAGGTGTCATGCGATTTGGAAATAAAGGGAAGCTCAGTCCGAGATTCATTGGACCATTTGAAATCCTCGACAGGGTTGGGACGTTAGCTTATCGTGTTGCTCTTCCGTCGAATCTGGCCGTAGTACACAATGTGTTCCACGTCTCTATGCTGAGGAAGTATATGGCAAATCCTTCGCATGTCTTGAATTTTGAACCATTGCAGCTCACTCCGAACCTGTCTTATGAAGAGATACCAGTGCAGATCTTAGACAGACAGGAGAAGAAGCTTCGGAACAAGCTGGTTAAGCGAGTTAAAGTCAAGTGGCTTAACCATTCAGAAGAGGAAGCTACGTGGGAGTCTGAGCCAGAGATGAGGAGTCGGTACTCCGAGTTATTTGGTGAGTTTTAATTTCGAGGACGAAATTTCTTTTAAGGGGGAAGGGTTGTAGAACCCGTAAATTAGACTACGTATAAGCCATGCATAATTCTTAGTATTTAAATTAAAACGACTTTTATTGCATGAGTATTAAATTTCTTTTCTTAAAATTTAATTATTTTTATGCAGTAGTTTAGTAGCTATCTTTTCAGTTAATTAAGTGAGGCCGGACCGGAGTTGGAGTATTGAGGTAAATTTTAATATTGAGAAAACCTTCGTAGAATTTATTTAAGATAAATAATAAGTTAAATTAATGTAAAAGAATGTTTAAGAAATTATTTAAATAATTTGAGATTAAGTAGTAAATAAAGTTCAATAATTAATTTCTTAATTCACTAAAATATTTAATGAGTAGATAAAACTCTAAAGAATTGAATACAAGATTTAAGAAATATTTTTCCCCTTTATTTTACTTAAAATTTTCGGCCCTCTTTATTTAATTTAAAAATAGTTGTCAATCCAATTATTTAATATCTTTCCTTAACCTTTTCTTGGAGATAACCCTTCACCATTCTTAATCCTGATTTATTTAATAAATAAGCAACATTTCTCCTCCTATCATCTTATAATTTCGGCCATTGCACTATAAAGAATTTAAATTTTTGGCAACACTCCATTTTGATATCTTTCCTTATCTCTTCATGGTAGAATAATCCCCACAATTTTAATTCCCCAATAATTAATAAATTAAGAAATATTCTCTCATGATTTGGTAGATAAAAATCGGCCCTCCCCTTATTTTAAAAGATTTAAATTAGTTTAATAACTCATTCTTTATTATCTTTCCTTAATCTTTTTCTAGGTAGATTTCTCCCAACTTTTAAATCACTAACAATTAATTAAATAAGCAATTTCCCACCTTGAACCTAGTCTTATTTTCGGTCCCCTACACTCTAATTATCTCTCAAAAATCTTTTGATATCAATTATATTTTCCTTATCCCACAAACTCATAGATAGCAAGAATATTTCTTCCTTTATCATGCAATCTTTCCTTCATCTCCTAGACTCATTTTCCCCTTTCCATTATTTCGAAATTTCAGAGTAAAGGTTGAGAGAAAACCGTGGGTTCTAGGGAGGAAAACCATGAGAATACTAGAGTAAAAATCGAGTAGCAAAGTGAGAAGCGTAGCACTCCGTCTCCTCTTCGCCGCGTCGTTGTCTTCTTTTTGTTTTCTACGAAACAAAATATCCAGGCATGTATATGTTCTTATTTGCTCTTCAATCAAGTCGTATTATGATTTTTTTGAACACTACATGGTCATGATCTTTCAACCAAAACCGAAATACATCACAAAATTTTCAGAAAAGAACATGCAGGTTTCGGCCCCCTACTTGTTCTTCACGGGTTGCTTGTTTCTTTGAGTATAGGTGGTTGGCTCGCGTCCAGGCTCCCAAGGCTGCACCTTGACACGTACTAAGGTGTGTCAAGACCACGTTGGTCCAATATTGGAGTCCCTTGCACGCTTGAATTACGAAACATGACAGCAACTCTACCTTCAAGCCATTTGAGTTTCGATTCTTGCTGTTTTGCTGTCAAGGAGGAGTTTCTGATCTTGACTGCCCTAGGGGCCTATAGCCATGGTTAGAGCACCTCCCTAGAATGTCTAAGATCGATGTGACCAAGTTGCCCTTTCGAGGCTTGGTCCACGATGGAATCGGTTTTTAAAATCAATACATGAACAGCCCCCTTCGACCCCCTTTGAATTCTACATGTGTAACTTTCGGTTTGGTGGGTTGGGTGGATCTGGGTTGGCTCTTTAGCCCTTAGCCATGGTTCATACCATATCCCTTGACGTCTAGATCGTGCCATGGTCAATCAAATGGCCATTGGAATGGTCCGTGACAGCAAGCCAAGCAATACACCTCACGCACGCATGGGTGCTTCTCGGGTGGGACTTTTCGGTTGGTTTTATGGTGTGGTTCCAATTATGGCTGGCCTAGGGTGATTAGCAATGGTTTAAATCATTCCTTAGGACGTTGGTAAGAGGTTCTGGTTGGTGGTTCAAGCCCCAATGTCCGGTAGTCTCGAAAACGACGCAAGGAATCGAAGGCGATGCTGCTGCAATTTGACAGCAAGTGGTGTCGCGTTTCAGAGGTGTGTTCCGGGTTCTTGGTTGGCTTTTAGCTTATGGCCTTGGACTGAACAGTACCTTATTTAGTTAGGAAGGTCATGTTTTTGGCCGTTTGTGATTCGGAGCAGTTTAGAGGTCGTACGAGAATTTACGGTGCAAAGTGCCAAAATGACTCTCGAAAGAGCGTTTCATGTTTTGGGCCTCCATTCACTAAATTTCGAGTACTGTAAATTTAGGAGCATTATTTCATCATTTTAGACGTATTTTAATCATGACTAAATGATGGTTTGGTGTTGGTTCGGATTGGTACGGAGTCACGATTCAATACGAAGTTATTGGGCGTAATTGTCTCATTTTTTTGGATTTAATTACAAAGTTTGGTCAAGATAAATCATTTGCATATTTTCATTATAGATTTAAGTCGCAGCGAGCCTGGGAGCTATCCAACCCATTCGGTAAAATATATACAGGATATTTAATTACGTTGTTTAATTATATTACGTGCATAAAAATAGAAAAGATTCATTTTTGAGATTTATGCGATATTGCTTGTGGCCACTTCACTGTCATGGTATTATTACTTCACCCGGTGGTCACTTACCGGTCCCACCCAGTATAATGTGGCATTAGTCTAATTAGACGATTATTATTTCACCCGGTTGTCAGTTACCGGTCAGTTCAGTTCAGTTCAGGGCAGTTCATGGGGCCACTTGCGTACAACATAATCTCAGCAAAATTATGACATGCTATTTTATTATTATCTATTTACTTTTAATTTACTATATTTGCATTCTGAGACATTAAACTCACTAGACTTGATTGTTGTAGGTACTGATGATGTCGGGATCGAGGGCGGGGACCAGTGAGCCAGCTCGAGTCGGCAGTAGTGGGACCCGAGGGCCTCATTTATCAGAATATTTATTATTTTTGCTTCAACATATTTAATTAAAATGAATTATTTTAAGCTGTCGTTTTGAAACATTATTTACTTCCGCTGCTATTTTGAATATTAAACTTTATTTATCAGTTTATCTTATGAATGAGACATTTTATTTATTTAAAAAGAAAAATTTTAAATTTTTCCGGAAATTTTCAAACACGAATCCAGAGGCCTCTACACTATGGGCTGGGCTAGGTTAGGTCCTTATGGTCCTAGGAGGGTGCTTGAGGGGATGGTTCAAGGGTTGGCTCGAGGGTTAGAGGCCTAGCATCAGAAAATGTGAGAGAGTCACCATGAGGGCAGCTTGTGCGCGCAGGTTGCTTCCTGATTTAGGTGCTTCGGGCTTGGGGGTTCTGGTGGTTGGATTGTCTAGGCTTGGTCTGGGCGTGGTCAGGGATGGTCAGGTTTAGGTGGGTTCGGTGGTTAAGGGTTGGGAGGAGTCCTAGACTAGATAGGAGTTTCTTTTGTTCAAAGACACTACACACACACACATGCAGAAACATGGGTCGACTTCCAGCAAGTTTTTGAGCGGGTTAGTGTCATGTTCTTTTGGCTGGGCTTGGTCAGTAGGGTCCCTAGATGTGTTGGCTAGGTTTTGGCTCGAGGTGGCTTGGGCGTGGCTCGAGTAAATTGGGAGATGGCTCGGGTGGTTCGTTAGGGTGTCAATTTAAAAAATTAAATGGGCAAAAATTGAATCCATGGGTCCGCGAGTGTAACTCATGACTTGGAAGGGTAGAATAAATATTAAAAATTCTATTTTTAAAATTTGGGGTCGAAATAACTAGTTTTGGATTTAATCGCCGCACGGAACGCTAATTAACGAGTTAATTGAAATGCCTAGTTTTAAGCTTTATAAAATAATGGAAAATTAGGTTTAAACTTAAATAATTATCATAAGTTTAAGTTTATAATTTGGGAATTTTATATTAAGGTTTGGTTTAATTCAAGATTAAAACGCGTTAATACGTCGCATTTAAAGATTTATTTTAAAAGTCCTCGATTTAAGCTAAATAAAAATATGAGAAAATTCTAGTAGGCTTAAATAATTATTTGAGACATGTTAGAGTCAATGAGATTAAAAAAATATCAAAAACGAGAAATTTTACGTATAGGGGTAAAATGGTCTTTTTACACCTTAAAATAAGTAAACGTCATGGCAGTGCTCTAAATGCTATTTTTATGATATTATGATTATTTTTAAATGTTTATGAAATGTTCATGATTAAATTATGATTTTTAAATGTCTATGGGATTTGTATGATTTAAGGAAGATATTTAAAATACATGTTGCATGCTTGATTTCAAAAACAAAATTATATGTTATGCAAGATTTTTATAAAATAATGAGAATGTAAACGTTAAAGGAAGTGAAGTAATTGTGACTAATTCGATAATGTTGGAGATATCGTGAGGGTGACGATCCCAGTGGGAGCCCAACAATCGTATTTCCATTATTACGAATATGCGGATATGAGGTAACGGTAATAATGTGAATATCGTGAGGGGAAAAGGCCCCAGAGGGAACCTATTTATGGTAAACGGCCCAGAGGGAACCCCGACGATCGTATTTCTATTCGAAAAAGAATAGGCCAAGGCTAAGTTGATAGGTGAGAGTGTCGCTGATGTCCCCGCAGCCCAGTACTGTGGTTACATGTAGATGGAACCATCAAATTTTGAAGTTTGAGGAAAGTCACAATTAACGATCTGAATTCAACAAAGGAAAGGGAAAAGGAAAATGTTTATGATCATGTTAAAGGTTTTTATGTCATGTTGAGGAAAAAGGAAAGGTTAAAGTTTATGTTTGCATGTAATGAAAATGTTATTTTTACGTAAAAGTATATTCACTGTTGCATGCGATTTTATACGTATTATTTGTTATAAAGATTATGGAGTGTTGAGTCTTTCGACTCACTAGGTGTGTTGGATGCAGGTGAGTTTGAGGGAGGACTTGATGGATGATTTTGCTGGACTGTCGGTGCACACAACCCGAGGACCAGTGCTTCTACTTTTTCCGCATTTAAGATTTATGATTCATGATTTACGTTAAAGATTTTAAGACTATTTATTTATGCTTTTGAGAGATTTTTGAGAGGTTTAGTATGGGCTATACTTTTCAAATTTATTGCTTTTTAGGTTTGGTAAAACATGCGACGATTTCATTTTTATGACTATTTCACTTGATTTTTAAAATACTAGTTGGTTGATGTTTTATTTTAAGGGGGAAAATATTTTCATGTGGAAAATGTACATGGCCGAAAATTGAGTGTTAAAAAAAAAATTCGTACTTTTTAAGCAATAAAAAGGGTAGACGTTTCAGTTGGTATCAGAGCAAAGGTCCTGTAAAGGGTTGTGCCACCATCAGCGCTGGGAAGATCAGTCGTCAAGCCTCAAAGTAGTAAGCTTTACATGCTTTATATGATTCAGTGTGATGTTACCTGCATGACGATATGAATATTATGTTTATGTTACATGTTTATTAGCTTTTTGAGTACTTATGCTTTGCATGCTTAACTTGCTAAAACGAGTCAGGATATGTCACATGATTAGAGAACTTAGATTTAAATGCATGTTGGTTACGTTAGAATTTAGAAAAAGTTCAGATAAAATTCTTCCTAGACGTGCCCCGTTAATGGAAACCAAGCAGAGAACAATGTAAATCATCAAGGAAATGCACCACCACCACCACCACCACCAGGGGATCCTGCTACTCGTGCATTAGAGGGGATGGCTCGTCTCTTCGAGCAGCAGCTGCAGCAGCAATAGTTACAGCAGCAGCAGTTGCAGCAAATGCAACAACAGCAGTTACAGCAGCCACCTAGGCCACATCGTGATATTTTTTAGCAGTTCCGGAGGCTAGAGCCGAAGGAATTTTCTGGCACTGCCGATCCTTTCGCTGCAAAGGGTTGGATTCGTTCATTGGAGGTACACTTTCGCTATCTTGATATGGGAGATGCTGACCGTGTGAGGTGTACTACTTATCTGTTTAGAGAGGATGCTTCTTTGTGGTGGGAAGGAGCCGAGCATGGTGTCAACCTTGCTACACTTACTTGGGCTCATTCAAGATGATATTCTACGAGAAGTATTTTACTGTTGATGTTAGAGGACGGCTGAAGAGAGAATTTATGAGCCTCTGATAGGGAGATTCAACTGTTGCTGAGTTTGTCAAGAAGTTTGATAGAGGTTGTCATTTTGTACCCCTTATTGCAAGGAATTCCGAAGAGAAGCTTAAACATTTTATGGATGGGCTAGGACCTACCATCCGGAATATTGTTATGATGATGCGACCTTTAGATTATCCTACTGCCGTCACTTATGCTTTCCAGTCTTAACAGTCTTTGAAGGACATCGATTTTGAGATTCAGCGCAAGAGGCAACAACATCAGAATAATAATCAGCCTAATAAAAAGCCTTATACATGTCCTCCTAGAACTCAAGGTCCTCAAAAGCCCCAAGGTCCAGTCAAGAAGCCAGCACCACCAAAGCCACAAGATCCTGGAGCACCAAAGCCTGTTGAGAGGCAACCATGCAAGGAGTGCAATCGCCTACATCTTGGCAAATGTGAATGGGGATCATTTAAATGTTTCTACTGCAAGGAAGCTGGACACAAAGCTATCGAGTGCCCAAAGAAGAAAGAAGCTACTACGGCACGAGCTTATGTTATGAATGCAGAAGAAGATGAGGAAGAGGCAGACACTACACTCATTACGGGTAACCTAGTCATTTAACATTTTTATATTGCTTATTATTGCATGAAATGTTAAATTGGTTATTATAATTGAATGGGGAACAAGATTTAAACTAGTGGGAATTAGGTTGCATGTTCTACCTTAGTTGGATTTAAGTTATGATTTTAGAAACCATAGAAAATGATGTTGATTTTGTGCCATATTTTACGGATGATTTGATTCCAAATGAAAAGTTGAGGGCCAAAATTTAAAAGGAAATCATAACTGGGAGAATTATGGGGCTTCGAAATTTTAAGGGTCAAAGAAACAATTTTCGAAAAATTTGAGGTCTAAATTGTAATTTTTTATAATTAAGGGACCAAAGCTCAATTGACAATAAGATAAGGGGCTTTAATGCAATTACCGAATTCTTGAGGACCATAATGTAATTTTCGAAATCTTAAAGGACTAAAATGAAAAGGTTTCGAAAATGTAAGGGCCAAATTGAAAATATCCAAAAATATGGGGACTAAAGTGCAAATTTCGAAAAAAATTGAAGGGCTAAAGAGATGGCAGCCCCTTAACAGAAATTGGATTCAACTGGACTTTATCATGCATTTCCTGAACAATCTCAGGTCTAGCCAACTGCTTCTCACCAATTTCATCCCAAAAAAAGAGGTGATCGACATCGTCTGCCGTACAAAGCTTTAAAAAGAGCCATACCAATAGTCACCTGGAAACTGTTGTTATATGAAAATTCTACTAGTGGTAAAGCTTCCTGCCAACTGTCTTTAAAATCCAAGACCGTTGCTTGAAGCAGATCCTCGAGTGTCTGGATTGTAAGCTCTATCTGACCATCTTTCTGAGGATGGTACGCAGTACTCATCACAAGTCGTGTACCCATTTCTTTTTGGAAAATAGTCCAAAACTTTGATGTGAATCTAGGGTCACGATCTGAGACTATTGCAACTGGAACTCCATGAAGTCTCACAATATTTTCAATATACAAGCGAGTCATCTTCTTGTACGAATAAGTCCTTTCATACGGAATAAAGTGTGTCGATTTAGATAATCTGTCGACAATCACCCAAATGGCATCAAAATGGCGTGAAGTACGTGGAAAATGCGTGACAAAATCCATAGCCACGTGCTCCAAGTTCCACTAAGGAACCTCAAGACTATGCAATAATCCTCCAGGTTTCATTCGTTTTGCTTTGACTTGCTGACAGATCATACAACGAGACACAAACTCAGCCACATCCTTTTTTATATTCTTCCACCAAAACTGAGGCCGTAGAATATGATATATTTTTCTGCCTCCTGGGTGGATACTATATCGAGTGCAATGAGCTTCTTTAAAGATGGCTGTACGCAATTCAGGAATATCTGAGACAACCAATCTACCATTCAACCGAAGAAAATCATCTGAGTAAATTGAGAAACCATATTGGTGTCCTTGAGATACTAACTCTTAAGATTTCAGAACTCGATCATCAGTTTTATGAGCTGACTTTACAATCTGAATCAACTATGACTTAACAGAAATCTGAGATACACAAACAACATTACCTTGGATTAGAAAATCCAATCCAGAAGTGCAAATATCTTATCGTAACTTAGAAACACGAATCGAGGATCATCATGTTGCAGCATGTTGCACGCACGAAACTTAGAAACATTGCAAGCTGCACACGATTGCATGTTCAAGCTGCACACGATTTAGAAACATGCTGCACACGATTTAGAAACATGCTGCACGCACGATATCTTATCGTAACTTAGAAACATGCAATCGTGTGCTTAGAAACATTACAAGCTGCACACGATTTAGAAACATGCTGCACGCACGAAACAAGCTGCACACTCCGATTGCATGTTCAAGAGATGCTTAAGTTCAACGCGTAATCTTCATATAACTTTGGGAAATTAATGGTAGTAAATCCTTAAGTTTCAACATGAAAAGATTTAAAAGACGTTTTTCGCCGCAGGGAAGATCATCATTCTAGGTGTGGCTACCTATGCACTGCTAGATTCGGGAGCTACACATTCTTTTATATCTGAAACCCTCATCAAAAGACTGAATATTACTCCTCAAGATATGGGTTTGGGTTTAAAAGTTTCTATTCCAACCGGTGATCAAATGCTCACGTCTAAGATTGTCACGAATCTGGAGCTTCGTTTATTCAAGGATGTTGTGCGGGCAGATCTTATTGTGCTTCCTATGCCCGAATTTGATATTATACTTGGGATGGATTGGCTATCTACAAATGGAGCTTCGATTGATTTCAGTTAGCGATCAGTGTCAATTCGACCGCCTAGTGGTAAACCTTTTGTCTTTGAGGCGTCGAGAAACAAACAAATGCCACACATTATCTCTTGTCTGTGTGCGAGGAAGCTTGTTAGGCGTGGATGCCAAGCCTTTCTAGCATGTGTCACTACTGCACCTGCCCCTATTAGTCAGAAGTTAGAAGATGTTGATATTGTCAGAGATTTTCCTAGCGTATTTCCCGAGGACATTTCTGGTATTCCCCCCGATCGTGAAGTGGAATTCTCTATTGATCTTATGTCGAGCACTGTTCCTATATCAAAAGCACCTTATCGTCTGACACCCGTTGAAATGAAAGAATTAAAAGATCAAATCCAAGAATTGCTGGACAAGGGTTTTATTCGCCCTAGTTATTCTCCATGGGGTGCACGGGTATTATTTGTGAAAAAGAAAGATGGTAGTATGCGTCTATGCATTGATTATCGAGAACTTAATAAGGTCACTATCAAAAATAAATATCAATTGCCAAGAATTGAAGATTTATTTGATCAGTTGCAAGGAGCATCGGTATTTTCTAAAATTGATCTGCGATCTGGATACCATCAATTAAAAGTGAAAGAATTTGATGTACACAAGACAGCATTCCGTACTAGATATGGGCACTACGAGTATATGGTCATGCCATTCAGTCTGGCTAATGCGCCAGCGATCTTCATGGATCTCATGAATCGCGTATTTCATCCGTATCTGGATCAGTTTATTATAGTCTTCATTGATGATATATTGATCTATTCGAAGAACAAAGAGGAGCATAGTCGTCATTTGAGGACTGCAAGCAAGTACAACAGGACAGACAGCTTTATGCAAAATTCAGCAAGTGCGAGTTTTGGCTTGATAGAGTGGCATTCTTAGGTCACATCATTTCTAGTGATGCCGTCGAAGTTGATCCAAGTAAAGTTGAGGCAGTAAAAGAGTGGCCAGTACCTAAGAGTGCTACTGAGATTCGCAGTTTCTTGGAACTGGCTAGTTATTATCGCAAGTTTATTCAAGGGTTCTCATCTATAGCAGTACCCATGACCGCCTTGACAAAGAAAAATGCAAGTTTATTTGGGGACCCGAGTGTCAAGACAGTTTTGACAAGTTGAAGCAAGCTTTGATATCAGCTCCAGTATTGTCTATGCCATCAGGGCAAGGGGAGTATGTTCTTTATACCGACGCTTCTAAACTTGGTTTGGACGCAGTTCTGATGCAAAACGACCGAGTTATCGCCTATGCGTCGAGACAGCTGAAAATTCACGAGAAGAACTACCCTACTCATGATCTTGAGCTTGCAGCAGTAGTCTTTGTACTAAAGATTTGGAGACACTATCTTTATGGGGAGAAGTGCAAAATATTCACCGACCATAAAAGTTTCAAATACTTCTTCACCCAAAAGGAGTTGATTATGAGACAGCGCAGATGGCTCGAGTTGGTAAAGGACTATGATTGTGACATTAGCTACCATCCGGGAAAAGCTAAGGTAGTGGCAGACGCATTGAGTAGAAAAGCAGCAGTTATAACTCAATTATCACTCCAAAGACCGTTGCAGTCCGAGATACAGCGATTTGAGCTTACAGTGTATGCTAGGGGCGAGGCCCCTAATCTTGCCACATTATCAGTACATTCGACCTTGAGAGATAGAATTCGGGAGGGACAGTCCACTGATGAGCAGTTGCAAAAGTGGAGAGCTAGAGATGAAGCCAAGGCCGGAATTTATATGCAGTGGTGGATGGTTTAGTTCTTTATCGAGATCGACTATGGGTTCGTAGTGACGATTCTTTGAGAGATCTTATTATGAAGGAAGCCCATGACACACCTTACTCCATCCATCCGGAAAGTACGAAGATGTACAAAGATTTGCAGTTGTTATATTGGTGGACAGGCATGAAGAGGGACATTCTGAGATTTGTATCCGAGTGTTTGACTTGTCAACAAGTTAAAGCAGAGCATCAAAGACCAGCGGGAAAATTGAAGCCACTCCCTATTCACCATGGACTTTGTTGAGGAATTGCCAAAGACTGTTAAGGGATTGAATGCCATTTTGGTTATAGTGGATTGTCTTACGAAATCAGCGCATTTTCTACCTATTAAGACGATATTCACCATGATTCAGTACGCCGACTTGTATATTCGAGAGATAGTTTGTCTGCATGGGATTCCTGTATCTATCGTTTCTAACAGGGATCCGAGATTCACATCATCTTTTTGGAAAAGTCTACATGCAGCGATGGGGACCAAGTTATTGTTCAGTACAGCGTTCCATCCTCAAACCGATGGTCAGTCAGAAAGAGTTATACAGATTTTGGAAGATCTACTACGAGCATGTGTTATTGATTTTCAAGGCAGTTGGGAACCAAAGTTACCTCTAGTGGAGTTCACCTACAATAATAGTTTCCAGTCATCAATCGGGATGGCTCCTTTTGAAGCACTCTATGGAAGGAAATGTAGATCTCCTATTCATTGGGACGAGGTTGGGGAAAGAAGAGATATTGGTCCGGATGTGATTGAAGAGACTGCCGAGCTTGTAGTCAAAATTCGTTAGAGAATGAAGACTGCACAAAGCTGACAAAAGAGTTATGTGGACAAAAGACGAAGGGACTTAGAGTTTACAGTGGGCGACCATGTATTTGTGAAAATAGCACCTTTGAAGGGTGTTATGCGCTTTGACAAGAAAGGCAAGCTTAGTCTAAGATTATAGGTCCGTTTGAGATTTTAGAGAGGATTGGGACACTAGCTTATAGAGTGGCATTGCCACCAACACTTTCTGGAGTTCATAACGTGTTCCATATTTCGATGCTGCGGAAGTACATGTCAAATCCATCACATGTACTAAATTATGAACCTCTTCAATTAACTCCAAATATGACATATGAAGAAAAACTTGTCCAGATCTTAGCAAGGCAAGAAAGAAGATTGCGAAACAAAGTCATCTCAATGGTCAAGGTCAAGTGGCTGAATCACTCGGAAGAGGAAGCTACTTGGGAAACCGAGAGGGACTTCAAGGGTCGCTATCCAGAATTATTCGGTAAGTTCTAATTTCGAGGACGAAATTCTATTTAGGAGGGGGGAGAAATTGTAAGTTCCAAAATCAAGAAAACGTAATCCAACTGCATGCGAATCTAGGAAACATGAAAAATGAGTAATTAACTGATTTTAATTGGTAATTGATCATGTGACATGCATGCTTATATGTTAAATATGATTTTATTATCATCATGCATAAAATTGTATTTTTAAGGAATATTCAAGTTGCGATCGAGGAACGGAGACCGAGGGCTGGAAAAAATAGAAAATGTTTTTATTTAATGATTGTTTTTGATTATTTAAAATAAGGGTGATGATTTTTATTATTTTTGAAAATAAGGAGTTTTGAGGTGATTTTATACGTCGGGACGTAAATTTTATCAGTGATGGTTTTTCAACAAAAATACGAACTTTTGAGCAACTCGGCTATTAAATTCACAAACTTATTTTACCCAAACTATTTTAAAATTTTAATTAAATCTTAATTAAGACTAATGGGCCTAAAATTTTGCTTATTAGGTCTAAAACCTTGTTAGTTAATTAATTAATATATATAATATTTAAAACACCCCAAAACCCTACCATGTTCACGCTCCTCACTCGAAACTCCCTCCCCTAACATCACAGCACACACGACATCACACTTTGCATATTCAAGGAATTTTCGGAGGCTGCAAGGTAGAATCAAGCCAAGGTTTTTGATCCGTTCTTCGTCGTCAACGTTAATTCGTGCGTATAAAACGCAAAGGCACGCCATATTCTCCTTTTACTCATCCATCTCACCATAGTATGTTGGAAACAAAATTTCGGCTGTTTGACAAACCATTTATCTATTGGACTAACTGATCAAGTATTCGAATTATACAGCTTGCCTAACTGAAGTATCGCGTGAGGTATGAAAGGCAACCGAATCCAGCTGAACTAAACCTTCAAAGTTAACTGACTGGTCAGTTGAATCACTCAGCACAAGCTTATCAGTTGATTCACTCAGCACAAGCTTATCAGCTACCATTTATCAGCTGATCGCTCAGCCATACGCGTCAGCAAATGAAAAGGACGTTCAACCGACATCAGTACTAGCAGACTGCAACTTGTAGTGGAACGCCGCATTTCAGAGTCTACAGTGTATGATTGTCAGGAGAATATCGACGTGACAATCAACGGATATAAAATTCAAATATTATATCAAGTTATCGTTGGAAGAGAAGTCTATAAATAGGCGAAGAGAGTAGCTGAAGAAACAAGGATACAAGAACAACTATTTTTACTCAAGCTGTTACTCTGCTGAAATCAAAATCTCACACTTACTAAGTTCTATCTGTAGCATTCAAGGCTACCGTCTTTGAGCTTGTTAGCACACTGTAATCTCTGTTATATTGTTAAGTTGTGCTAAGATCAGTCACGAAGTGAAATAGCCTGTTGTAACTAAGAGTTTCAGTTTTGGCATTGATAAGACCAAACTGAAGTGGGTCAGTACAAACATTGTATTCGATCAAAGTCTTTTAGTAGAAATCCTATCTTCGTGATAGAAGGGGTAACGTATGAGTTATTCCATTCTCCAAACATCTAGAAACAAATCGCGTGCTTTTCATTTCAGTTACCTTTTATTTTAGTTATTCTATCTTTCATTAAGTTTACTTCCGCAACTGTTTTTCAGTTAAACTGATTGTCATCGAGTGACGAGATACTGAGTATCAGTTTGTCATTGAACTGAACTCAACTTATGAAAAACGAACATAATCCGTGAGTGTTTATTCAACCCCCCTTCTAAACAATTTTCACTCCTTAACCGATCCTTTCAAATGGTATCAGAGCGGTTGTATCTCGTCTCAGAATATCTAAACTCTCAAACTGATCATTATGTCTTCCTTCAACAAGATCCCTATGTTTTCCAGAGAGGACTTCGATGACTGGAAAATAAGAATGCAGGCTCACTTAGCTGCACAAGATGATGACATGTGGTACGTTATCACTGACGGACCGATGAAGATTCTGAAAGCCGATACAGCAGTGGCTATCACTGAAGGGGAACCTCATCTTATAGAAAAGCCTAGAGATGAATGGACAACAGAAGACAAAAGGAAAGCAAATCTGGATAATGTGGCAAAGGATATACTGTACAAGACACTGGACAAAGTAACCTTCAGCAAGAATAAGATGTGTAAGACAGCTAAGGAGATTTGGGAAAAGTTGATCCAGCTGTGTGAAGGAAATGAACAAACCAAAGAGTATAAACTTTCTGTTGCTGTGCAGAAGTTTGACGATATCAAGATGAGAACTGGAGAATCGATGCATGAGTATGATGAGAGAGTCAGCTGCATCATCAATGAACTCAATGCACTTGGAAAAGTGTATACCAACAAAGAAGTTGCATTAAAAGTGATCAGAAGTCTTCCCAAGGAGTGGGACGTAAAGACCATGGCAATGAAGGAATCCAAGGATCTAAACAGAGTTGAGCTTCATGATCTATTGACTGATCTGAAAGACTATGAGTTTGAGCTGCAAACTCGAGAAGAAGAGCCTTCTACTCCAGCAGTCACAAATGCATTAGCTGCTGTCAGAACAGAACCAACTGGTTCAGTCGAGAAGTCTGCTGATCAATTGAGCAATGATACTATGTCATTGTTCATTAAAAAATTCGGAAGATTTATGAGAAGAAATCAAGGGAACTTCCAAAAGAATTATCAAAGAAATAATTCTAAAGAGGAATCAAATGGTTGCTACAACTGTGGCAAACCCGGTCACTTCATTGCTGACTGCCCCAAACCCAAGAAGGACAGTCAGGGCTCGACTGAAAGAAGAAAAAAGTCATATGAGCATAGAAAGAGATCCAAGGATGATAAGAAGTTTTCACAGAAGAAGCATGAGGTACTCTTAGCTGAAGAAAGTAAATCAAAATGGGCAGAGACTGACAGCGATGAGTCAGAACCAGAAACCTCATGCAGTTCCAATGATGGTGAAGAGGAAGTGAATTGTCTGATGGCTGGTGATACAGAAGAGGAGTCAAGCAGTCAACAGGTATTTGACTTCAGCTCAACTGATTTCACTAGAGAAGAACTTATTTCAACTCTTCATGATATGGTTAATGAGTATCATAAGCTTGCCTTATCGTTTGAAAATGCCAGAGCAAAGAAAACTGATCCCATAGACAATAAAACTAAAAATGATGAATCAGTTGATGTGTTCATTCTGAAAAGGGAGATCGCTGAGCTCAATGCTGAAAAGAGCAGGAATCAATCAATGATTCAAAAGTTGATGCTTGAAAATTCAAAGCAAACTGAGCTCATTCAGGCTTGGAACAAATCATCTGTTGCATTAACTGAAATACAGAACTCACAGAAATCAGTTACTGATAAAACTGGTTTAGGGATGAGCACCCAAGATGAAATGACTCCCAATGATACTCGACCAAAACTGAATATGGATAAAGGGAAATACATTCACTTTGTCAAATCAGTTATGGTACAAGAACAAGCTGAGCCAAGTAAACTGGTTGAACAGCCTACTGAAAGTACGAACAAGGCTAGAAGATATGGTATTGGTTATAGCCCAAAATTTTTAACTGACTCACGTAGTCAGTCATCAAAAAGATTCAGCAGAAAATATTCAAATGGCTAATCCAATTACTATAACAGCAAGCCGGTTCAGAAAAGATATCGGCTGAACAATCAGTCGAACGAAGCTAAATCACATGTTGTATCATCTGCACACTACACACCAAACACACACAAATCGAGAAAGGTCATCTGCAATACATCAACTATACAGTCAGTCAGACTAATCCAAGTCTGGGTTCCTAAAGGACTAATCAGTTTAGGACCCAAATAGAAAAAGGTACCAAAAATTATATCTTGTGTGTGATTGAAGGTAACAGGTACAATTAAGGAATCAATCTAGTACTTGGATAGTGGATGCTCACGACACATGACAGGAAATGCAGATTTGTTATCTCAACTGATCAAGTACACTGGACCAAACATCAGTTTTGGAGATAATGCCAAAGGTAAAACTGTGGGTAAGGGTAAGCTTATCCATGGTAACTTTACCATTAGTGATGTTTTATTAGTTGAGAATCTCAAGTATAATCTGATTAGCATCAGTCAATTATGCGATAACGGATTCTCAGTTCAGTTTGACAAACACTCCTGTTCAGTCAAAGACTCAATTGATGAGGTTATTCTAACTGGCAAACGGTGTGGAAACATTTACAAAGTCAATTGGAATGTTCAACCTTATGCACCAGTATGTTTCATTGCTTCAAAGATTTCCAAAAACTGGTTGTGGCATAAGAGATTGAACCACCTGAACTTTAAATCCATTGCATATCTGAGTAACCACGATCTTGTAACTGGTTTGCCCAAAATGGTATTTGTCAAAGATAAAATTTGTTCAGCATGTCAGTTTGGTAAACAAGTAAAATCTTCTTTTAAAAACAAGGGCCGTAAATCTTCTTCCCGATGATTAGAACTATTACATATGGATCTCTTTGGTCCAATACCAATCATGAGCTTAGGGGGATTGAAATACACCTTGGTGATTGTGGATGATTTTTTAAGATTTACTTGGGTTATTTTTCTCAAATTCAAAGACCAAACTGCTGCACAACTGATTAAGCTTTTCAAAAGATTATTAAATGAAAAATCAGTTGGAATTGATATAATCAGATCTGATCGAGAAAATGAATTCATCAATCAAACTCTTTCAAATTTTTTAGAAAATGCTGGAATTAAGCATGAGCTCTGCTCTCAGCTGCTAGAACTCCTCAGCAAAATGGAGTAGCTGAAAGGAGAAACCGGACCCTTAAAGAAGCTGCTAGAACAATGCTTGCTGATTCGTGCATTTCTCAAAGGTTTTGGGCAGACTTAGTAAACACTGCGTGTTATACTCAAAACAGATCGATGATTAATAAAAATCATATGAAAACACCATATGAGATCTGGCATGGAAGAAAAAGTGTGGTCTCTTACTTTAAAATATTCGGCTGCAGATGTTTTATTTCGATAATGGTAAAAATCATTTAAAAACCTATGATGTAAAATCTGCAGATGGAATATTTCTTGGATATTCTTCAGTTAGCAAAGCATATAGAGTTTTTAATAAAAATTCTTTGAATGTTGAAGAATCTATCCATGTTGTTTTTGAAGAAAACGCTCTAACTGAGAAGCCAATTGATCCAGTTGAGCTAATTGATAGACTTACAGAGATCAGTTTGGAGGATGAAGATGAAGAAGACAATCATATCAATCACAACAACTTCAAATACCAGAACCAGAAGTGCTAGAACAACCAGTTGAAAGGAAGCTATTCCTGATGTTTAGTTGGGGAGTCTATTGAGAATATTCAACTGCCAAATGATGAAGCTCCAACTGATACAGAAGTAGTTACCAACTTGGATATAACAAACACTGAACTCAGATGGAAGAAATCACATCCTCCGGAATCGGTGATAGGTAATCCATCTGATCCGGTAAGAACAAGAAATCAGATGCTTAACTTATTTATTCATTCAGCTTTTGTATCATAATTAGAACCAAAGAAAACTGATGAAGCTCTTGCTGATCCAAATTGGATAAATGCAATGCAAGAGGAGCTGAATCAGTTTACCCATAACCACTTTCAAAAACTGTTATAGGTACAAAATGGGTGTATAAGAACAAACTGAACGAATATGGTTCAGTTGTGCGCAACAAGGCAAGACTGATAGCACAAGGATATAGACAGGAAGAAGGAGTTGACTATGATGAAACATATGCCCCAGTTGCAAGACTGGAAGCCATCCGAATCTTCCTTGCCTATGCATCATTCAAGAACTTCAAAGTCTACCAGATGGATGTGAAGAGCGCAGTTCTAAACGGTCAGCTGCAGGAAGAAGTCTATGTGGAGCAACCTCCAGGTTTCATCAATCATACTTTTCCTGATCATGTCTACCATTTGAACAAAGCCTTATATGGTCTAAAACAAGCTCCAAGAGCTTGGTATGAAACGCTTTCAAAATTCTTAACTGATCATGATTTTTCAGTTGGATCAGTTGATAAGACCTTGTTAAAATTCTCTAAGAAAGATCACATTCTACTCGTTCAAATTTATGTTGATGATATTATATTTGGGTCAACTAACCCCAAATTATGCAAGAAGTTTGCTAAGTTGATGCAGGACAAATTCGAAATGAGCATGATGGGTGAACTGACATTTTTCCTTGGACTGCAAGTGAAGCAACTGGAAACTGGTATTTTTATCAGTCGGACCAAATATATGAAGGAGCTGCTCAAGAAATTTGGCATGGAATCATGTTCAGCAGCAAGTACTCCCATGAGTTTATCAGTCAAACTAGACAATGATCAAGGGAGAATATCAGTTGAGGCGACATTATACAGAGGTTTAATATGTTCATTATTGTACCTAACTGTTAGTCGTCCTGATATTGTATTTGCTGTATGCATGTGTGCTCGATTTCAAGAAAATCCTAAGCAATCACATTTCTCAGTCGCCAAAAGGATTTAAAAATACCTTAAGGGCACACAAAATGTTGGGTTGTGGTATTCTAAAGACTCATCTTTCAATTTAATTGGATATTCAGATGCAGATTATGCAGGATGTAAGCTTGATTGAAAAAGTACAAGTGGATCATGTCAGTTTCTAGGAGACAGACTGATCTCTTGGTTCAGCAAGAAGCAAACATTCATAGCTACTTCCACGACTGAAGCAGAATATCTTGTTGTTGGAAGTTGCTGCGATCAACTGCTCTGGATTCAGCAACAACTGAAAGACTATGGAGTTATCGCCAAAGAATCGCCTATATTTTGTGATAATACAAGCACGATTGCTATCACATATAACCCAGTTCTTCACTCAAGGACCAAGCACATCAATGTCAGGCATCATTTAATCAGAGATCATGCCTTGAAGAAGGACATCATACTGGAATACATCTCAACTGAGCAGCAAGCAGCTGATATCTTCACCAAACCACTACCCGAGACTAAGTTTTCTCACTTTCGCAATATTCTTGGTTTAATAGATTTATCTTAATCAGTTTTACTGATTATATCTCAGTTGCTAATCTATTTGTGTCATTTATCTAATTCTTAACTGATGTTAGCTTGTCAGTTTGTTATTATGATTCAGTTAGTCATTTATTTTTCAGCTGATGAGATTAACTACTGCAGAAAAATAAAAGACCAAGTTAAAACAATATGAGTCTTTATTTAAAGAAATTGTTGCCGATTACACCAAAATATTCTTCTTCAACAAAAAACCTCCATTTTTCATCCAACCGGATATTTCGCCAGTAGAAGTCTTATGAAAGCTATCAAAAACAGCTATTCGCTCTAGAATAGTCCTCTCCTTGTGGAGCATCAGCTGTAGACATAACCATCTTCAAAGAGGTTTACCGTCTCGACGACGTGCAAACGCTCTCTATACTTTTCCTGCTTTGCCAACACTCTAGGAGTGTTCGCTTTTCCACATTCATAGAGGAACTGGAGTCCTTGCAGCTCCTCCCAATAGCGAAGGATTTTATGGAAGACTTCATCTTCCATATCAACTTTACGTTTTTCCAGAGCAGTGTTCATAAATTCTTCAGCGATATCTGGAGTCCTTGAGCTACTTGCACCTGCCATTTTATCTGCTGAATATTCGTAACTGATATGTTTGATACTAACTGAGCTACTTCTATTTATAGCGCAGGGTCACGGAAGATGAAAGGGCTAAGTCGCTACAGCAGACGATTAACCTTCTAAGCATAAGATTTAATTTAATTAGTCTTGCTTAAGTTCGCGTAATATTTATATGCATTTATTAAGGGGAAATATTGGTTTTTAAGAGGTTAACTGAGCAGACAGATGTTACTAAATCTTCAACTGAAAGGACACAGTTTTACAACTGATCGTTCTGTTGGATATTCCACTATTCTTCTCACATACGTTAACCAATTAACCATTTTTATATTTCAAATTAAGTGACGTGACTATCTATTAAGCATTAAATGCTATCTTTCAGAAAATGATATGTTGAAACTTGGACCCACATAATCCACATGTTTACTACAAACGTTCTTACCAAACGAACACACGTTTTTATTTCAAAATTTTCATGGACTGACACGTGTCCAATAATACGAACAGTCGCATACAAAAGTACCTTTCCTGCTCCATTTCAGTTCTTCTTCTTACGCTTATCTAAAATTCTCAGAGAAAAAGCAAATTCAAGCCTTCTTTTTTGCAAAAAATCATTCAGTTCAAATGGCAAACTAGATTCCAGCGCATATGTTGAACGCTATGGCGATCAATTTCGGTTCAGTTCTATCTGTCAAAGAAGCTGATGTCAAGAATGTATTTCAGAAGCTTCAATCAGCTGGACTGAGAACATTTTTGGGACAATCTTCCCAAGAGATCTATCCGAAGGAGCTTTTCGATTTCTACTCTAGTGGATTTATCAATCAGGATGGAAGCATCTCATCTACTGTCAATGGTTCGTTGTTGACCATATCTGAAGACTCTTTTGGTGAGATATTCTTGTTGCCGTCTGATAGACTGACACACCTTGCTGATGTTAAAGCATAGGATATTGAAGAGATGCAGACACTACTCTCCGTTGATGGACGGAAAATCAAAGTTTCCGATCCAAAGAAGATACTAAAGCATGAGGTTCAGTTGTTGGCTGACATTGTAACCAAGGGGCTATTGGCAAAGGCAAGATCCTTTGCTGCTCTTACTTTGGAAAAATTTCAAGCCCTTACCATTATCATGGCCGGACGAAAACTCAACTGGATGCAACTCACCTTCAACATATTGAAAAATATGTTTCAATCCACCAAACAGTCCAAAGGATTTGCTGTTCAGTTGATCTATTTGCTGAAAATCAAAGATTCGGTGGCTGATGATTCTGAAAGATCATCCAAATTCAAAGTTTTCAATGCCAAGAATATTCTGCCGCCCAAGGCCAAACTGGATCTTACTCCTGATCAATTCGTGAAGATCAAAAAGGAGATTAGAGCAGAGCAGGCTGCTCCCAAGTCTGTGAAAAAGGCAAAAACTCAGGCACAGCTGAAAACCTCCAAAAGAAAGCTGATTGTCAGTGAATCGGAATCGGAGAAAACTCCATCTCCCAAGGTTACCAAGAAGCCTAGAACCCAGAAAACCAAGCCAATAGCTTCGCTGGAAGCTATTCAAACTGAAAGGCTGAAACCTTCAGACACTCAATAGTCTATTCAAGCTATTCCACTGAAAGCCGTTCCAGCTGAAGTTTCAGCAAGAGATCAGTTGCCTCAATCAACTGATCCATCCAAGAAGGTCATCACCTCAGCAGGTGAAAAGGAGTCAGCTAGGGCCGTATCTTCTCTGCAATCTGTCAATCGCCCTACCATCTTTGCTCAGGCTCGACCTAAAGGAATCACTATTCGAGAATTGGTGGAAACCACTCGTTCGGGACTGAACATTCCACACATTCTCACTGATGAGAAAGGCAAGGGCAAGATGATTGAAGAGGCCAGGCCAACAAATGCAATCCAAACCCATATTGACCTAATTTGGGAACAGGTCAATGCTTTTGCAGCGTCCAAACTGAAAACTTATGAGGCCTGGACCACGTACAGAACTCACACTTTTGCCAAACAATTGAAGAGGAAGTC